>NW_027206290.1:57742202-58254702 GCF_024711535.1 Dipodomys merriami | reverse complement strand
CCACCTACAGCTTCTCTGTGGATTAAAGGTAGAGTTTAACAGATAATATGATTTTTTCCAAGTCTTTCTATTTCCTAACAAAGGAGGTGGTGTCATTCTTTCTGATGGAAGCACAAAATTCCATTATATATACATACACACATACACACACTCACACACACATACACACACACACACACACACACACACACACACACACACACACCACATTTTCTTGATCCATTCATCTACTGAGGGGCATCTGGGTTGGTTCCATATCTTAGCTATGGTAAATAATGCTGCAATAAACATAGTTGTGCTTGTAGCTTTAGTGTGGTCTTGTTTGTGATCATTTGGGTAAATGCCCAAAAGTGGGATTGCTGGGTCATAGGGGAGCTCTATGTGGAGTCTTTTGAGGACACGCCATACTGCTTTCCAAAGTGGCTGAACAAGTTTATACTACTACCAACAATGCAGTAGGGTTCCCTTTTGGCCACATCCCCTCCAGCATCTGTTATTAGAGTTCTTGATTATAGCCATTCTAACTGGGGTGACATGGAATCTCAATGCTATTTTGATTTGCATTTCTTTTATGACTAGAGAAGTTGAGCATTTCATGTGTCTATTGGCCATTCTTATTTCCTCTTCAGAGAAGTTTCTTTTTAAGTCTTTAGCCCACTTATTAATGGGGTGGTTGTTTTCTTTGTTTTTGTTTTTGTTTCATTTTGTTTTCAGGCAGGAAAAGAAGTTTATTTACCGAACTGCTGCCCCCGCCATGCATGGTGGAGAGGCATGGCTGAAAAGGAAAAGGCTACCCACCTCTGGGCCAGGATTTATCTGTCCAGGGACAGGAAGAGATGTGACCAGGTCAGGGAAAGATGTGGCCACACTGGAGCCGGATCAGACCTCAGGGTCTGGGATCCTCCTACGGTCAGATGGGATCCATGTGACCAGAGGTGGCCCAGGATGTGACCTAGCAGGAGGGGAAGGTGACTGCTTCCAGGTCTGCCAGTTACCTAGGTAACAGATACTAGGCGGAAACGTAGCCAATTCAGCACTTGCCCAGTGCAGACCTTACATTCCAGCCTTTTGATAATTATGAAAAAATGTGAAGATTCTCTCTGGCTACTTCCTGCTGGCAAGGCATGTCAACAGAAGGGGTAAAAGGCTGAAATGTGGTCCCCTCCAGGAGAAGGCAACAGGCAGTAGCTGTCTCTTGGTGGTTGTCCTTGAATGAATTCTGGAAGAAGTAAGTCTCTTGGAAAAAGTCTGGAGGAGATCTCATGAGGCAGAGAGGGGCTGAGCAAAAAAAAAAAAAAAGAAAGAAAGAAAGAAAAGAAAAAAAAATACTGGAGAGCAAACAAATAGCAAGAGGAATGGTTTGGGCTGAAAATTATTTCCTGCATTCCAGGCTGTCCTGGAGTTGGTGGAAATGTCCCTAGCTACTTCTGACATCTGGTGACTAGGGAGAATATCAGGTAACAAAGGAAAGGATGCAAATTCCTGTCCAGGTAAAAGGTAGACAGGTATGGACATTAGATGGGTATTGTTGACCTCCCGGCTCTGGCCAATTTTGAAAGGGCAGGCACAAAGTGGCTGATGTTATATCATCTCCTCTTACTCCTCTCCATGGTCCCTTGTTCCCCAGACTGGCTGAGTCTAGGTGCTCATTGCTGGGATGGCTTGTCTCAGTTGGTATTCATGGAGGTTTGAACTCAAGGCCTGGGCACTGTCCCTGAGTACTTCTGCTCAAGGCTAGCGGTCTACCACTTTGAGTGATAGTACCACTTCCAGTGTTTGCTGGTTAATTAGAGATAAGAGTCTTGAGCCATGCTTCCAGCCTGACTCTTTGCAGGTTAGTTGGGAGATGGAGTCCTAGGATTTTTGTGTCCCGGGCTGGCTTTGAACTGCAATCTTTTTGCCACAAAAATGCTGTATTATTTCCAATTAAAGGACAAAGAAATAGAATAAATAGAACTTATCTGGTCCTTATCAAGAATTGACTGACAAATATTCTGCAATGACAAAACTTGTTAGATGTGATGAGAATTTTAGCACAGATATAGTATTGATTTCTTTCTTGTAACCCTAACAGTACTTAAGTTAACCAAAGTTACAGCAAGAGCCTTAGCTTTTGCAAATCTAAAGCAATCTTTCATCAGAAAATCAGATGCGTGTGATGGAGCCAAGTGAGACTCCAGTCTACTTTTACCATGGTGGAGGTAGTCAGGATGGTCTCGGCAGGAGTGAGGGCTGTCTTCCAGAGATGGACTGGATCTGGACTACATGTAGACTGGTTGGGACAGAACTATGAATCCAGACTGAACAAACTTCAGGAATCTCAATTTAAGCCAAATAACTTGATTACAATGCCAGATAACAAGTTTACACTGACACACACATACACACATAGGCATGCACACACGCATGCACACACTCACATGCACACACCACATACACACACTGTACACATTAAGTTTTAAAGTACCCCAAAATGAATTACAGTCATAGACTCTTAGAATTCCAGCAGTCAGATGACATTATTTTGCCCTGTATCTAGAACCACGTGGTCAGTAGTAGAATACATTACATCGAACAAAAAAGGCAAAACTCAAAACCTAACATTTTTGACCACAATGTTTAGACATCTTTGCTAACAAAGCACATCGGATGGTTGGGCCTCAGTTACCAGGGCCTGTAAAAAGAGGCAGCAATAAATGGGTGGAGGAGCAGTAAGCTTGATGGAAGGTTAAAGGTCAGAGGAGACCAAACCCTTAACCCACCATGTGGCCAAGATGGCAAATTTCTGAAAAAGTACAGAGAAAACCTGAACAAATGGAAACTCTGACAATTTTCAAATCCAGAGTGGCTAGCCTTTGAGAGGGAACCTAGAGGGGGGGTCCCTGGGACCCAGCCTGTGTCGCACTCTTCAGGACACAAGCCAAAATGTTGTAGAAAAGAGAGAGGGAGAGATAGAGAAAGTTGGACATGAATGGCAGAGAGAGAGCAAAGAGAGCCTGAAAGTAAACAGACTTTTATTACCATTGCAGTGGCAAAAAACTGTCTACATCTGAGAAGGGCATAAAAATTAGGCACTCTGGCTTTCTAGGGAGTGCAGGAGGTATTTTGAAGGGGTTTCGAGGCTTGGGTGTGACTTGCAGCACCCCATTAGATGAGTACCAGATGAGTACCATTAGATGAGTACCAGAGTCAGTCTTGTGAGTGAAGGAGAGCTGACCAGGCAGAAGCAGCATCCCAGCTTCCCCCAGAGCCCTCTAGAGAGAAATGGCCAAACCCCCAAAACCAAGCTTCCTCAGCTCCAGATGTGACCGGCCTTTCTGCTATAGGCCATAGGAGCTCTCTGGCATGGCACTACTTCTGGTCAGAGACTGAGCAACAGAGAAACGTAGAGAGTAGTTTTACTCACCAGAGTAGGGAAATGGTGTGGACGTGGATATGAAGGCCAGCAATGGTATTGGTGAAAAGTCTCGCATGGTTTCTCCAGGCAGTTCGGTTCGCGGAAAAGAGGTTAGGAAATTCTAGCATTTCCAACTCAAAAACCCCATCCGAGTTATAGCACCATATGTAAGGTATAATAAATAGGTAGGGTTCATTAGGTAGCCAATGAAGAGAATACCAGGGACTATTCAGGCAGGAAAAGAAGTTTATTTACTGAACCCCCCGCCATGCATGGTGGAGAGGTATGGCTGAAAAGGAAAGTTCTTTTTTGCTTTTTGTTTTTGTTTTTAAGTAAAGCCAGACCCAAAGAAATATAGGTCCTATGGTTTCCCTCATTTGCAACAATTACTATATGTCTAGGATAATTTTATCAGATGAGCAGAAAAGCTCAAAAGCTATAGACATATGACCATATAAGATAATGCTAAGTGAAATGAACCCCAAAATATGGACACAAGAGATCTTCCTTTGTTGTTGTTGTTTTTAATGTACTATGTGGTTTTTTTTTGGTTTCTTTTGTATGTTTGTCCCCCTATGGTAGATTCCCTGTTGTCACTGTACTTGATTTTTGTGCCCTGCATCTTGCAAATACATTTGTCTAATTTGGGGAAGGGAAGGGAAATAACAAAATGCTGAAACAAGGACACAGGATGACCCATTGCAACAATGATACCCACAAGACAGTATATTGGAAGTGAACTTTACAACTTTAGTGGGGAAGGAGTGAGGGTGGTGGGGGAGGGGAGGGATAGGAGAACAACAAAGGAGGGGGTAACAATACTCAATAGAAATGTACTCATTGCCTTACTCATGTGACTGTAACCCTTCTGTACAGTACCCATCTTTACAATAAAATTTTAAAAAATTAACAGTTTTGACTATTGTTAGCATCTCATTACTTTTGTTATTTAGTTGCCATAATTGTTATTATACAACTTGTCTGATTATCTTTTTTTTAGTCTAGACTCTAAATTCTAAGCCTTTCTTGGAAAATCAAATGTATTTTTAAATATGTAATGATTTTTTAAAAAATCACTATTCCAGAGGTTTTGAAGACAAAGTTACAAACTCTGAAAATGTTTCAAAAATTCATAGAACAGAGAAGATGCTGTTGAATATACTCCAGCATCTAAAATAACTATTTCTAACAAAAAAAGAAGGCTGTATACTATGTTATAACACAACAAGAAAGTAAGATAGCTCTCTAGACACATTTTATAGTTTTGCACAATTCCCTAGTTATACCACTCTGTCAATTATGTATGGAAGATCCATATAAATGTATGCATATATATTTTATGAATGATGTGTGCTAGATTCTCCATGGGATGCCAAGTTATTTAAGGCTTCTGAATGCTTTTTATTAAAATTCACTCCTGGTCACGACTCAGGATAAATCTTATAAAGAGATGTTTCTACTGTCTGCTTTATGAGAGGAGGCAGGTTCCTTTCTTAAACTGTTTTCTATGTCCTCTGGGCTTAGAAATAGGAAGGTTAGGTTAGTGTAGAACACCTTAGTATTTTCTGAGAGTCAGCCTTTGGAAAGCACATCCATCCACTGCTTTTATGGGAATAGGCCATCAAAGTCTTGCCCAAGGTAAGGGTTAAATTCTTCAGCTCAAGAAGGTAAACTTTCCTACAAATTATCTCCTTGTAATGTGAAGGAAAGTTGTCTCCAAAAACTCCTATCAGGAATCTTTGTCTCCTGAGACATTCATGCTTCATAGCATAGTCTCTGATGACATAACCTGTCTCTCTGGAGAATAAAACTTGCCGATTTGTTGTGTCTGAGTGTTTCCCACACATCTGGGATGTGAATTGACCATTCTCTGCACAAAACCTTGGTTAAAGGCCTTAAATCCAGTCTCAACCTCTCTTGACAATTACCTATCCAAGAGCCTTTACAAATATCATTTTCTCTGATGAGGGGCTGATGAATTAAAGGGAATTATTAATGAGTTTAACTTTTAAAGAGAACATTAGAAACATCTATGTCTGGAATCCTGAGGGCAGTGATACCATCTATGGGCAGGTTCCTTTACTCTGCCAATTGAAGAACAAAATGGCAGTGGTTTAAAGTAAACTGAATTGATTTATTTGGAAGTGCAAGAAAATAAAGAAGACTCAGCAGACTCTCCAGTCAAATCCTTGGCTCCTTTCTCTGATCCCCCCTAAACATTTAGTCCCAAGTCTCCTCCTTCACAGTGCAATGTATCTTTGGTTTGATTTGTTAAGCTATGGTTCTGAGCTGCCAAGGGCCTTTCTGATTGTATTTCCTTTTCCCCAGGAACTTTCCCTCTCTCATCTTGGAACACCCAAGGGAAGAAATGAGAGGGTTTGCTTTGACTTTCATGTCTGGCCTAAGCATATGTGCCAGGCCTTAGAACTTGATGCCCAGGGTCAGCCTGTAACAAGAAAGGTGATAAGAGGATTTGTGCCATTCCATTGTTTCCCTGTCATGTTGGCCTTTGCCTTAGCTACCCTCTTCTATCCTAACCTAACCAGGGTCAGATACCTGTCCCTCTACAATTTAAAGTATTTTTTTATTGCTGATTCTGTATCATTTTTTTTCATGTGGAGACAATTTATTTGTTAAAACAATAGTTTAGCCTTCTGTTCAGAAGAAGCAAATAGATTATATTTATTAAAATAAAAATGCTTGCATAGTCATATTCATCAGTAAGCATTCAGTGACTATTTAGTATAAAAAGTAGTGTGAAAAGGTGTATACATGAACTGGTAACTTTAGTCTGTTACCACATAATAACACATAGAACTTCAGTTTTGTTGGAAGCAACCTGAATTTATCTAGGCACTATTCTGGATGAAGGGATGATAACAATAATGGAAACATTAGTGAGCCTACCTGATGGTTTGGAGGAGATATATTTTCTTTAATAATTTTAGGAGAAAATGAAACATTTGAGTCATAATTGTACATACTTATGAGGTAGCGTATAATTTAGTCCATATACACATACATAGTAATGGGGTGGGGGGTAAGTGATAAAGCCATAGTCTCAAACATTTATCATTTATCTGATTTGGAAACATTTAAAGTTCATTGTACTATTTTGAAATATGCAGTTGTTAGTCACACTATGTGTAACCTTGCTATAGAACAGTAGGAATTATTCTTTCTGTGCAACTGTACCCCTCTCTCCATTAATCATCTTTTAACATCCACTTCCCTCCATCCTTCCCAGACTATAGTGACCATTACTCTGTACTTCCATGAGATCATAAGGTGGGAACATGTGGAATGTATCTTTCTGTGCATGACTTATTCCACTGAACATAATGTTCTTGGGTTCTATTCTTTTTGGCAGTAATAATGGAATTTCATTTTTTATGACTAATACTCCATTTTGAGTATATACTACATGTTCTTTGCTCCTGGATTTATCAAAAACCATCTAGGTTGACTCCACAACTTAGTTATTGTGAATAGGATGGGAATAAACAGAACACAAGGATGATTTTTTTCAATGTCCTGATTTTTTTCTTACATTGAAATAAACTAATTTCTTACTCTGTGTATAGTTGGCTTGGCCAATTGCTGCTCTTGATGCTTACAGAGAAAAGGAAATGACTTCAGATATCATATGTGGTCTTGGTCTTTAAACTCAATGGAATGCAAGGGCAAATGGAGTTTGAATGAAAAACCTTCCTTCACCCATTTCCCAGGTGCTCGGTCACCCACCACAGAGGGGAGTGACACCATAACAACTTTGTTGGTATTTTCAAAATCCCAACTATACTCAACCACAAATACCCCATTCTTGAGATCGAGTCCAACTAAATATCAACGAATAAAAGCTTCATTGGTCTTCTCCTCTCCCCTTTGCCTCACCCCTTTCTTAGATGTATTCGTTTCCTGGTATTGATTTTGTTGGGCTTTGACGGAGTCTTTCTAAAAGATTATACTATTAGAGCTCTCCATAAAGTCTATTATAGTTCAGTTAGTTCATGTGTAACCATTTGCATACCACTCAGTGTTTTTACTTACAGATTTATAGGCTCATTCTATCTACCACAAATTAGGGAAACCATGCAACCTTTATTTCCCTGGGTCTGGCTTACTTCACTTAATATATTTTTTCCAAGACTTTCATTCTTTCTAATAGATGAGTTAAATTCCATTGTATAATTATAACACATTTTTGATCCCTTCATCCATTGTTGAAGGGGTAACACTGATCAAGATGGATTATATTCAAAAACGGCTCTGTTATATGGCACCTCCATTGTACAACTAGTTAAAGTAAATTACTGAAACCTTAATTTTCATCAGAGTTCCTTGAACTCACAGAACTTAGGCATTTATTTTGTGCACTTTACAAAGAAGAAAAACTGAGGCTTACACAAAGCTTTCATGAACTTATCTTCAAAAAACAGGACTGTGGTAAGGAAGCAGCTACCTTCTTCTAGACTTCAATGTATTATGCTATTATCTGTGGACTTCATTCTTCAAAAGCTATTCTGATAGACTCTGAACACTAAATTCTTTTATATGATCCAACTTTTAGCCAGGCATCCGTAGCTCACACCTGTAATCCTAGCTACACAGGAGGCTGAGATCTGCGGATCATGATTCAAAGCTAGTCCAAGTAGAAAAGTCAGTGAGACTCTTATCTTTAATTAACTACCCAAAAAGCTGTAAGTGGTGTGATGGCTCAAATGGTAGAGCGCTGGCTTTGGGGGAAAAATACTCAGATACTGCACCCAGGTCCTGAGGTCAAGCCCCAGGACTGGAGTGTGCATGTGCGCGCGCGCGCACACACACACACACACACACACACACACACACACACACACACACACACACACACACACACACACACACACACACACACACACACACACACACACACACACACACACACACACACACACACACACAAAACCAAGATCTAACTTTTTGGAGGAAGATGAAGCATAAGGACAAAGATCAAGTGAAAATTTTTGAATTGACAATGAACTAGAGTTGGGACTCAGTTTTCCTATTTGTACCATCTTCATCAATGCTTCAGGTCTAATATAGTGAACATAAGTGTTTGGAATATTTGGATCAAAATGATTATAAGTATGGCCAATCATAAATATTTGTATATATGCATCTGTCCATCAAAAAAATAAGTACTGCGTCCTTATTAGCTATCAAGCCCTTCAATTGACCCTGAATATATCCTACAATCAGGATTCCTGTAATGTTGGATGTGAAGGATGCATGAAAAGAATTGAGACCATTTTTAGCACTTGTACTGATATCCATATGATTATAACTTTTAGTGAGAGTTGTGTTGATTATGGCAGTCACTTTCTTTGGAAATGTACAACTATCTGAGGTTAGTCAGTAGAGAAAATAACTCATTACATTCTGGTGAAATGGCTTTAGATCACTTTTCCTGACATAAAATCTCTATGAATGTCCTGTGTACAACTTTATTCATGTTAAAAGTACATATAACATGGACTCAGAATTGATTTAATATTCTTGACTGAAAAATAAATGAAACAATGATATATTTAAGTAAAGAATTTAGGTGTTATAATGTATCTTTCTAAAAACCAGGTAAATTGCATTTTGTCCTACATTTCAATTAGAAGTGAGTACATTTGATTGTTGAACCAAAATAAAATTTAATGCCTTTGACATACTTTTTCTGCAGATGGTTCAAATTACCACCCAAACTTTATATTATCATTGGTTATATAGTAATGCAACTGGGATTGACCAGTTGACTTTGCCCTTATAATTAATCCAAATTAATGTGATGTAGCCTTTAAAGATATGAGAGGATTTTAGTAATTTTCTTATTTGTTTCACTGCCATTACTGGAGATTAGATGTTATGGGAAAGATCTTAAAAACATAAAATTATTTAATAATCTTTTCACAAGAAGCCTATAATATCCTTAATACAATCTATACTATGTACCAGAAAACATTTTAATTCTTACATTTTTGCATTTATTTAAAAAATTCAGTTCCATAATGTATATACCTAAATATATTAAGTAATTGTTCATGTGCATGTTTGAAAGTTATAAGAAATGAAAGAAAAAGAATTGGGAAATTGTAAAGTTCTTTTTTTGATTTTTTAAAACCAGATTTTAAAAAAACACCCTTCTGTCTATGATGTTTTAGAGATATTACTGCTTGAAAGCAAGAATCTGAAATGAAAGTACATTATGGAGCTTTTAAGGCTCTAATCCTGTGTTCCCACTAAAAATATCTTTTGGGTGGGCATGACATTAACCATACTATCTTACCAATACAGTAGAATATTTAATGATCTGGTTCCATTGTATTCTAGAAGATAGACTTTTGTGTTCTCTCCCTCTCCCCCACTCCCTTTCCTCCACCCAGCCCTTTCTGGTGCTTTGGCACAAACTGCTTCTTTCCTAGAGTTCCGTAATTGAAGACAATTTTTTGGAAGATGGTTTCAATTATCTAAAGCCAGTGGAATGTTTAACTGCCCCTTGCTATTGGTGAACTTGTTTACATTGGGATTTCAAATGAATTCAGATTACATGCAACCAGATGTTATCTGCTATGGTTAACTTTTTTTTTAAAATGAAAATTGTATGAAGAGGGGCTTTTGCTGCCCTATTTAGGTCAACTGGCCTCAAATTTCATGGCCCTGTGCCCCTGGGGGTAAACTTTTGGAGTAACTTCAGATCATAACCAGTGACATGCAAGTATGAGAATGCTGTATATTTGGTGTGCAATACATAAGATCTTTGTATTTTCCTTGTGTCTTTTTTACATCTCACAAAATACTTTGTCATTTATTTAGTGGGAGACAATGAAATTATAAACTAAAATTTCCATTCACATTCCTGTTGTACCAAAACATCACAGATTTATTGTCATGTTTCCCAGATAATAGCAAATTCATGCTGTGATATGTAACAAAAAGATGTCTAAAGCAGAGTCAAACAACAAAATGCTTCAGTCTATACACAATTGAAAACTTACTTTCTTAACAGTTGAAGTAAAAGCTTAGTAAGTTACATGATAAAGGAAGAAATTTAAAATCTGAAAGAAAAAATAAACAAATACACAAATCTTAGCAATGATATATTAAGACAGAATTTTTAGTAGAAGAATTATTTGCCTTATATAATTATCCAACATACACTTAAGATTTTTTAAAGTAAGTTGTCTTTCACTGTAATTAAAATTTGATTTACTCTTCAAAGTTTAATTGCATGTAATTTTTCAGAAAAACAGAACTTTATATGTGAACGTTTAAGAAGACAAGAGGAGCCAGGTGCCAGTGGCTCATGTCTGTAATCCTAAGTGATCAGATCCTGAGATCTAAGGATCTTGGTTCAACCCCAGGCCGGGTAGGACAGTTTATGAAACACTTACCTCCAATTAACTACCAAAAAGCTGGAAGTGAAGCTGTGGCTCAAGTAGTACAATATTAACGTTGACCAAAAATGCTCAGGGACAATGCCCAGGCTCTGAGTTCAAGCCCCAGGATTCGCACACAAAAAAAAAAAGAAAGAAAAAGAAATATGGTTGCCTCACCCATAGGTAGTAGAAGACAATCCAGGAGTTATTTTATGGGTTAAGAGAATACACATAAATGAAACTGTGCATGAATATATGCATGCATAAATATGAATATATACAAATATATTCTAATATACATATATGTCTTTTAATGGATACAATAGTGTTTTTTGTCTTATTCCTTTGCTCTATAGCACTTAGCATACTACCTGAACATAGTTGTCACTCAACTCAATGAATAAAAAAAGAAATGAAGGCTTGCTAAGAACATTTGTAGGCAAAAGAGATGCCTAAAGACCCCATGATTACATTCATGATTACACTCAAAATTATAGTCATGGAGGAAAAGGATCTTGGAGGGAAATATTTTTTAATCTTTCTTTCTGCCACCTCTTCTGCCAGAGCCTTCCATTATATCCATCTACCAGAAAGACAGTAAGTCAGCCATTGATAGTCTATCCTTATCACTTCTGTATGCAAAAAGAAGAGAGAAGTGTGGAATGGATATGGGAGTGAACAAGGAAAGATATCAATGCTCTGGTAACTTCCATTGCTGTTCTCATAATTATGTTATTTATTTATTACCTTTATAAGAGGCGGTAGAATGGGTTTTCAATTCAACAAATGTGTTTATAATTAGGGTACATCTTGTTCAATGTTATTTGTTCTATCCATTCCCTCCAATATCTCCAACGTATACCCTCAAGTGACATACATTTTCACATATGAACATTGACTATACTGACTGGGTTTACCCACCTTTCCTCTCTGCATTTATATGTCTTTAAAACTTCCCTTCAGAGAGCTTTCTCCAAAGTTACAACTTGAGGAGCAAGGAGGAAGTTGAGAATTGTTCTTTGAATGTTATTTGGTCTTTCTAGGCGGAAGAACAATGTATTCATTGATGATAGAAATCTAGATACATGCATGATGTCATGAAGTGCCAGTTGCACTAATGAGATGGGAAGCTCCAAAGACCTCTTGGCTATTTTGTTAAAGAAAACCACTACCTTCAAACACAAAAACAAATTGTTGAAAAAGCTTCTGTCAAAAATAAGCCCTTCAGTATTTTATGACAGGTGTTTATGGACAGAACAGAAGAGACTGGAATTTCCTATGACTGTGGTTGGCTCTAAAGAACACAATTTTTTAATACGTCTTTCATCATGGTAATGATATGGTAATGATTAATTTTACCTGCAGAAAGCCCAAGGCATCTGTTTAGTTCATGGGAACTTCCAAGTATCTTGTGTACAGACTTGTTCCAGTGGGAGTTTGTGAATGCAGAAACTGTAAACTGGAGCTTATCTCCCACAAGCCAGGAATGGTATGTTCTGCTTAGCCAAGTATTCTTGCTGTTGGAGAAGTATTGCACCTATCATACATTTTCATTTAAAGGAGTTAACTAACTCAGATTCTCACAAAAGTTAAAAATCACACAGCCTACAGCTTGCTTTGATGTGAGAGTGGAAGTTCATCTACTTTCTTCCCTGCATTGATATCCCTTGAAAGATACAAATCTTTCGGTGTTTTCCAGGAGTTGGCCAGCATTTAAGACTGGACCCTACTGGGCAACCTACTGTTGTTCTCAAATGAAACAGTCTAGGATTTTCGCTTGGCCAAGGTAAAGACACCTTATCAAGCTTTCATCCCTTTAGGACTACTCCCAGACTGGCTGGCTCCTCCTAGAACCAGTTTGAGCTTTAGTGTTTGGGTTGATGATTCTATAAGGTTGACCTTTTTTGAATAATAATTGATTAAAAGATCTTGACTTTTCTCTCTTATGACTTGCATAGAAGAAATAATTTGGAATCATAGATACTCACATGCAGAGACTTTATATCTCTTTGCTAAGTGATTCATTTCAATAAACACTAGTTGCATTATTGAATGCTTATTATATTATGGGAATTATATATACTTATTATATTGTAGGAATATAATAGATATTTTACAATGTGAACTCCAGTCCTCATTAAAAACATATATATATATGATTTTATATATACATATGTATAATATGCTAGATACGTGCAATGAAGTATTATTCAGCCTTAAAAAGAAATATTTGCATTTGCAACAATATAGATGAGCCTGGAGGACATTATCCTAAGTGAAATAAACAAAACACAGAAAAAAATGCTATACCACTTATATGTGGATTCTGAAAGATGAGTGATTTCTTTGAGAGTGACTGCTATTTTCTTTTAGGGCTTGAAATACATCATTCTACTGTTTCCTGGCCTTGATAGTTTCTAAATGTGCTGTTATACAGACGAATTTGTATTTATTAGTGATTTGGTTCTTCTCTCTCACAGCTTTTAAAATTCTTTTTCTCTTCTGTACTCTTGACATTTTTACCACAATATGGTGTGAGGAGGTTCTATTCTAGCCATTCATGGTGTGTTTAGGGGTGTGTGTGTGAGAGGGGGGGGATTATATACCAGGGCCTCTTGAATGCTAGGTAAGCACTCTGTCCCTTAAGCCATTCCTCAATCACAGACGCCTGCTCAGTATCCCTCCCTCTTTAACAGGCCCTGCAAACAACCAGCCTTAAAGGGAAAGCAAACTTACCTTGTTCCTGACTACCACCTGAATCCTACAGCATACATTTTTCAATGAACGTGCTTGAGTGGTATTTTGGGCCCTCAAGGTAGACACTGGCTGATACACAATGGCAATACTTGCTGCAATTCGCGAGGAAAAGAAATTCAGGAACTTGTTTCAGTAAGCAGCAAACTTGGCCACGGCAGTCTCAAGCTTGTTCCTTCATCTAGCTCCACAGTTTTACATTGAGAAATAGTGTACCTCTTGAGTGCCAGCATGCTCTGCAGCTGAGGTCAGTCTGCATCTCTGTTCTACACTTTACCTACTGAATCTCTCTCCCTCCTTTCCTTTCCCCTCTCCTATGTCGCTGCCACAACTGCCAGACCTCTGTGAGTTCAACCCAGATGTCCTGGTTCTCAACCTCTCTTCCAATAACTAAAGTTTCTGGATCGCTCCCAGTCTCTGTCTGTCTAATCTTAGACTTCATTGTATCCCTCAGTTATCCATTTCACTAGGATCTGGAGACTGCAACACCAAATTGGAAAATATTTGTTTGTGGTTCTATAGCCAAGATTTGTGTTCTTGAGAAACATAAACTTTAGTAGAAAGTGGGTATCAATAGTTTAAGTGCTAAAGATTGTTTGCTGAAAAGGAAGACACTTCCTTGTGGTAGGAAAAGTTAATATCAATTATAAGCATTGAGCTTAGTGAAACTTAATAAAATACACTTAAAATGCATAGGATGACATGAATGAAGGCAGTTTATTTATTTATTTATTTATTTAGTGGGGTCTGAGCTGGGCGCTGTCCCTCAGCTCTTCACCTCAAAGCTAGCGCTCTACCACTTGAGCCACAGAGCCACTTCTGGCTTTTTCTGCTTATGTGGTGCTGAGGAATCAAACCCAGGGTCTCATGCATGTAAGGCAAGCACTCTACCACTGAGCCATCTTCCCAGCCCTTGTTTATTATTTTTGGGTGCTGGATTCAAACCTGTGGCTTTAAACATGCCAAATATCACTGAGCTACACCTTTCCAGTCTCTGCTCATTTATTGTTTTCAATTTTCACTTATATTTTAACACATTTGTATGTGTGTGTGTGTGTGTGTGTGTGTGTGTGTGTGTGTGTGTGTGTGTGTGTGTGTGTTGATGCACACCACATGTGTATGTGTGCATTCATGAGCCCATGCTTGTGAGTACTGGTACTGGGGCTTTGAACTCAGGGCTTATGCACTTTCTGTTAGCTCTCACATTTGAGCCACAGATCAACTTCCAGTTTTTGGCTAGTTCATTGGCAATAAGAGTCCCATAGACTTCCCTGCCCAGGCTGGCGTTGAACTGTGATACTAAGATCTCAGCCTTTAGAGTAGCTAGGATTACAAGCATGAACCACTGGCACCCAGCTTCATTTCCACTTGTCAAGGTGGCTGTATCACAACCAATTTACTTTCTTTATAATCCTGTATGTTCTGCCTCACGGTTAAATACATTTTTCCCTTTTCTGCTTGGAGGACGAGGATTTGGAAATCTGAGGAGTAAAAATCTTATTCAGCCAGAAAATGTAGCAGTTCTATGTCACTGATATGCCAGCTCAGAAAAATGGTGGGCTGCAACTTTAGTGAAATGATTGTATCTGAGTCATTTGGATGGCTGCTACCCATTCTGGTTGCACAGCCATGCAAAAAGTAAGGGGCATTGCTCAAGGAAAAAGCCAGCAGTTGTACCTCACCATCTTGGATCCTGGTTTATTCATTATGGGTCAGGCTGATTTTTAGGTCTCTAGATACTTTACTGAGGTAAGTTGAAAAATAGACCCCATAAGTTGATCCTTCCCCAAAGAAGCCTTAAACATACAGGGTTCTTGGCCAAATCTGTCATCATGACATTATATGAGATTTATAAAGCACTCCTAAAGATTGCTGTGGGATTACTGAAGCTCCTCAGGTGCCTTCTGGCCCCACTCACCTGCTTTTCACACTAATGAGGAGACAGGGGAAGGAAACCCATCATCACCCCAGGTGTGTGTCTTCTCACACTTGCCATTTTGGACCCAGATGAGAGAGTTCGGATTATAGGAATTATTCATTAGTCAAAATTTCTATTGCGAACACTTTTTGTTATCCTAAGCAAAACTATAGCATGAGATTCAATATCCCTCTTGGGCTTTTAATATAATTAAGCCATATTTTCCCCTGATTTAAAAACATTTAGCTCTTGAGATGGAAGATAAACTTAAGAAAACTGTTTCCCACTTTAATATTTTTTTTTCCATAATTTTTCCCACCTTTTGGAGCCATAGGGATCTCCCTACTTTGTTTTCACTTTGTTATAGATTGTTTCCTGGAAACTTCTCTCCTTGTTTTCAACCAATTTCAATTCAGAAATAAGTTCCTGTATTCTCTTTCCCCTATATATAGAGTTGACTTCTAGGGTTATTGGGAAGCTTGCATTCCCTTTGTTATTTTAACCTCAATTTTATGAAAATAGCACACTTGATAAAATCCCAAGATTGGAGAGTTCAGACCCTTACAATTTTTTTAAATGACCTGCTCCTCTACAGAAACGATGGTCAAATACCAAAAGCAAAACTTAAATATTATATATGTATAATATATTTATCACATAAACTTTGAATACCTTGCAAAGCTAAATAAAAGTCATTAATGACCTTAAGTAGGACATTTTAGAAAACCTTGACCAGCCATGAAGCGTAAAGGACTAAGCTGCCATTTAAGTCACATAGCACTTTAAGACCTTCCTTGAAACATCTGTTAAGTCACCATTATCTCTGCTGCTGAAGCAGCAGAGATATCCAGAAGTAGAAAGCTGTGAAAGTTTTAGATTCACCCTTTACTTGAAAAATGGATTGCAGTCTCAAGAACCCTATAGTCCTCTTAGGAACACCAACAAATGTTCAGACATGCATAGTAAAGGAACTAATTTTATGGCTATAGATAAATGTAGCCAGATGAAAGAAATGATTTAAACAGTGAATAGCATATTTCTACTTGGAGCTTCACAACATTTGAAGATAGAACATGTATTTATATTAGGTCTTTGTAAAAAAAAAATGTTTGTGTTGCGGAAGCTGGGTGACAATGGCTCATACCTGCAATTCTAGCTACTCAGAAGGCTGAGATCTGAGGATTGAGGTTTGAAGATAGCCAGGCAGTTGGAAGATAGCCAGGCAGAAAAACCCAAGAAACTCTAAACCTCTTGTAAAAAGTTGAAAGTGGTAGAATGGCTCAAGTGGTAGAGTGCCAGCCTCAAGTGAAAAAGCCAAGCAAGAGTTCAAGGTCCTGAGTTCAATCCTCAATACTGGAACATACACACACACACACACACACACACACACACACACACACACACACACACACACACACACACACACACACACACACACACACACACACACTCATACACTCACACAAGTATATATACAAACACACAAACAATTGTTACTGTAGAACAGTAACAATTGGAAATCCATGAGACCTTGAACCAAGGCCTCATGTATGCTAAGCCCCCTTGTTTTGGTTGCATATTTTGTTTTAGTTTGTTGAGATGGGATCTTGAAGTAGCCCAGGCTGTCTCTGAACTTGCTGTTAGTCCAGGCTGACCTGAAATCTATAAGCCTCCTGCTTCTGACTCCTGCTTCTATAATTACAGGTAGTGTACCAACACATCTGGCTTAGTGTTTTTTGAAACCATGCTTACTCTTACTAGCCCATGAAATATTCAATTAATATACCCACTGTTGTTATTTGTTCATATTATTAGTCTAGCAACATGAATAAAAAATATAATAATAATAAGCCAGCACATAAATTAATTCACAGGGTAGTTTTCTAACAATAATCCATGAGTGACTCTGGTGTTATATCTACCTATGACTCCTTGCGTCCCACAAACTCAGAAATGTTCACACCTGGCAGCACCATGAGTTGGAAATGTCTGTTGTAGGTGTGTTTCTCTCATATATTTTCTCCCAAGGCACTAAGTGATGATGGCTTCACTTCACTTATTTTCCAGCAGCATCTGCAGAGTGTACTGAGGACTACAGGTACCATACACAGGAGGAAAAAGCTATGCTGTTTGATACAAGTGACATGCAATTTCTTGAGCAGCAGACAGATCCAAAATGGATTAATGTTTAAGCCAGCCCCTTTCACCTGGACCCTCTCATAAGGATTGACAAAACACTGTGTGTGGCTTGTCCTTCAACCTTCTGACTCTTCTGTCACCTTGGAGTTGACACCACTTTCTGATCTGAGACACTGTCACTGGGGGTCAGTAGCTGTACCACACACTGAAATCTTACAATGGCTTTCCACTCTGCTGAGACGGAGGGAGGAAGAGAGATAAGAAAAGAGGAGGGAGAAGGATTGAGATGTGTGGGAAGGGGGAGAGAGAATCCCTCTTACTAAACGTCCTCTGTGCCTTTTTAACTGGCATTTATAATTGTCCATAAAATAATGATTTTAGTAGGCAAATCCTTTTTCTTCTTTTCTTTGAATATTTTTCTTATCTTTAAGTAGTTGTACAAAGGAGTTGCTACTCACCAAAGCAGTTTATAAATACAGTATATCTTGATCAGTGTCATCCCTTTTGACATTTTCACTTTTCCCATCCCATACTTGTCTTCATTTTAGGTTATATATTGAATGTCTTGCCATTTAACAAAGGCATTTACATGTACCATGGTAAATCTTGTCTTTATTAATCAGTCAGTGTGTATTATATGTTTATATCTGTAAAGCTCAGGGATAGAAACTGAACACAGTGCTCTTTGGGTCTCTCTAGTTCTGTTTTACCATTTTTCCTGGCCAGGATATTAGCAAAATGCTCAGGATTATACAGCTATGATGGTCCAGGAACAAGGCAGAACTTGTTACAATTATTTCATGGTAACATCTGCCTAAATTTCCTTTGGAAATCCTTCATTTCATTCTCACCTATGGAATTGGTGTCAGATTGACCCTCCTCAGCTACAGATAGGAAACCTAATGTATTTAAACAAATCATAATTTTGTATCTATTGATGTTTGGCTTAGCGTTGGTTATTTGGGTTTGTTGTTGTTTGTTGCTTTTTCCTTTTTTTTGTGGAGTGGGGTGGGGGAAGAGGTCAAAGTCTTACTATATTGCCCAAGCTGGTCTAGATCTTACTATGTGGCCCAGGTTTGTTTGGAACTTGTAATTCTCCTGCCTGAGCTCCTAAGTGCTGGAAGTACAGGTGCATAACACCATGTGCGTCCTGGTCATGTGTTTTAGTTTTTAGTTTTTTATTTGGTGCTGGTACTGGAACCTGAACTCAGTGCCTCATACTTTGCTTGGCTCAGAGCTGGTACATTCACCACTTCTAGCTTTTTGCTGGTTAGTTGGAGAAAACAGTCTGTGAACTTCTCTGTTTGGATTAGTTTGAAACATAATCCTCAGCCTCCCAAGCATCTACTGTTACAGGCATGGGCCAGTGGTGCCCAGCTAGGTTGGAACAAGGAACCCATATGGCATTTTTTGTGGCATTTTCAAATGGGACCTTTACCTCTGTTTATGAATAAAGAAACATAGAACCTGTTTTTATACTGGCATTCCTACTTTTATCTTTGTTTTTTTTGTTTTGTTTTGTTTTTTTGTTTTTTGTTTTGCCAGTCCTAGGGCATGAATTCAGGGCCTGGTCACTGCCCCTGATATTCATTTGCTCAAGGCTAGCACTCTACCACTTGAGCCACAGTGCCACTTTCGGCTTTGTCTATTTATGTGGTACTAAGGAATTGAACCCAGGGTTTCATGCATGCTAGGCAAGCATTCTATCACTGAGCCACATTCCCAGCCCCTCCTACTTTTATCTTAAAGAACATCAACATAAAACAGATAAAGCAGAGGCAGCAAGGGGATTTGGAAACTTTATTATCACCTATATACCTTGGATATTCCAACTAAATAAGATGGTAAATTCCTTTTATTGTTTAGTAAGTCAGGATGAATTGGATTTTTCTTATGTGCCAAATGAGCCCCTAAGATCCATGGTGAGTTCATTAAATTTCAAGGTACTTTGTTAACAACTCTTAATTGGGAGGTGTGAGCTGGACAAATTATCACAGATGATAAAGTATCGTGAAAAATGAGCAATTGACACTCACAATATTTATAGAAGAGGAAGACCACTAATGTATTGAGCAGATTTCTCTTTTTCTCTGACCTGAAGAACAATCATCTGTCTACACCATGGCTGTTTGTTTTAATTTAGAATAGTGTCTTTAAGTAAATGAATATCTAGGCCCCAAGCCACACTAAAGAGCTCGTTCAAGGAAATTACCTAGAACAAAGAAAACATCTCTGACATAAATTGGGGGCTCAGGCATGAAAATAATAGGGTGCTCAGGAAAGCCAGAGTCCATACATCAACAACCCAGTAGTTCTTACAGCATTTGGAGTTGGTAGGAAAAATGTACACCTTTTTAATTAGTTATAACCATTGCTAAGGTCTCTTTACCTTGTTGATTTCCCTGTTCCCTTCTGAATAGGAAGGCAGAGTTAGCTCTGTCATATTGAGCCAGTCAGTAATGGGCTCTGCCAGGCGTGGAGGAGATAAAAGCCACCACCTGCCTTGCCTCAGCTCCCCCTACCCCATTTCCCTGGCTCCAGTTGTCTGCACAGCTGCTGACAGCTGGTCATTGTTCAACCCCTAGAGCTGCCCGAGAGCTGGGCCTTTAGTTCCCTCTTTCAGCACAATTACATTGTGAATGCAGCTCCTGGGTGGGTTTCCTGTGTGCTTTGGCCATGACCCCTCGGAGGGCTGTGAGTTTGAGCCGAGACCCAGCAGACATGGCTTATGTGTCTGTGTGTGCCATGTGCCAGGGCCTAGGAAGGACAAGGTTAGCACTCCAGAGAGAAAACAGGGTTTTAGAAAGGCAAAAGCGAGGATGTTTATGACAATACCTATAATTATATCTGGTGGGCATATATATGTTGATATTTTTGGCTGCCTTCATGTCTCGGAGTTGAACAATTATTTCTACTAGAAATATGTCACCTGATCCAAAAGCATTGTGCTTTCTTTCTCTTCTCTTTATTCTTTCTCTCCTTGTGCCCATACTAGGTCTTGAACTCAGGGTCCAGAGCTCTCACTCGGCTTTTGTGCTCAAGGCTGGCACGCTGCCTCTTGAATCACACCTCTACTTCTGGCTTTTTTTCCTGGTAAATTAGAGATAAGAATCTTGCAGACTTTTCTGCTTGACTTGGCTTTGAATCATGATCCTCAGATCTGTCTTGTGAGTAGCTAGGATTACAGGCGAGAGCCAGCTGCATTCTCTGTTAACAACTGTCGATGGGTCAGAGGTAGGCACATGAACACGTGCCTTAGATAATAAGACTCTCCTAGATTCAATGCACCTATCTAGAAAACTATTTAATTTTTTTTTCCAGTGCTGAGGATCAAACCCAGGTAGTGCATTTTCTGGACAAGTGCTTTCCCATTGAGCTATACCCCTAGCTCATATAGACCTACTGTGTATGTATGTGCATGTGCATGTGTGTGCGTGTGCGTGTGTGTGTGTGTGTGTGTGTGTGTGTGTGTGTGTATGTGTGTATGTGCCAGTCCTGGGGGCCTGGGTACTGTACCTGAGCATCTTTTGCTCAAGGCTAGTGCTGTACCACTTCTGCCATTCTTTTTAATAGTTTAGTGATGAGGGTCTCAGACTTTCTTGCCTGGGCTGGCTTCAAGCAACGATCCTCAAAACTCAACCTCCTGAATAGCTAGGAATTTAGACATGAGCCACCAGCACTCATCCACTAACCTCCTTGACAGTAGAATTTGTAAAGAAGAATAATTGAAAAAGGAGCCTAAAGAGTGTTTTACAGCCAATATAGCCTTGCTTGTTGGGAGTGGTAGCCATCTTGATAAATAATTCCAATCCTTGTTTAGGAATAATGGAGATTCTCTCAGCTAGTAGACAGTGCTTGCTCTCAGCCTCCTTTGAGGATTACCTCTGTGAAAGATTGCCATCTTGCCCAATATCATGTCATCTTTCTGGAGTGGCCCAAACCCAGTAAGTGATAGAGATTTGAACATAAAAGTCTGACTTTTTCCATATTCAGTTCTAGCAGGTGAACCTGTCCTCAGAATCCTTCACAAGTCCACTGAGATATTCCTTGAGGATGTGAGGCAGTTCCCTCCTCATCTGTCCTTTCCATTCTGAAGATATAGATTGAAAAGCTCCCCCCCCCCACCCCGCGCCACATGTTGGTAAAGCCATCCTGGGGATCACCAAGCTAGCCAGTATATATTTTATCCTAAAGGTAGAATTGGGTGACTAAAGTAAGAGTGATGACAGTGAACTGAAACATGACTTTGGGTGGTACAAGTATTCCTCCTGCTCCTTGTGATTCTAGCTCAGAATTCAAGGACTAATGAAAATCATGTCATTTGTTCCTCTCCTTTTAAAAGGCCACATGACACTCACTTTGACAATTAGGCAGATTGACCAGTCGTTTCAGTTTTACACAGATAAAATCTGAATGTCATTCTTGTCCCGTGAATATCAAATACCTTTTAATGATTCTTGACATTAAAACTAGCTCATCTAGTCATTTTGATTTTCACCCCCTCCCCTGGCTTTTTGATATAAAGTATCTTTTAAAGAAAGTTTATTGTAGTTACCTTCACGATGGAATAACTTGGACCAAGTAAAAAACTAAAATGGTCTCACAAGTGGCATTTCCTATCCTATTTCAAATATACAGCATGGTAAGAATTCTCCGGAAATTAAAATATTGCCTTTCAAGCCCTGCTCTCAAAAGGATGAGAAGGAAATTGCTGCAAACCAGCATTTGTCCAACTATCTCGGTTTTTTTAATAGTCTATAAAATGTTTGCCAACATGTTCCCCATGTGAATTCTATTATGCACAATGATTAAAAACAAACATGTGCACTTTCTGTTGAGATGTCTTTAATAACCTGAAGGCATAGTGAATGATCAGCAAGGCTCAGAGTTAATAACTGGTTGAAAAGATACCCTTAGAATCATGGCAGTGGTCTTGCATTAAACCAGTGGCTTGCATGCTTCTTTTCTATTGCCTCAATAAAACGCTAATTAAACTCTATGAACCAGACAATCCTCTGATTAAATAATAGTGTGTGCATGTGCAATAGGTACACACATTTCGTATCACTTCTAAAGATCACTTGATGCAAATCATCACAATATACAGAAATCTAAGCTACCTCAAAGGACATAATTCATTAGAAATGTGTCAACCTGAAAGTCAAATTCTAAAGATTTAATTTCATATATTTCATAAAATATTGGAAGCTTATGTAGTACATATATTTCTTCTTTGAAATTCTATTCTAAATAAATGCACTGTTCCTAGGGCTTTATATTAATACTATTGAGTAACTTCTGTCCCCTCAGAAGCAAGACCAACTTCTGTTAACTTTTAAATAATAGTACATAGCATATGTACTATTGGGATATGTACATATGGAATGTTGAACTGCTCCATGAATCTTTTGTAGAAAAAAATATGAACGTCTGTCTCAAAAATCTTAGTGCAATTTTAATCTTTAATAACCTCAGAAATATGAATACTATAAACTTATAAATACACTAATATTTAATATTTTTTATATTTAGTGCCTGAACTTTATTTTTTTAATTTACTTATTTATTTTGGTCAGTCATGGGGCTTGAACTCAGGGCCTGGGCATTTTCCCTGAGTTCTTTGGCTCAAGGCTAGTATTCTACCACTTTGAACATCAGTGCCACTTCAGGTTTTCTGGTTGTTAATTAGAGATAAGAGTCTCTTAGACTATCCTGCTCAGGCTGGCTTTGAACAGCGATCTTCAGATCTCAGCCTCCTGAATAGCTAGGATTATAGGCATAAGCCACCAGCTTATGTTTTTGTTCTTTTATTTAAACTATTGTTTCATTCAAAATTTGGCATTTTTAGGGGAGCTACAACTACAAATTTAAACTCCATCATTTAAAAATCACACAATTCTAGCTGGGTACTAGTGACCCATGCCTGTAATCTTAAACACTTAAAGGGCTGAAATCTGCGGTCCATGGTTTGAAGCCAGGCCAGGAAGACAAATCCAAGAGACTCTTACTTGAAAAAAGCTGTAGGTGGAGTACAGTTCCTAGAGAAAAAACACTAAGCCAGAAAATGAGGTACTGAATTCAAGCCCCAGTACCGGCATGCATATATATAATTAAAGCCATTCAAATCTATAAATATATAAGAAACTAACCTAAGTGAATATTCAAATTATATTTTATAAGTTGGTATCTTTTACATTTTTATGTTGTTAGTGCTTAAAACTGCACTGACTCTTCAGTATCCAGGAAGTCTAAGAAGAAAAGTTTTCTTATACTTTTTCCTGCTTCTTGTTTTCATACTGCCCATATCACAATGTTTCCAACAATTAGAAATAGGCAGACTGTAAAGTCCTTGCCAGTTCACTTGTCAGATACTCTAATTGTGAAAGTTGATGTATTTAATGACAGATTAACTCTGTATTACCTGAAGAAGTCTGAATGGGTTAAGATTGCCAAAGAGGACTAGTGAAAGTTTTAGGTTCTAGTGATATTCAGAGATTGTAACTAGAGTTCCAGGAACTGACGTTCCTGAAATAAACCAGCCCCTCATTGAATCATTTCTATTGTTTTGGCAAATTTCTCATATGTAGTATAGCAGGATGTATGACAAAATGCATAGGAGAAAATGATGTATATTAGCAGTAAAATTATTTGTACACAATAGTCTCTTCTTGGGTGTCCTTGACTAGGCCTATGTTGGGCTGAAAGGAGCCAAAAACATAAACTTGTGCTTTAAGCACAAGGTTTAGAAAATAGGACTTGTTTGGAACCATATTCTATTTGGCAGAAACAAACCCTGACTCAGCCTTTTCAGTTTCCTCTCTGAGTACATTGCATTCTCTGCCCTGTCCAAGGTGTGGATCTTTCTGGAAAAATCTCAGAAATGAAGTCTTTTCTGTCTATGAGAATTAAAGGTCACAGACTTGTTTCTTGAGGATGTGAACGTTTCACTTCCTGGGTATTAATAAAAAAATCTTTCTTTATTGAATACTTCCTGATAGGATATGTAGAGAATTATAACAGTGATGGAAAAAGAAGAGGGGAAAAAAAACAGATGTTATTAAAGATTGCTGAAAATTATTACCCTGTTACAGGTATGAAACTTGCCAATTATTGTCACAGTGATGATATAGTTTATTTGCACATGAATATTCATGGAACAATTATTTTCTGGCTGTTCCATATGTCTTCCCACCCCTGAAACTTGGGGCTAGTGGCTATGAATTCATCTTGGTATTATATTTGCAGAAGAGATTAGAGGGATCCCCAAGTTGAGCAGATGCTGTAGTTTGGGTATGTGTCCTAGTGTGCCAATGTTGAAGTGAGGAAACCTTTAGGAGGAGGGATCACATGCAAGATAATTAGGTCTTTGGGGACCCAGCACTCATAAGGGATTACTGCTGGAGTCATGGAATTTGTTTGTTTGTTTAGTTACTTAGTTCTGTAAGAATGGGCTGTTATAGAAAGAGTAAACTTGATCCAGTTATATCCCTTGGCTTCCTGTCTTACCACATGTGTCCTGCCATTGTGATGCCATCTACTGTGAGGGCCTCACCAGAAGCAATCCCGCTGGCCTCCTAATGTTGAGTTTGCAGACTCCAAATCTGTGAGCTAAATAAGACTTGTCTCTTTATACTATGCCCAACCACAAAGACTTTGTTATAAGAAAAGAAAATGGATGAGCACAGCTACTGGTTGAATCCCCTAGCAGAAGGAAGTAGATGGAAGAAGAGAGGAGATGGGAAAGGTGCATATGTGACACTTCTCCATTGAGGTTACCTTTCAGAGTCCTTTCTTTCCACAAGAGTTTTGGGTTTCAGACTGCCAAGTTTCCTTTTCTAATGACCCGTTGCTGCTTTTGCTGTCCTCCAAGTTGAAAGGCAAAATATGGAATATAATTCTAGTATGTTTCCTTTCTGCTAATATGCACACATACATATGCTTCATATGGAAGAAAGCAAAGGAAAGATAAGATTAAAAACAGGCTGTCACATATAATTCTAACTACTCATGAGGTTGAAATCTGAGGTTCAAAGTTGGTCCCAGCAGGAAATTATGTGGGATTCTCCAGTTAACCAATGAAAAAGCTAGAGGTGGAGTAGTAGCTCAAGCCCTTGAGTAAAAAACATCAAGTCCTGGAGCAAAAATGCTCAGGGACAGCATGCTGAGCCTGAGTTCAAGCCTCAAGACTGACATACAGGAAAAGAAGGAAAGAGAAAGGAGGGAGAGAAGAAAGAAGGAAGGAAAGAAGGAAGGAAGGAAGGAAGGAAGGAAGGAAGGAAGGAAGGAAGGAAGGAAGGAAGGAAGGAAGGAAGGGAGGGAGGGAGGGAAGCAGGGAGGGAAGGAAGGAAGAGAGGGAAGGAAGAGAGGGAAGGAGGGAAGGACAGATGGAGAAAGGGAAACTTTAATTTCTCCTAGGACATGCACATTATAATTATACACAGTTTGTCCCTTACATTGTATATGAGAATATTGTATTATTTATTCATTGAGATATTGCCTTTATAGCAGCAAAGACAAAATAAAATGAGACAAAAATTTGAAATGTAAGGAGGGTAAGAAAATTTCACTTTACTATGTCTTTTTATTTTAATATAATCCCATTTGTCAAGTCTCTTCCAATTTGTTGTGACCCTGGGACTCTGTTCCTGCCTGTGCCTATAAGTTCTACCAAACTAGAAAGATAGTCAACCAATTGGGAGAAGATATTTACCAGCAATATATCAGACAAAGGCCTAATATCCATTATATATTGGGAACTCAAGAGACCAATCCCTCCCAAATCTAACAAACCAATCATTGAATGGGCAAGGGAGCTAAAGAGGACTTCTCAGAAGAAGAGATAAAAATAGCAAAACAAACAAACACACACACACACATAAACACACACACACACACACACACACACACACACACACACACACACACACACACACACACACGAGGAAATGTTCTGTCATCCCTGGCTGTAAACGAAATGCAAATAAAAACAACCCTGAGATACCATCTTACCGCAGTCAGAATGGCCCACATCCTAAAGTTAGCTAAAGATAAATGCTGGAGGAGATGCGGACAAAGAGGAACACTACTGCACTGCTGGTGGGAATGTACACTAATACAACCACTGTGGAAAGCAGTCTGGATGTTCTTCAGAAAACTAAACATAGATCTTCCCTATGACCCAGCCATACCACTCTTAGGCAGCTACCCTGAGCAACAGGAACCAGGATACAAGGACACATGCACCTCCATGTTCATTGCTGCACTGTTCACAATAGCCAAGATATGAAAACAACACAAGAGCCCCACTACAGATGAATGGATCCAAAAATTGTGATTCTTGTATACAATGGAATATTATACAGCCTCTGGAAAGGACAAAATAATGGCATTGGCAGGAAAATGGATGAAACTAGAAAAAAATCATGTTGAGTGAGGTAAGCCAAGAAGAGCAACGAGACAAATGGCACATGGTCTCCCTGATATGCAGATGTTAAATTCAAAACACAATGAGATATGACAAAGTAAACAGGATTCAAGAAACAAAGGAAAAAAATAAAAATAATATTAATGCAGTGTCAGAAATATTTGATCCTTGGTGACTACGAGTGATAGAGTGAAACTGTTTTCTTCAAACTTACAAAGAATTACAGTTGTGTTAAAACTATGACATTCTTGAAAAGCAAATGTGATTCTAATACATCTGGAATACCAAACATTAGCGATATACTTTCTAAAAAGAAAAAAAAAGAAAGAAAATTTCACTTTTTCAAAAGCTGATAGGTGTAGATTTGTGTAAGATGACAGATTTTCTTCTACTAAAACCTTGCTAACCCAAGAATAAAAACAAAGAGGTGATTAAACAAGTACAAATCAATAAAGACTCCCATGCTGGAAAAGCCTAGAAAAGTTCAGTGGTCTCACGTATGGTCCATGTCCAGTCTCTCCTTATTAGTTGCCATCTTTCCTTTTTGAACACCTCAAACCATTTTGTTCCTAATTTTCCCAGATTAAAATGTAAGCATATAGTTAGATAGAGTCATAAGAAAATAAATGACGAGAGGCTCAACAAAAAATAAAAACTATTGGAATGGTCTAGAGCAAAATCATACATTTTCTGAAAAAAAAAAATCAGTGAGTATTTTGGCCTTTGAGGGACAAGAGGCAAAAGAAATCAAGAATATTATGTAGTTATTTAAATAGAAAAAATAATAATTTTGGAGAATTTCAGTGAGAAAATTTTAAATATAGTATGAAAAATACTATTTTGTAGTACTAGCTAAAAAATAAAGAGAATCCATTCTTAATAGAAAAAATGAAATTGTTTTGGAGTGAATATCATGTTGAATTGTATGTGAAACTAGTGCTGGTGATCGTCAAAGTGATTGTCAGGGTTCCTGGTGAAAACTGAGGTTATGCAAGGGCCATATATAAACTAAGGCCAGGCTGGATTTGTCCTATACACTCTTGTTTGCCCATTTCTGCTTCAAATTTCCATGTATATTTCTATTTCATAGAATATAGGAGATGTTTACTATTATATTCTTAGTTTCCAAAGTTTTCATCTTATAGGTCATCTTTATCTAGGGGAAGTAGTGTGGACATATTACTTGCAACTCTTAAGTCTGATGTACATTTCTTTAGGATCCATCTGGAAAATTCATGTGCATTTGGAAAGTTGGTTTATAGTATCATGTACGTGCTTCTCTGTTGCAGATCTTAGATAAAGCAAAAGTCAGAAGAAGATTGACCATATTGCTTAGTGAAAAAGCTTTTCTGCAAATGCTATATACGCTGTAATTCCAATTATATAACATTCTAGAAAAAAAAAGACAAGTGTTGGCTGGATATGGTGGTTCATAACTGTGAATACCACTTACTTGGCAGGCAAATATATACAAATGATGATTCAACACTAGCTTGGATTTTCAGGGTTCATTCACATGCCATAACACTAGCTATGTGGCAGATGTAGGTACAAGAATCATGATCTGAGGTCAACCCAGGCACAAAGATTCTAAATAAAAAATAAAGCCAAAAGGGCAATGTTTGAACTTAAGCACAAGGTTGTAAGTTTACCTAAGGACAATTCCTAGCCTTCTACCCCCCTACACCCGTTTAAAAAAAAAATACTATTAGTACAGTGTAAGGACTCAGCAAGGACAAAGGCAGATAGAGCACAGGGCATTTTCAAGGCAATGAACTACATATGCTATTGTAAATGTGGATACTTTACATTATAGCATGGTATAATATAAAAAATATAGTGTCACATCAACTACAGATTTTAGTTAAGAAAAATAGCATACAATATCGATTCATTAATTATAATAAATACAACATAATAATTCAAAAGATGGGGGAGGGGGTATTTGAGAATTTCACTTTCTACTCAAACTATTCTAAAGGGGCTGGGAAGGTGGCTCAGTGGTAGAGCGCTTGCCTTGCATGCATGAGCCCTGGGTTCAATTCCTCAGCACCACATAAGCAAAAAGAAAAAAGCCTGAAGTGGCGCTGTGGCTCAAGTGGTAGAGCGCTAGCCTTGAGCTGAATAGCTGAGGGATAGCGCCCAAGCCCAGAGTTCAGGCCCCACAACCAGAACCCCCCCCCCCCAAAAAAAAACTATTCTAAAATGAAATATGTTAATCTAAGAGAATTATATATCTGCTCCTAAATCTGCAGCTGCACATATGAACAAGTGATAAAGAATAGTTATTGCATTATGTGATCTACCCTAAAATATTCCAATAGTGCTTTTGTGCTATTTATTCACTAAAGACATACTAAAAATGAACATTAGCAATCATGAGACTATTATCAGGTATATGTTACTGTATTCTATGTTGATTTTATCTCTGTATTATATAAACATGACAAATATTTTATCTAATCAACCTATAATTGCAGCTTTCCTCCTAACGTAGGCAAATGCACATTAAATATCAGTTTTCTGTCTGAAGTATTTGGGATCTAACAAGAGAAAAGCTCTACTTCTGGGCTTCCTCCTCTCTCCTAGAGTTTACAATACCATTTTAAAATATATCTTTTAGTGATGGAATTTGCTCTTCATCGTGAGAGTTGGGAAGGCCTTGTTTTATAGAAATTTACTTAAAATGGACTATTTAAAGGAGGATAGTCTTATAATTTTTTTAACATGACTTAATGATCTTGTATTCATCTCACAGCTGAATTCACATTTTTTTCTCTAAATTAGACATCTACAACAGTCCTGCAGACTTTGATACTATCGTCAAACAAAACAACCTAGTTCTCCCCAGTGACCAGAAAGTCATGTCTGTTTTGTTTTTGGACAGAGTCTTGCTAAATAGACAGATGGGCTTCCACTTTGGAATCCTCCTCCCTCAGTCTCTTGAGTTTTGGGAATATAGACATACATTGTCACACCAAGTGTACATGGTCATTTTTATCAGGGGCTTACAGGTTATATCTTGACCATATGCTCATCTCAGATGCAGTTATACACTGATTTTAATATGTTAGCATTTGCTTGAAGGTGTCACAGGTATTAAGGTAGCTTTAGAAAGAAAAGCTCTGGGATAGAACACCAAAAGACACTTTAGACATTTGTAATTGGAAGGTCATTTAAATACTTCTGAGCTCTAAATGGGCATTTGCATCCTCAGGAAGAAAATAAGAAGGAAATGGTAATGTATTCTAAGAAACATTTACAAACCTAAATTTATTTGGTTTATTGGATAACATAACGAATTTACAAATGATATATAGGATTGTATTTAGTGCTATCAGCTATATTAAATACAATAATTTAAAACATTTGGTAAAATTTTTGTTGAAAAATTTTTATGGTAGTCTACATTTGCAATTTATATTATATTTTGAAAATTAAATTTGGGTGTCTAAAATGGAGATTCAGGGACTGGGAAGGTGGCTCAGTGGTAGACTGCTTATCTTGCATGCAATGAGGCCCTGGGTAAAGTTCCTCAGCACCACATAAGCAGAAAAAGCTGGAAGTGGCACTGTGGCTCAAGTGGTAGAGGGCTAGCCTTGAGCTTAAGAGCTGAGGGACAGCGCCCAGGCCCAGAGTTCAGGCCCCATGACCAACAAAAATAACTAAAATTAAAAAAATAAAATAAAATGGTGATGCAGAGAGAAGTGTTTACATGTAGATATATATACATATATGTGTTTTAGCCTATATACGTATATTCACAAAATGATGCCAGTTATATTTACATCATGATATTAAATGTTTTTTCTCTGGATAGTTGATCATTTCAGGTGAATCTGATCATTTCTAGTCAATCTGATAACCTAAACGTGGCTACTTTTTAAAAACAACTATCTATAAGGCAGGGTTTCTTAACTCTTACACTATGGACATTTGGGGATGGGTAATTCTTTGATCTGGGAAAGGTGGGAGAGTGGAAGATTGTCCTGTGCATTATATGAAGTTGAGCAGCATCCTAGGCCTCTACCTACTGTATGCTGTTTGTACTGAGGGAAATAAAGGGAAACTGTTAGGTAGGTAAGGTTAGAAAATGGTGGGCCTAACACATGGCGGACAACATGTGGCCCATCATGACATTTCTTTTTTTTTTTTTTTTTTTTTTTTTTTATTTTATTTATTTATTTTTTTTTAAATTGTATTTTATTTTATTTGAGAACATACTGTACAAAGGGGCTACAATTACATGGGCAGGATAATGGATACATTTCTTACCAAGCATTGCAGCCTCCTCCTTTGTTTACCCTTCACTTCCCTTCCCCGCCTCCCCCCTCCCCCCACCCAATTTTACCCCCCTCCCCCCACCCAATTATACCCCCCTCCCCCCCCCACACCGGCATTGTAAAGCTGGTTTTGACATGACATTTTGTACTTCTCATTGTTGCAACAGGTCCACCTGAATCCTTAAACGACTTGTTTGTCCCCATCTACTCCACATGTTATACTGACATCAAATATAGTGAAAACGGGGGTTACACTGTGGGGGAGGGACATACAAAGCAACAAAGAAATAATCTTATAAATGCATTAGAAATACATGCATGAAAGAAACGAAAACATTAAAATACATATTTAAGGGTTCATTTTCCTAGCATCACATTATCTGACCTTTTCGGCTTGACTCATACCTATACTAGATATTGCAAATAAGGGAAACCATGGGACCTATGCTTCTTTGGGCCTGGCTTACTTCACTTAATATAATTTTTTCCAAACCTTTCCATTTCCTAACAAATGGGGAAATGTCATTCTTTCTGATGGAGGCATAGAATTCCATTGTGTATATATACCACATTTTCTTGATCCATTCATCTACTGAGGGGCATCTGGGTTGGTTCCATATCTTAGCTATGGTAAATAATGCTGCAATAAACATAGTTGTGCTGGTAGCTTTAGTTATTTCCAGAGTATCTCAGGCTCCTTCTCAAAATGGCGCTTCTTCCATAATTCACCATTTTCCTGCTTAAAATCCAACCTCAGTAATGAGATAATCTTTCCTGCACAATCAGAGATGACCAATCAGATTTATCCAGTGCTTGTTCCCAGTGACAGAGACCAATGAGGGACCTAAGTCAGCATATGGGTCCTCCTTTCCAACCAATCGTGTCTCAGGGTTGGAACGAAAATAAATCATAAAGAGGACTTCTATGGGAAACTTAATTGGCTTCCCAGTTCAGGGACTTCTCCGTATAGTCTGTACTCTACTTTTGCTTTTTTAAGATATTTCTTCTACCTCTTTAATTCTTTACCTGGCAAAGGAGTGGAGCAGTACCTCTGGAGGGCAACAATATTCTAAACCCAAACTGTGCTCATATATAGCTAGATGCCCAGTCCTAAACCACTTAGACATTACTCAAGGATTACAAATAAGAAAAAGGATAGCTGGATTACGGAGCCATGCTATTTGCATGGCTCTGTTTGTACGTCTCACTGTAATAAAGAATTAATTCTCACAAGAAAAGGGTGCAACTGAAATACTAATACCTACTGATAAAGGATTTCTAACTCCAAAGTTTAATTGGGCTAGACTAGTATTTTCCAATCAGTCTTCCAAAGGGGAGAATTAATTGATGCTCTGAAAACACAAGCTTCCTTGATCTCTTTCTCTGAATGTACATTAGCATATTAAAGGATCTTGAAGAACCAGTGGTAAATAAACCCATTTACCATTGTTTAAGGTTAAACAAAATTCTTTAAGGAGACAAAATTCTTTTCTAATACCCATCCAACTAACTATTTTGCTTTTCACCAGCTTGTGGAGTCCAGGAATAGAAGAAATTCCATTCCCTGGGGACGTAAGGATTTCTAGTTATTCTTTTATCACAGATTCCCACACCAATTACAAATATTTACACTAGCATTATGTTTCTGAATGAAGCCAGATTTAATTGAGACTCACGTAAATCTTTCCTTGGGAATAATTTTGTGTGTTTATAAATGATTTAATTATATATATATATATATATATATATATATACATATATATGTGTATATATACTGCTTTCACCTATTCAGTGTCATGATTAGACTCATGGACACACTGAACTCATTTGACTCTCCTTTTTAGTGGCTCATTTGCTATCATTCAAATGTGCTTCTGAGTATATATTTATTTGTACATTTATTATATTATCATTATTTTAAAATGTGTTTGGGGGAAAACTTCTAATTGCTGTAGACGTTTGGAAATATCAATAAAAGAAAATGATTTAGCACAATTGCATGAAGGCTGCCCAATAAGGTTAGAGGTGCCAATGTAAGTTCCGAGCCAAGCTCATCAGCCTGCAAAGTTTGGAGACTTCAGAGAGATAGATACCTAAGTAGGAAACAGGCTCAGTACAGACTAGAAAGCTAGTGAGAAAGTTCCACAAGCTCATCTTTACATGATAATAACACAACTTAATTAAAAATCACTGGTATTTTATCTATTTGTTTCCTAGGCAGAGAGCTCAAATATCAAACAGTCTGGTTTAAAATTGAACACCTGGCAACCCTAATGATTTGCTATGCACAGTGATTTATATTGTTTGGCAGACTGAGCAAGGTGGGGAATGGGGGTGGGGCGGGGAGACTGTGGGCTGGTAGAAGGCAGCCCACAAGTGTCAGGAAAAATTTTTACAAAGCACTTCAATTTTTGTGTGTTTTGATTGGCTTAAATTGTTTTTTCAGGAAATATTTCATCTGTGATTCCATTTTAATATAGGCTTGTTGATCTCTTTTTCCTTATTTTTAAAATTCTTTCCTCAAATGCTAACTTGCATGATTTTAAATCTGCACTTATGTCCTTATACTTTTTGTGTTTGTGTGTCTTTCAGGGTTTGGGGTTCAAATCCAGGATGTTGCACATGCTAGGCAAACACTCTACCAGCAAGCTACTTACTTTGTGCTCAGAATTTTTAGACAAGGTTTAATTATGTACAGCCCAGGCTACCCTCAAACTCATGATCCTCTTGCCTCAACCTCGCAAGTGTTAGAATAACAGGAATTTATTGTAAGGTTTGGAGAAAGAAGATCTCCACGTGGTTGCTCAGGCAGAGAAGAATATTATAAAAACGGAAACTGCCAGCCCCCACGAGATGGAGGTGTGCAAAGGGCTACTTACAGCTGGGAGAAGGGTTATATAGTGAGAAGGCAAGGAGGAGATATGACCACAGCAGATGTGGAAGTGACCTCAGAGAATGCAGAAGTGACCTCAAAGTCCAGGGGACTTCCCACTGCCCCCAGGTATACTAGTTACCTGGGTTACAGGTGCTGGGCAGGGACTTCTAGAGGGAGCCAAACATGTATGGATGAAATCAAAGGGAAGGGACCATTTTTCCTAACATTTATCACCTTATCTAACTAGAGTCTATCACTCTTTGACATCTATCTGGATCAATAGTGTGGGCTAACTTCAGCAGCAGAGATATGAACAGCCTGTTAGACTGTACATTAAGGAAGCCCCTATACCCCTCTGCATCCTGGGGACCACCAAAGAAGATCTTAGAGAAGCCTGGATAAATTGATAGAAGAATAGATATAAAAGGGTGGGGATGTGATTCAAATAGTAAAACACTTACCCATCAAGCACAAGGTCCTATGCTAATCCCCGGAACTGCCAAAACAAACACAGACAATGATACCATTGAGCTATTGGAAAGCTGATGGAGAACAGACCTGTCTGCAATGATATATCACACATACATAGAGGGTAGAAAAAAAAAAAAACATGGCAGAAGAAATGAAAAAGAAATCACTTTGTACAGAAACAGGATATATAGGAGGATGGTGAGTAATGAGGACAGGCAAATAAGCAAGAATGAGATCATAAATATCCAAAGTCATTTCCTTGGGGAGCTTCAGAAATGTAAGACATAATTTCTTATTTAGAAACTTATTTAGAAGCATATTTCTTATTTAGAAACTTAGTGGAAAAAGAGAAGACAAGACTAGTACTTCAAGTGGAAATTGTTGGTCTAATGCTTGCATGGCAGGGAGAACAACTTCATAAAAGGTAGTAGGAAAGATGGTGGAGGCGGGGGGGGGGGAGAGAACTGTATATGTCTAGGGAGATTTGAATGTCAGAATTCTGGAAGGATTGTTTCCAGAAGGTTCTTAACCAAACTCCATACCTCGCCCTTCTATTTAGTTGCCTATATACCCATCCCTCTGAACTTACCACTATATATCTCTATTCTTCAGACTTACATGAATCATTCTCTAGTCCATTCACTCTAGGAATTCCTTCCTGAGCTCTTATTCCAATTCAGGTGTCATGCCTCATATTTCTATCTCTTACTGTCCCTTCCTGGGCTGAGCATTCCACTGCTGTGCTTCCTCATTTGCTTCCTTTCAATTGGACTATATGCCTTATGGTATATAAAGAAAGGAAGGCTGGAAAACAATATTATTCTGAAGTGTTTGTCATCTTACCAACTCTGCCTTTTGCTTTCTACCTGGTATATATCCCTTGTCCATACTTGTAAGCTCATTATTTGCTTTTACTCTTCGTGCATTTGAGGTAAGTTTGGAAATGTGATCTAGTTAGTAAACTGAAAGGAGGTGGTCTTTGAGTAAATGGGGTGACAGCAGATTGTTTTTGTGATTAAATAAGCTAAGCTGAGCTAAGCATAACCACCAGAACTCTCTAACATGAAATCTCCAGCTTCAGATTCATCATTCATCATCATTGTCTTCCAGGACACTAATGGAAATTAAAATAAACAAACCTGTCCATATTAAGAAGAGAGAAAAAAAATATACAGTGACAAGTTTAACACAAATTGCTAAAGATGAAAATATCCACCATGTTTATAAACAGGTCATCCATTACCGGCTCCATAGATGATAGGGAGTACTGAAGTTAAATGGTTGAAAGGGTGTGGTTTAATGAACACTTCATTAACAAATGAGAGTTCAGATGAAGAAATGATAGTCTAGCAATGTCATTTTATATTTGTGAAATTTGTGAAGATTAAAAAGGACTTGTATTCCCCCTGTTTGGAGGTTCACAAACTAAATCTGGCGCACAATATACAGGAAGATAAACAGGAAGAGAACATAGCCTGTCACGATGATTGATGAGGCTGGTATTCACCCAACAGTGTTTGGAAATGTAGATATCCTTAAATAAATGATACTGCAGGAGCCATGCCAGCCTAGGGAATTAAAAGGACATTATTGCATTTTTCAGAAGCAACATAAAGCATGGCTACCAAATTTGCTGGCTGAAATTCTGTGTACTATCCACGAGACCTCAAAATGAATGTGCTCAGTTAAAAAGCTGCATTTAATAATTAGGTTTCTGAGGTGTTACAAGGGGAGGAAACTCATTCTCCATGCTGGTCCTGGAGGTGAATTTTAAGACTGTGGAATCAGCAGTATCACTTTCTGGAGCACTTGGGGAATCCTCCCCCTCAACTTTCCTTTCTCTCCATTTCTCTGTTTATTTAAAGAAATCCTCAGACTGTAGTTGACTAGGGGAGGTTAAGCCTAAAATATAGTGTTTGGTGATAATTCATTAACAAGATAATAAAGTCTCTTCCAGTGGAAAGAAATTGTGAAATACTTCTATTCCAAACCAGTAAGTGAGAATATTCATGTTTTCTATGGTTTGCTTGTGTATATCTTGTTTCTTGTTAAAAAATAGATATAATCATAGACATATAATTAAGAAAACAAGGATTATATTCTATGCTTTTTTTACTTGATATAAATTAGTAATATATGTGGTACCAATGAAATAATTTTTGTAACTCTAGCAGTTGTCAAGAAAACTCTGTTGTCATTTCTCTTGAATTCATTGTTGGATATTGAACCTGGTTCTCTCATTTATGTAAATAGTGTTACTGAGACCATCTTAACAGGCAGATCTTCCTGTCTATTCCTACCTGTTTAATTATAGCAAATACTTTGTGGTACAATGGCTGGATTCATATGTCAATAAAATTTTATGTCTAACATGCTTTTTTTTTTATTCCCATCAGCATGATCCAAATAGCCCCCCCCCCTTTTTTTTCTGCTTTGCCACCACTGGAAATGATGACTTTTTTTAAAAATAAGTTTTATTGTAAAAATACTGTACAGAGGGGTTACAGTTACATGAGCAAGGTAATGAGTACATTCGTTATCTAGCATTGTTGCCTCCTCCTTTGTTTTTCCCCTACCATCTTTTTAAGGCTTCAGTTTTACGGATAGACATTGGCATAAAATTATTACTTGATGATTTATAAAATTGAACACCACATCAACTTAATTTGACCTTTATGTATTACACTGAAAGTATTGCTCATTCTAGTTGGATTTATATTTACTTTTATGTGTATGTGCAGGTCCTGGGGCTGCAACTCAATGACTGGGCACTGTCCCTGAGCTTTATTGCTTTATACCACTTGAGCCACAGTTGCACTTCTGCTTTTTGTTGGCTAATTGGAAATAAGAGTTCATTCCATAGCTGACTTCAAACTGTAGGCCTCAGATCTCAGCCTCCTGAGTAGCTAGGTTTACAGGTGTGGGCTATCAGTACCTAGCTATATTTACTTTCTGTTGTAGTAGCCTTTTATATATTTAAGTTATGAATAGTTCACTTTTATATGTATAGTAAATATTTTCTTTTCGGTTTTCTTTTAATTTTGTCTTTTATCTTCTGACCTGTAGAAATGACATTTGTGGTAAGTTTTTAAATCGCTTTTGTTGTTGTTAGTGCTTTGGCATATAAGCTGTTTCATAACCTCTATTTTCATGCACTTCAGCTTCAAGTTTTACATTTGTTCTTGTTGTTTCCCTTAGTTATTATTCTGGTGCACTTTATAATATAAGAAATGCTTCTTTCAAATTTTATTTCACTTTATCAACATTATAGATTCTGATTATACACACACTCACACACAGACACACACTTTAAGAACTTCTTATTTCTGTTCTGATCCTTTTTTTTTTCTTTCTTTCTTTCTTTCTTTCTTTCTTTCTTTCTTTCTTTCTTTCTTTCTTTCTTTCTTTCTTTCTTTCTTTCTTTCTTTTTTGCAACATCACCAACTGATTTAATTATCTGATTTTCCCAAAGGAACTTTACTTTGCTCTGTAAAGTCTTCAGCCAGATAAGGTGGAGATTGCCTCTAATCCCAGTCCTCAGGAGGTGGAGACAGGGGAATCTTGAGTTATATAGTAAGATGTAAAAATCAAGGGCTGTGGATATAGTTGAGCTGTACAACACTTGTGTTTGATCTCTGGCACTGAATTAATCTTCTCTTAAAAAAGAGCTATTGGAACTGAATTAAATTCACAAAAGAGGGATAATTGACACTGCTTTAATGTTGTCTTTTCTCACAGAGTAAACACTTTTATCTCCCTACTTGAATCTCCATATGTATATGTCCTTCACATTTAAAAATTTTCCTCATATACACTTTGTACATTAAAGTGAGTCCTAGCTATTTTATCTTTGATTGTACTGCAAATAGAATTATTTTCTCATGCAGGAAATGCTCAGTTTTAAAATATAGTGTAAGGTACAACTTTATAATCAGACTTGGGCATCCAACAAGTATCTTTTTTTGAATCAAATTTTTTTTTTTGTTTGTTTGTTTGTTTTGTGTGTCTGGTTGTGGGACCTGAACTTTGGGCTTGGGTGCTGTCCCTCAGCTCTTCAGCTCAAGGCTAGCACTCTACCACTTGAGCCAGAGTGCCACTTCCGGCTTCTTTCTTTTTGCTTATGTGGTGCTGGGGAATCGAACCCAGGGCCTCATGCATGCAAGGCAAGCGCTCTACCACTGAGCCACCTTCCCAGCCCTTTTTTAATCAAATTTGATTTTGTGTAAGGGGCTTATGCCTAAAATCCTTGCTATTCAGGAAGCTGAAATTTGAGAATCAACGTACAAAGCCAGCCTGGGTAGAAAAGTCCATAGACTCTTATCTCCATTTAGCCATTGAAAAGCTGGAGATGGAGCTGTAGCTGAAGGTGCAGAGAATCTGCCTTGAGTGAAAGAGCTAAGGGACATCACCCAGGCCCCGAGTTAAACATTAAATCTTCAGTATTGTGGCGCACACAAACATATATACATATACATAATTTGATTTGTGTATATGTGTGTCAGGGGGTAGCAAATTTGTATTTTAATGAGTGATTTCCTCACAGGCCAAAGTTTGAGAACCTCTGCTCTACATCATAATTAAGTTGCTGTGTAGCTCATAGATTCTTCCCTTTCCAAAATCTTTAAGGTGATTCCAAATTGCCACAGCAACTTGAGGATATTATCTCAACAATACACAAAAGAGTAACTACTCCAGAAGTTAACATTGCAAATAGAACACCTTTTGCAACAAGAGATTCCAGAAGTTATTTAACACCAACACTAACTTTACCAAAGTTTGCACATCAAAATATCCAAAGCTTCTCCTTTTTAATAAAGATTAATTATGAACATAAGTCCATGTACTCTTTTATAATAACAAAAACCATTTATTTTTTTTTCATGTTAGTGGGGCTTGAACTCTGGGCCTGGGCGCTGTCCCTCAGCTCTTCAGTTCAAGGCTAGCACTCTACCACTTGAGCTACAGCACCACTTCTTGCTTTTTCTGTTTATGTGGTGCTGGGAATCAAACCCAGGGCCTCATGCATGTGAGGCAAACACTCTCACTGAGCCACCTTCCAAGTCCTATAATTTCTTTTTGAAAGTATTTTTCATAAAAATATTTTTATTTAAAAATCTTTTTATACAACTACTTACAAAGATTTAAAGTCTCTTGCTTCCTCCTTCGTGGTTTATTCCCTGAAGATTTGTGATCTTCTAGTCCTTTACAGTACCAGAAACAACCTCTTGCTCATTCATTCTCTGTCTTCCTCTCTCCTCCTCCTTATCCTTCCCTTCCCTCTTCTCTTCTTACTCTTCTTCCCCCTCTCTTGCCCCCCTCTCCCTTCTCTCAGTCTCTGTCTGTTGTCTCTCTCTTTCTCTTTCTTTCTCTCTCCCTTCCCTCTCTTCCTCCTTGCTACTATTGTGGCTTGAATTTAGGATTTGACTTTTTTATATTGAAGACTGGCCCTTTACCATTTGAACCATAGCTCCACTTGTGGGTTTTTGCTGGTTTTGAAGATAAAGGAGTCTTATAGACTTTGAACTTCAACCCTCAACTCTTTGCTCCTGAGCAGCTAGGATTATAGTTTTGAGTCTCCAGCACTCAGCCATCTTTTATATTTTTAAATTAAAGTCAATTGCTACTCTGGGAAAAGAACTAATTTCTAGTTCTCCAAGATGAACATGAGTAACATGGATGGTCCCAAAGATCTTTAAAAACCTATTTTTCTCATATACTTCCTTTGAAATATTTCTGGGAAACACATACATATGGCTAGTTAAGAGTTTTCTGTTTTAACACGTTTGAATGAAGTTGTTCACCTAGAACTGGTATCAGTATTTATAATCTCACCAGAACCTATGTGACACATTCATAGGATGATACTTCTGCTGGGATGATATTTCTGCTAAAAAGGGTAGGGTGATGACGTCTCTATCTGAAGATATCTTCTAGTGCAACTTGGGTTGGGCAAAATATACACTGGTAGATACTGTCATGTAAGTGATTCAAGTGAGAAATTATATAAAATAGAACTCTGTTAATAACCATGTGAATAAGATTCAATCACACAGATATGCAGCCAAGCAAAACTTAGAGTTAATTAATAATTGAAGGTCACATAAAGGAAAGCCACTGTAGGGACAAGGTATATCATTTTTTAACCTATCATAACATCTATGGTTGGTATCCCAGTAACAGCAGGTCAGTTGACAAGAGTAAAGGAAAATAGAATTATCTAACAAAGATATCTCTAGGATCATTTATGAGAGCCTACAGAAATGAAAACCTGCTTGACTCACGTCTGTACTCCCATTACTCAGGAGGCTGATCTGAGATCTAGAGGAATGAATTCAAATCCAGTCTGGGCAGAAAAGGCTGAAGTATTCCATCTCGGCAAAAAGTCAAAATGGAGGAGTGGTTCAAGTGGAAAAGCACCAAACATCAAGAACTGGATACTGACAAAAAAAAAAAAGATGAGCTGATTGGATGGAAAGGAACTAATCTAATGTCTAATAGTAATAAACCAAGGTAGAGGGGCAACAGAGTATCACAAAGTGTTTTATGACCTATTTTCAGGAAGACAAGTCAGAGAATGACCTGGTCAAGATTTATTTTATCATTTGTGTTAAGAGAGAGGTTTAGTTTCTGTGACAGACAAATCTATACGGACAGTTATATTGTATCATTTATGAAGTAATGATGAGAAAATAATCTGTAGTGTAAAACTAGGCCCAGGTTGTTTGCACTCCCCACCCCCAGCATTTTCAATCTAAGATTCTCTGAATTCGTGGTTGCAGAATGCATGCATGTAGAAGGCCCACTGTGTTCAGCCTACCAAGATGCCCTACTTAGCCATATCTTATCTGATTTCTGAACACTTCAGTAAACCACAGTACTAGATTTCAGAAGGCACAGAATAAGAGAATGGGAAGAAATTTGGGGGAGGAGAGTGGCAGATAGCTACACAGAAAGCTCCTGTACAGTTGGAACTATGAAAGACTGAACCTACTGAATAAGGAATCATCTGGTAGCAGAGTATACTTACACTTAGCTTCCTCTATCAGTATTTATTTCTATCATTCTTTTTTAAAAAGAAAACATTGACCATAACTTTTATAACATAACAATGTTATTCCAACTTTACAACTTTGGGGGGGGGAGGTGGTTAGGGGGGGTGGGGGGGAAGATGGGAAGGGATGGGAAGGGGAAACAAAGGAGGAGGCTGCAATGCTTGATAAGAAATATACTCATTATCTTGCCCATGTAATTGTAACCCCTCTGTACAGTATTTTCACAAAAAAATAAAAAAATGTCATTGGCAGGACCTAGCTATTAAGAATTTCTGAATATTCTCCAAGTTAGTTGACAAAAGGGCTCTGAGTATAGTCAGAGTTGTTGCTGATACTATTCAGTGACAATTGTTGTCCCAAGATCTGTACAAGTGTTCTTTTTTATGGAAAAGGTAGTAGACAGTCATTTTCTTTGTTCCTAAGCATCCTCTTTGGTATCCTTGTTGTTTTTCACTGTGATAGTCTGTAATATTTGTAATATATTTAAGTGATTCCTGAGTGTTGGCTTTTAACACTTTCATCCAATTATGAGGTTCAGGTCCTGAACTGAACAATATATATATAGCTGTTACTCAGTTCTTTGGGCAGAGAGCAGATCTGCAGTATTAATGATCCACCAAAGTAGATGGAATCTACTATCTTTCCTTCTTCCTTCGTTGCCTTCCTTTCCCCTTTCCCCTTCTCTTTCTTTTTCCCCTTCCCCTTCTCTTCTCCCCTCTCCTTCCCTTCTCTTCTTTCATTTGCTCTTTCTTTTCTTAAAAATCTGATAGTTGTAAGATTTATTTTTAGTTTTATTTTTGTCAGTACTAGGGCTTGAATTGGGGCAGCCTCACACTGTCATTTATCTGTTTTGCTTAAGACTGGCACTCTGCTTCTTGAGTGACACCTCTACTTATGACTTTTTTGCTGGATAATTGAAGATAAGAGTCTTATGGACTTTTTTGCTGGGATGAGTTTCAAACTCTGATCCTCATATCTCAGCTTCTTGAGTAGCAAGGATTACAGGTGTGAACCACCAGTGCCCAGTAAGGTGTGTTAATTTTAGAACTTGGTAGTCCACGATCTATACTTGTAGAAGAAAAAGCCAACTAGGACAGCTCTTTTAATTTAAAAATGCGAGTTCTAGAAGAAGCATGAAAAATTTTGTTCATAAGACATTTCCTAGTCATTAGACGACATCATCTCTTGGACAGAACACTATTCTTAATAATACCAACATCTGTTCAACATCAGTCCCTATTTCAAATACATATTTTGGTCTTATTCCCAACTTCTAACAAATACCTGTTTCTGTGTGTTTTGAAAGAATATCATATCTAGATTTAGAATATATTTCTCTTTATTTTTTTCAAAATCTTTTTTCAAAAATCTTTCCATTGAGTACTAAATTTCTCTGTTTCTTATAAAATATTCTATTTCAGCATTCAGCAATACAGCATTTTATAATTTAATGATGGTATTTTAACATTAGTTTGTGTGTGTGTGTGTGTGTGTAAGTGTGTTGGTTAGTCCTGGGGTTGGAACTCAAGTCATGGGCACTGTCCCTGAACTTACTAAAGCCTAGTACTCTATCACTTGAACCACAGCTGTATTTCCCCCTTGTTGATGGTTAAAGATAAGTCTCAGAGAATTTCTTGCTTGGGCTGCTTTCCATCCAATCTGCAGACCTTAGCCTCCTAAGTAGCTAGGATTATAGGTGGGAGCACTGAGGCCTGGATGCTTATTTGGTTTTAATGAAGGTTCTTGGCTCATTATTCTACAGTGTCTCTTCCCTTAGGCCAGTTACAAAACCTCTTGTCCTCAGCTTATCAGAAAGAAATTCTCTGATGTATCTTTTGGGATAGTAGGTCCTAAGACCCTCCTGATTTCAGAGAGCTCCTGGCCATGCTCTGGAGAAAGGAATGCTGCTGAGAGAAGCCAAAAATAATCTCAATAGACAGACCTTGATGGATTTTCTGAGCTAGTATGTTAATAATCCCATCTTTTCAAATGAAGTCTCTGCAAAAATCCCAAAACATATTTGGGTTAAGATAGCTGAACAACATGGCAGTTCCCAGAAGATGGAGTACCTGGAAAGAAAATTCCCTGTCCTCTGCCCTGCCTACCTCTATGCATCTCTTCACCTCTCCTCTTTCCAATATCCTTTTTAATCAACCAGTAAACATGTTTCCCTGAGCTCATTGAGCCACCTGAGAAAATTAACTGAATATGAGGAGAGAGGTATCAGAATCCTGATTTATAACTGGTCTTCCAAAAAAGGAACACAGGAAACCCAACACTGGGCTGTGACTGTCATATAAAGAAGGAGAGGGGGGAAGTCTGGGAGTCTTAAACTTGTGATATTTGACATGATCTTAAAATTTCCAATCAGAACTGAACTGGATTAGAGAGCTAGTGTTCACTGCAGAATGAACTCCTTCCTTGCTGGCTGATAGAAATCCTGATATCATTCAAAGCCATAGATGTTTTCTGTGTTGATTGGGGTGTAAGTGTGGAACAAATTTAGGAAGCTGGAAAACTTGAAACCACATAGGGACCAGAGAGTTTGGTGGGAAGATTTTACAAAAGGATGGACTAATTCGGCAGTGATACTTATTAGATACTATGGTGAAAATGAACTGTATAACTTAGGGGGGGAGGGAAGTGGGGAGGGAAAAAAACTGGGAGAAAATGAGTGAAGAGATGACTTTGTTCAAGAAGAATCGTACTCATTACCTGACCTGTGTAACTGTAACCCCTCTGTACATCACCTTGTCAATGAAAATAATTTTTAAAAAGAGAAAAAAGTTTAGAGACCCAAAGCATAAGTAAAAAATATGTGCTTTTTGATCTTGGACTCCACTGGTGCAAGAAAAATGAAAAGAAAAATCAAGAAATTGCTCTGTATAATTTATCCATGACAAATAGAGACTGAAATTCTGTAGGTTATTTTCATAACCTATCTTTCCAAAAATTTGCTGACTGTTGAAAAAAAAGAGAAAATACAGAGGAAATGTATAAATTCCAAAAGTATCTAAAATGCACAACAGAGTCTGGAAAATGTCTAAGCTTATTCTGTAAAAAAGAAAGCAGTATCCATGTGGAATCATCAGTAATAAAAACGTGATGGTACATTTTATTATATATATAATGTTTATTCATTTCTAGTATTCTTCCAGCAGCCACATACTATAATTAAAGAGGAACTTAGTATATAGCTAGGGTCTGACTCCTGCTCCTGACTGTTTTGTTTTTGTTTTTTGTTTTTTTTTGACAAGAGTCTTTGGGCCAAGCAGAGACAGGACTTCATTCCAGGTCCTACAGTGAATCATGATCAATGCATAACCAGCTGTGGAATCATCTCAGTGTATTTGTATTTCCCCCACTAGTCTTTGCTTCAGGATTATGAATGAAGCAGGAAAGTCTCAAACTCCCCAACTTCCATTAACAGTAGCTCAAGGAGGTAGGTGGTCGTTTGGAGAGGATGGAATTGAGAAATACAAGTGAGCAACTCTGTTTCCATCCCTCCAATAGTACAGTGAAACTGGTAGGCAGGAACCCTAGACCAGGCTTTGGAAGCTGACAACCAATCCTTTTTGTAGGCAACTAGGGAATACAGATGACAATATGACAGCTTTGTTTTTCTGCCACACTATATCTGCTGACTTAGAACAAAACTTTCAGCTCAACTGGGAGTTCCTTTCCTTTTTCCATGGGTTGTATCTGCCATTCCTGGAAGCTGATATGAAGATAAGTTCTAGAGAAAAGGAAGAGCCATTCTTTGTTGGTCTTAAGTCTTCCTTGGTGTGGTCTTCATTCTAGTGTGCATGCCTCAGATAATCTAGAAAATCTCCCTGTTTCTTTGCTGCCTTGCTTAGGGCACAGCAAAGCCTCTGAGGACTTCATCTACTGGGGTCCAGAGTACATACTGAATTTTGCTGGCTTGTAGACTGGTTTTTTTCTTTTAGTGCACAGATTTAAGAAACCAGAGTTTTACTTCAATGATTTTTTTTTTCTGTTTTCTCTTCAAAAATTGTAAATGCAGCAACATCATTTCTAAATCTTCGTGTGGAGCTGTCAGCTGACAGGCACTGCCTCTTTCAGATAGCCAGGCTCACCAGCTCTGTTCAGAATCCTCTTCTCCCCATTATGTTGCACCTGGCCCTTCATCTGCTTGAATTTCCTGTGCTTCACCTCGATGCTGTATGTCCACATTCTCCTTCTGGAGTTTGTCTCTTCCTGAGTGGTTCCTTTGGGAAGACTGGCACAGGAGGCCCTCTGCTCCAGGTCTGACAGATCTTCCCTCACTGATTGCCTCTTCCCTTTCTTCTGTCTCCCAAACAAAAAGAGGCTCTTATGGTCTAGGGAAGGTAGGATCATGCTTTGTCCCTCGAGGGTGCTTTTCTCTCACACTTTGTGTCCCTGATTCTGGCTTCCATTTGAGGTGGCATTGTAAATCTAGGCCTCCCGTATGTCTGACCAACCACTCATCGAGAGTTTTGATGATAACATTCCTGGGTTCCATAATTTGTTAAAGTGGTTCCAAGAACACTTGAGGCATACTTTATATAATATGGCTAATTTAATATAAAGTATATGATTCAGTATCAGGCGAGCAGAAGGGATGATGCATAGGGCGGTGTATGTGGGAAGAGCTTGAAGTTTCTGTTCTCTGACTATATCAAAATCCTTTGTAGTTAGGTGTACTGACCAACCAGAAACTGAAATTTAGGTTTTTATTTATTTCACTAAATCAACATGATTGATTTACACATTGATCTTTCAGCCTCACCCCACCTCTTCTTGTGTGCTGATACTAGGCTTGAAATCAGGGCCTCATATTCTTAAGTTGGCTTTTTCTTAATGACTAGTACTTCACCACTTGAACTACACCTTTTGTTCTGGACTTTTGCTGGTTAATTGGAGAACAGAGTTTCATGGGTTTGTTTGCTTGGGTTGGCTTTGATCCTCAGTTCTCAGATCTCAGCATCCTAAGGAGCTAGGATTAAAAGTGTGAGCCATCAGTGAGTGGATTTTCCTCGCCTTAAACCCTACCACTACTTCAAAGTTTTAATTATCTTATGACATGATAGTATGCACTGATGAACAGTGCTCAACCTGAATCCTCATCCTAAAGCTACCTGTGTGTCTGCCACCTCACTAGGATAACCCTTATGTAGTTCAAGTGGCTTATTATGAATAGCAAAAGTTCTTCTATCACTCTGGAAAGCATAAGAGTTTGAGAAGCTCTTCGATAGTAACAAGGGTCTTCTTTTTCATAGTTTTGAAACTCAAAATGTGATACCAGTATTTCTGTTTTCTGTCTTAGCACATATCTACACTGAGTCAGCAAGTATATCGTTCCTGGTATCTTCAATTTTCCCTCCAGATCCACCCTGTACTTCCTTCCTTTTCTTCCTACTTGGAGAGACTGATGGATATGTGCCATCTCAGTGAGCTTCCCAGTCTTCTTGAAACCTCTTGGATTAGATCAGTGGGAAGCTCTACTAGAAAGCTTGAGAAAAGGGGGAGAATAAAGGTGAGGTGTGTAATTCTTGTTACTGTCTCCTTATTCTGATAGCTAATCCCTGGCTTGTGAATGGTATAGGGCTCATCTTACTGACCTCCGGGAATAACACTAGCTCCAGTGGTTGTTAAATCCTTTCCATACCTTTGTAAATAGTATCTCTATTAAATATTTTCAAATTATTTAATTTGAAAATGCCATCTGTTTCCTACAGAACTCTAATGATCCATGCAGTTGTTAATCTATGGGTTTTTATTTCATCTAAAAAAGAAATTCAACATTAAATCACACAATCTGAATAATAAAATAAGAGTTTTCTATAAGGGAAATATTTAGTGAAAAAGATTCTCTGGAATGCTAGAATGGAAGCTTGCTAATTCTTGTTACAATATTTTAACACAAAAGGAATCCTGAAGAGTATTAAAGCCGACTAAGTACAAAACAAATGACATTTACCTAAGGTCTTCAACAAGTACAGAAGACTTATTAGGAACAAATACCTGGCTGGAGAAGAACTCAGTGAGAAAATCTAGCTCTATTTATTTACTTTCTTACCTACTTATTTACTTATTTATTTACTTCTTTATTGGTGTTGGTCCTGGAGCTTGAACTTAGAGCCTGGGTATTGTCTGTGAGCTTTTGTGCTCAAGGCTAGTATACGTTAGTACTTGAGTCACAGCTTTACTTCTTGCTTTTTGGTGGTTAATTGGAGCTAAGAGTCTCATGAACTTTCCTGCCTAGACTGGCTTTGAACCACAATCCTCTGATCTCAGTTCCTTGAGTAGCTTGGATTATAGTTGTGAGCCATTGGCTCCTGGCCTTAGTTAAATTTTTAGTGCTTTTTTAAACAAAGTCTGAGGTTAGAGCCTGAGCTTAGAAATTCCGAAAAGCTAGTAGAACCTTTGTTAGCTCGGTAAGAGTGGCCTGATGATGTCTGTCTTTTCTCCTCCTAAGCTCATTCAGTTACAGCCCTGAGAGCTGTCATCCTTGCTAGAGGCCTTTGTGGGGAATAAGAAACAAAAGATTCGCCAGCATAGATTTGATTCCCAGGAAGGAAGAGTGCCCACAGGCATTCAGAATCAATCCTAGTCAACAATGTCAGATGATTCTGTTGTGAAACCTGGCTTTCCTCCCTGATTTAGCTTTTGAAAAAGTTTATGTCATACTCAGATTCATAAATTTATAATTACATATTGACAATGTTCATCTGTGTGGACTACAGTGTTGCATCCTTTAGACGAAAAGATCACCATTAGCTCGTTGGTTCATTTCTGATGGCCCCTGGGTTGTTTCACCCCAGGTGAGTAGCTTATTTTCCCCCTGTTCTTTCTAATAACAGAGGACAGCTCTAAAAATCTCTCACACAGTAGCTGTAAAAAATGACCTGGCTATACCTGAAGAAATTTCTTTATATTGAAGTGCTTTTCAAAAAATATTCTAAAATATGAAAAATGAATATCAGAAGAGGAAAATGGTATTTTTTGAAGGAGTTCTGTTGAGTCTCCTTCCTCTGGACCTCTTTCCTAGGTTTTTTTTTTTTTTTGTCACCTCCTAAAATGAAGCTCATCTCACAAGTCTAGCCATCTCTTTGCCTCCATCTTATCCTTCAGAGCACTTTCAGGATTTTAGTCACCACCTGAATGAATTTTGCACCTAAACATCTCCTACTTTATCTTTGTAATTTCATATGGCTTTAATATTTTAGTTCTCTTACATCTCTTAGAGCATGAGATAATGAAAGCAATATAGAGCAAACCTTCAGTTCCAATGAACGGCTATGTAATGACAAGATATTTATGAGTAATTTATAAATGGAGCTCTGAACCTCCCTACATGGACTTCCAAAGCTATAACTATTACCTCATGCTCTCTTCTGAGCACAAGTCCTACAAATAGAGTGGTCTTCCAAATCTGCCAGGCATATGTTCTTTCATCACCTCAGAGGCAACGTGACTGAGATCAAACCAACAAAAGAACTTGCCTCTGCCAGCAGGGAAAAGGCTAAAACCATCCAGCCTGTTTCTATGAAATACCACTTCCTCCCAGTAAACAAGGATCACCGCGGGAAGAGCTGGCTGTGTGTATAAGCACATAACTATATGTGTTGGAAAAGAAATTGGTCTTGTTTGTTTTACCCACCTTCTGTCTCTGGTGATCTATATCCAGAAAGTGATCAAATCATGAGCTCTTCCTTTGTTTTTTTTTTTTTTTTAATTTTGTTTTTTGTTTTTTTTTGGTCTGGTCCTGGGGCCTGAACTCTGGGCCTGGGCGCTGTCCCTCAGCTCTTCAGCTCAAGGCTAGTGCTCTATCTCTTGAGCCACAGCACCACTTCCGGCTTTTTTTCTTTTTGCTTATGGGGTGCTGAGGAATCGAACCCAGGGCCTCAGACATGCAAGGCAAGCACTCTACCACTGAGCCACCTTCCCAGCCCCGAGCTCTTCCTTTTAAATGACTCTGAAGTGGCCCTTCTCCACACCAAGCCGCTAACTTTTCTCTCTGGATTATCAGCATACCTGCTCCTTCGGCATCTATATATCTTCTCTTACGTAGATTGCAAATGACTCAGTTGTACCTTATTACCTTTTGTTCTTTGACCTAGTGAATCCCATCTTTCTGCGAAGGACTTGATTCTTCTGTAACATTTTGTCAGCCATACTTTAATGATTTGCATCTGAGCAACAGCTGCTGTAACTTTCCCTGTAGTAGAACATCTTCATGTCTGTCTCTTTGATAACTCATTGCTTTAGTTGGTTGCCCTTGGGTGAAAAGCACATTGTTTATCAATGTGTTTCGTTCATGATTATCTGGCAGTCGAGGCATGATATTTAATGTAATGGATGTTGCCTATTTACTCATGGGTATTACATCATCATTATTTAGAAAATTTGCTGCTGAATTGACATCTGATTAAGGATAAGTGATTGAGGTGAAGCGCGTCTGAGTGCTTGGAGAATACTTGTTTATAGTGTGGGCTGCAGTAAAGCCTGCCGCAGGCTTTTTCTGCTGTGACTCTGTAAATATGGCTAAGGGGATAGTGAGATAGCCAGCTGACCTACTGAAAGACTAAGATTCACATGCTACTTAATTTGATAAAACGTGAGTAAAAATGCAAAGCAAGACCATCTTATGGGGTTCAAAATGATGAATGAATATAATATGAACAGTTTTTGTGTTCTCTTTTGTTTTTGTTTTTTATACTGGTACTTGGGCTTGAACTCAGGGCTCACATTGCCCCTGATGGTTTTGTGTTTGTTGGTTTGTTTTCTCAAGGCTGGCTCTCTACCATAGGAGCCACAGTTTCTAGTTTCTAGTTTTCTTTGTTAGTTAATTGGAGATAAAAGTCTTACAAATGTTCCTGCCTGGGCTGGCTTTGAACCACAACCCTTAGATCTCAGTCTCCTGAGTAGTTAGGATTACATACTTAAGCACCTTCCGGCTTATTTTCAGTCATGTTTTTATCATGGTAATTTTACATGAAAATAATACATTAACTATGAAGAACGCAAAGATCACTCTAGTTATGAAGCTTTATTATCAGAGGATTTGAGTTAAAGTGTTAATCATTATGTATACCAATTAGGTATGGATATGTAGACTGAATTAACCCTTGCAAATCCACGGAGGAGTATAGCATATAACTGATTCCTGGCCAATGATTTTTAAGAAGTAGCTAAAGTTTTTCTAATAATGTATATTTTGTTTTATTTTGTCACCAAGACCAGCAAATATCTAGATTGTGAGTACTCTATCTTGATGGGTAAAATAGATATGATTCTGGCTCTGTATCTTCCTAGTTTCATGGTTTTATGTAGGTTGCTCAAATCTCTAATTCTTCAAACAAGTGTATGTTGTCTAAGTGCCTCACTCAAAAGCTTATTGAAAAGACCCAATTAGATACCCGTGAAAGTATTAATTTTATTATGCCTACAGAAAAAAATATTATCTTCAAATGATTTGAAAGAGTTAATATAATTGAATTAACTTTTTTTGGTGCTAGAAATTGAACCAGGACATACTGTCATCTACCCATATTCTAGATGCATGCAGTTCTTAATTTTGAACGTAATTTATATTTGTATTAAACTAAATAGTAAGCAAACTAAAATGTAAGCAATTCTTTTCTCCCCATGCCTATACACCATCTGAATTCCCAATTCCAAGACCATCTACCATTAAAGTTTCTTGTAGGCTATGGTTGTAGCTCAGTAGTGTAACACTTACCTAACATTTACAATGCCCTAGGTTAGATCCCTAGCACTACTAAGGAAAGAAAAGTTTCTTATGATTAAACAAATAAGTGTATTTTTTGTATATATTGTTTTCAACATATTTGACACTTAGTCCTATAATTTGAATATTTTTTCTCATTTTTCTTGTTAATGGTTTTATACTATGCTGGATAAATGACCATACTTTATATAATTTATCAATCAAGGGTATTTTACCCTTTGGAATAAATGAATACCTCTATTATTTAAACAGTTTATTTTTTCCAAAAAATATACAAATTAGAACACTATAGGCATGGATACCATACAACAGGCTGGTGAAGGGAAAGGAAAACAGGACAAAAGCAATATTTATTAATGATGACACAATAGTGGTATTTATTACTGATACTTATTAGAGAGACCAAGGAGATATAGGAATAAGATCAGAAGTATGGCATAAAGAAGCATATTGGAAGAGAGGCTTTTTGCCATCAGAACAAAACATGTTTTTCTAAAGACAGCATTGCTATAAACTGAATGCAGCCTACTGCTTTCAATATCAATTTTATTCCATCATTGAAAGAAAAATTTTAAAGTAAAAATATATAAAACCTTGATATTTTAAAAATTATAAATTAAACCAGAAACTCTTTTTAATGCACACACCGAATTAAATTTGCATCTGATGGTGGGGCCAATCAAACATAGCCAAGGGATAGTTTGCTCTCTTTTTCTTTTGGACAGTAGAGGCACAGTTGAACATACTTTACATATTATGGCTTTATCTGCTTGATCTAATTATATCTTTTTAGATGCATATATCTCATGTCAGCAGAAATCCTTGAAGTATTTTAGGGCTCTTTGGTTTGTCCTCAGTCTTATTTTGTAAAAAGTAGTCAGTATCACATAAAAAGCCAGATACTGGTGGCTCATACTTGTAGTCCTAGTTACTCAGGAGGCTGAGTACCCAGACTCTTATCTTTAAGCCTCATTATAAGCACCTAAATGAATAAATAAAACAAATATATATTATGTATTTTTTCACATACAAAGAGCTTTTGGTGCCTCTCTTTGACTTGCCATTACCCACTCCTTCTGTATCAGAAGTGGAAATAGAATCTTGCATGTTAATATGTTAGCAACCTGATGCCCCAGGCAGCACTGAGTATAGAACATTGTGTTGGTTTCAAAGCAAATATACCAAAAGCTTTGAAAAAACACAAAATTGATCTCCATATTTTTCTCTTCATTGCTTAGTCAATGTAAATCCTTATCAATTTAGAAAGAGTAAAACTACTTGTGAATAAAAATTGACATGGGCTTCTAACATTATTGTCCACTTACATTGTTTGTACTTTTCTTAAAGAGTGATATAAAATTAGATGCAGATTGCAGACTTTTTAAGTACTAAGGCACTGACTCTGGAGAGTGTTTTGAAAGCTAGGTTGCTTTAATTAGTAAAACTAATTATATCTCTCAAAGGAAGGGAAGGTGTTTGTAGGAAAAAAATGTATTCACGTGGGAACATTGACTGCATACTTATTTAGATTTGTGTATAAATTATGATGAAGGTGACTTGGCTGACTCAAAGGATGGTCAAGATTTGGAAGTCATTCTTTCACAGGAAGATTCCATAATGGCATATTGAAGTATAGTCAAACAAAGAGAGTTTGTCCTATGTGGTAATTTGTGCTGAGCAAATCCTTCCATTCTCTGATAGGTATGAATATCTCCTTCTTTCCAAACTTGGTAATTTTCAAACATCGTATAATAACTGAAATACATTTTTAAAACCTGCCAAAAGAACCTACTTTTCTGTCTGATTTAACTAATGTAACTATTAGATTTAATCTGTTTAGTGGGGGAAAAATAGTTTTGACCGCAAATGGCTGTCTGCATTAATTACACACAAATGAATACAGCAATTTTTAGAACTCTTTGTGCTATCAGTTTTTACTTAGCTTGGCTCATTTTTTCTCCCATTTGCCTCAGAGCTCATTGACAGAGTTCTATAAAACAAGGAGCCCGTAGCATGTTTCATAAATGTGTGTGTGTGTCTGTCATGCATACTTTCACACAAATATGAATATGGTATAATTACAGGAACAAGTCCAGAATCCATTGGGGACTAGTAAGTCTGAAATTTACAGAGCAGGTGGGACCAGCCAGAAACCAGTTGCAGACAACAGATGGAATTTCTTCACCATCAAGATCACCTCAGTGTTACTCTTAAAGCCTTTCAACTGATAAATTGAAGCTCACTCAAATTATCAATGATAATCCCCTTTGCTTGAAGTCAGCTGATGTAGATGTTAATTACATCCACAAAATACCTGCAGAGCCCCAGGCCCTGCTCTCTCATACCTGTTATCCTAGCTACTCAGGAGACTGAGACAGTTCAAAGCCAACCCTGAGCAGGAAAGTCCATAAGATGCTTTATCTCCAATGAAAACTGGAAGTGGAGCTATGGCTCAAATAGTAGAGTGCTAGCTGTGAAGAAAAAGGTCACAGTGCCTGTGCCCTGCATTCAAGCCCTAACACAGGTGCAAACAAACAAAAATCCCTGCAAAGCATCAACTATTAATTGAATAAGCATTTTGGCCTAGCCAAGTTGACAATACATAGAATTCCTATCCCATTCTTTGTCCCACCTTCCCAAAGGTATATCCAAGATATTTGCTCCCCACTTGCAAGCTCTTATTCTCTCCCTGTTTCTTTTATCCATATCTCCTAGACACTAATAAATAGCAAGACTCATGAAACAAAATGGAAAGAATCAGAAAACTGTTGGTGTTTTTAATTAATATTTTTTTCTTTTACTACCTCTTAAGCTTTATTCAGTGAACATAGTGCTTCCCTGCCCTTCAGTGAAAACTTGATTTGTCTCATGACTTTCTTGCTGACTCTTAGTTCATAAGCTGTCCTAACATCATTGCACAGGACAATCGCAGTCCCAATTCAGATTTTCCAATATCAAGTCATGTATCAAAAGTCTGTGATTTAAAGTTCACTGTTCTTTCTTCGCCTCCTCAGAGGCCCGCTATAGCAGGGGAGGGGTATGGATTTTCTGTTTTCTTTCTGTAACTACCATTGCTTTCTCTTTCATTGCTTTGAATATCAAACCTTCTGATTTTTTTTTCAGAGAGTAGTAAGAGTTGTTTGGGGGAAGGAGGAAGGTAAAGGATGTAGAAAAGTTCCTTGACAATTAGCTAGCTTTATCTTCTTCCAGTTTCTTCAGAAAACTGATAACTTATGATCTATCCCTTGTTGTTTCTTTGACCTGGCTGGTTGCATTCCATTTGAAAAATCACTTATTTACTTCTTGGCAGATAGCACTGTCCAGATAGAATAGTGACTCTCAAGTAAATTTCAATATGAGGTAAATAATGAATGTGATCTGATCATCGATATGTCCCAAATATCTTGTGGGATATATTTACACTGAACACTCATTTGGTTTTTAGCTAAAATTCAATTTGTAGTTGTTTGTGTGCCAATACTTGAACTCAGGGCCTGGACACTCTGCCTTAACTTTTTTGCTCAGGGTTGACACAATATCATTTGAGTCACCATTCCACTTCCAGCTTTTTGTTGGTTAATTGGAGATGAGAGTTTCTTGCCTAGTTTGGCTGCCTAGACTGGCTTTGGACCACAATCCTCATATATTTAGCCTCCTGCAAACCTAGAATTACAAGTGTGAGCCACTGGTGCCCAGCAGTAAGTAATATTTTTCTGCATCTCACTCAGTACAGAGAATAAAGACTTACAGAGAGAAAATGTTCAATGATTATTTAATGAATGACTCCTATGATTATCTGAAATATTACTATCTATGTAAATATATATACATACTTAGTATATGCATATATATTTAGTATGCATATATATTTAGTAATACTGAGTATATACATATATATGTATATATACACACATACACACACTATATATATATATATAAAATCCCTAAATTGTAACTCTAATATTTGCTAATCCATCACTACTCTGTAGGTAAAATGTTAAAATTGCACACGAAATGGAATAGATCCTAGATATTTATATATATATATATATATATATATATTATGACTTAGTGGACCCTCAGCAACTGATGTACTTTGAGATGGGCTGTGAATATTGAATAGCAAGAATTTTTTGAGCAAGGTGTCATTTCCATAATGGAGATAGTCAAATTTTGTTTCTTTCTAGACCATGGAAGAGGTAGCTCTGCTTCAGTAAAGAGATAGTATATCCCCTGTTCCTACCCAGGTCAGGCTTGTTCTGAGCAAAGTCACTTCCAATCAGTTTGACTCATTATTCTTCACAAGATTGAAAACTGGGTGGTTTTATTCAACAGATAGGAATTTCATGTGACACCTCAAGGTCACGCAACACATTTGCCACAGAGAACAGAATTTCCTAAGAGAAACAGTTTTATAGATATTTCATTCTAATATTGCTTTCTTAGCTAGCCAATTTCATTATATCCAAGTTGGTAAGTGGATGTAGCTAAGTCATTTCTTTTCAATAAATTAAAATAACAGTTCCCTAAAGACTGTAGTATGTTACTTTGCATCAGAAAAGAAGATAATATGAGAAATATCAAGACTTCTTCCAAGCTACTATAGAAGCAAATAAAAAGAAAACATTGCCACTGCCATCTCATCCATAGCAGTGGAGAATACTCTAATATAGCAAAAAAAAAAATGAGAAGACAAAAAATTACCTGTGTATATTTAAAGTGTTGTTTGATCCTGTTCAGATCATGTGTCCCTGAAGGAAATAGCATTGTTGTTCTTGGTTTAGTTATGAAGTTCCCCCTTTTGCGAAAACCTTCCAAGACCACCAGTGGATGCCCCAAAATGAGAATGGTATTGAGTCCTGTGTATCCTATGTTTGTGTTTCTTAGTGTGATAGTAATGAGGTTTGAATTGGGGGCTTTGTGCTTGGAGGAAAGTCATCAGCCATTTCACTAATACCTCCCACCCTCAACCTCCCCCCACCTTTGTTCTGTAGGCTCTTTTTTTTTTATTATATAGGATCTTAATACCTGGGCCTATGACATTCTCACCTACCTGGAATTATGTATGTACTGCCATGCCCAGCATATTTTAAAGCTATAGCTCAATAAATGTTTTCCTTGGGCAAGCCTTGAACTGTGATGCTTCTCAAAGCACCCATGAGTTTATATACACTGTCACTAGGATTTCTTTTTCTTATCAATACATTCCAATGATGAAGTTTGACTTATCAATTGGGCATTGTGATTACTGTTGAGAGATTAAACAATTAGCAATAAAAATATAATAGCACCATAGAAAAATATGCTGTGGTAAAATTTCAGGCATGAGTATTGGGTTGTTGGAACACATGCTTTGCCATACCATAGCAGTCAGTCTGATAACCAAAATGTCTAAAATGAGAAAGTTGCATATACAATGTGAATATACTGGACAAAGTAGTAATTCATTCTCTAGATGTACAGTAGTACAATATCTCATAATACTTAGACCAAGCACAATTATAAACCATGTAAATTATTTCTGGAAGTTTTCATTTAACATTTTCAGAATACTGTAGACCTTGGGTAACTGAAACGCTGGAAGCAAAACCACAGACAAAGGGAACTCCAGTATAACATGTTCTGTCTCTTGGTACTGTATAATGTTTTGACTAGATTAAGTTGGACTTGATTTCTAAGAACACCCTTCTCTGTGTGATTTCTGGTTAGAACTGGCTATAAAAGGAATTCAGAATGTAGAAGTGAAGCAGCAGCCAGTACACTCTAGAGGTATTAATATGATGACAGTTTCTTCTCCACTGAGTCTTGATCTTCTTGCCACCTGCTTCCCTGGGTGACTAAACATGCCCGAGGGGCCTGGCCAGACACCTAACTGCAGAAGCACAGAAGCAACAGCCAGGGAGAGAGAGGGGGACTTCCCTTCCCACAAACCTTGCCTTCACATTTTTCTTTGGATGGTCCAACACACTTGGCTTCTCAGATTGATTTGATGGTCTCTTCTCAATCTTCCAACTCTTCTCGAGTGCTTTCATTTCTCCAGCTTCTCACGATTTTATTAAGTTAGAAAGCTATAACAACTCCCTTCTCTCAATCCTTCACTTCCTGAACCCGGATCAACATTCCTATCCAGAATCAGCAATTCTGCAAGCAGCTAACTCTGCCTGGTACAAAAGACTGTAGAAGGCGAACATGAGAGGTTGATGTGTTCACCTTTGAACATAGCAACCCAATATATACTTGCTGGGTACCCATGAGTAATGGGAACTTCTTGAGACTAACAATCTCATCCGAGAGGGAAACTCATACTATATGAAGCCAGCTCACTGAATTTGGTCTCGTTAAAGCACTGTGGTTTTAATTTGTGTGGGGGTGTTGCTACTAAAATTGAGGAGCAGGTACTCTGTATGGGTGAAAGCTCAGAAAAATTAATCCAATAAAAGTTAAAATGGTATGAAATTGCTGATGGGAGGGGATGAGTATTTTTTTTACAGCATACAGTTTAAAGGCCCTCATACTTGTGATAGCCCCATATCTGGGTGCCTACATTAGTTTCTTCTTTGGATGTCTAGAATTTAATATTGAAGAATCGATTCTCAGTTCTCAATGTTCAGGATGCTGTGGTGCCCTACCCACTTCTTTGGTACTCACCTGTAAATGCCACATCTTAGAATAGACCAAGCCCTTTTATCAAGCAGAGGGAATTTATCACCCACACACAAGCAAAACAAGCTCGAGGAGGTATCACACAATGACAGCAAGGAAATCATCGGGTACCATCACAGCTTTCTTCTAACCCATCTGCTTGGATAACTGAAATGATGTTCTCTGTTCATGCTCTTCTTGGGATTGAGCTCTGGTTGCCCTCTGTGGTAATGTGCTTGGCAGTTCACTTGCTTTTGCTGCCTTCCTCAACACACTACCGCATACCCCTGCTGATGAATTCCTGGGATTTCTCCTAATAAACCCCTTGTTTGTGAATCTGCTTCTGAGAGATTAAAACTGAGACTTTGCCTTTCATTCTTAGCCAAGGATGGTCACTTTTTGCCCTTTTGGGTGTTTTTTTCTTTAGGGCTTTATGACACTTTGTAGGTAAGGCAAGCATATCTACATACAAAGCATACTAGGATATTAAGTTAGTAGTTTCAACGAAAACCTCAAAATGAATTTCTTATCAGAGAGAATTGTAGATGACCAAGAAGCCCATTGAGGATATTTGCAATCGGACTCCCCAGGGACTCTGATGTTCGTGTGTGTGTGTGTGTGTGTGTGTGTGTGTGTGTGTGTGTGTGTGTGTGTGTGTGTGAGTGTGTGTGTCTTGGAATTAGAAGTATAAAAGACTGCTGGCTACCTCTGCTCTAGAAAAGCTGAGAAGTATAGAGTGGGCAGTTTATACATATAAAGGCAGAACATGAACAGGTACTGAAGTCTTGGGCTGGCCCAGAACCCTAGTGGTAACTGTGTGATATATAAATCATCATGTTTAATAGAGAATTGGAAAGGGTCAAGTGGAATGAAAGTTGGATTTGTGTGTGAGAGATAGACAATTCACATTTTCTTAGTTCCTCAAAGTGGAATTGTGCAAATGGCCTCAGAAGGTAGAGCCTGGTGCCTAACTTGACTCTAGTTGCCTGAGAAATAGGATTGTTGAATTAGAAAACAAAAATATACCCAAGTAAATGTGAATTTTAGCTAAACAAGATTTTTTTCCCTCAAGTATTAGTATCTACCATGTACTTGTAGGGATACATTTATATGTAAAAATGTATTAATTGTTCAGCTGAAATTCAAATTTAGCTAAGCATCCCATATGTTGTATCTAGCAATCCTGCTTCCAAGAGGAAACTGTGAAAATGAAGTCGTTGCATATACTAGATAAGAAAAATTCTTAGACTTGAAAGCGAAGGTTTTTGTCATGCTTTCACACTGAGTTAACCTAGTAAAGAAAACGTAATGCTTAACCTAATTAATTTTCCTGTTTAATCAATTGAGCACATATTGATGGTATACCTACTATATTCCAGGCATAGATCCAAGTACTGGGGACCATTCAATGATCAAAGCAGACCAACTTCTTGACCTTGCAGAAGTTCAATCCTAGTCATAGCTGTACTTGGCAAACAGTAGAACTTGATAACAAGTGTGTTTGAGAGGTTTGGGCAGATGATGTCTCCTTGCAACCCTTCCATCTGCCCATGGTGTCCAGTGGTCCACCATACAACATCAGGAAGGCAAATTCTCATGTCATCATCACTGGCATTTCACTAAGATTTTGGGTTTGAACAGATGGGATTTGAACACAGCAAGGGCCAAGATTGCAGAGCTGGAGCTGGTGGCATAGTTGTCCCTCAGTGACTGCCAAGGGTTGATTCCAATACCCCACACAGACACCCACAGCTACAGATATTCACATTCCTTCCTGAACAGGCATAGTATTTGCATATAACCTACATATATCCTCCTGTATGCTTTAAATAAGCTCAAGATTGCTTGTAATACCTGATTTATATAAGATAACACAAATAGATGTTATACTCTTATTATATACCACTTGATGTTTCCTATTATATGCTCATATACAATTTTTAATTTTGACTAGCTTCAGTCAATGATTGATTAAATCCTGGGATAGAGAGTGTGGTCCCCCACTGCCCCCCACCCGTCACCACCATTCTCTACTTTTAAAAGGATTTGAGGTATCCTGACTCCTTCAGTTTATCTGCTTCACTGTATCCATTTTTTTCAAAGAAAAGAAAAAAAATTAAGTCATGATGGTGGTGTCTCTCAGGATTATGGAGACAGTAGAGATGAACTGGAAAATCAGCCTCCATCAGTTCTGAGACCTGCAAGTTGTAATAATATCCTATAAGATGCTGAGTATCAGATATTTTCTAATTGTCCATTTTCTACTTCATTTCCATATTATAAATGAATCTATGGGGAAACTTACTAACTTTTCAAATAGTTCATGAACACATCAAAGGAAATGTACTTGAGAAGGAAGAGGTTATCATGATCTCTGGAGCTAGTATATGCTTAGAAGTCACACACATCGCATGCTCTCAGAGAAAATATTACCTCAAAAGGTTGACAATGTGATACTTTCCTGCCATACTTTAACTAACTATTCATCTTTTTTTTTCTTTTCTTTATTGTGAAAATACTGTACAGAGGGGTTACAATTACATGGGCAAGATAATGAGTACATTTCTTATCAAGCATTGTAGCCTCCTCCTTTGTTTCCACTTCCCATCCCTTCCCATCCTCCCCTCACCACTCCACCCAATCCTCCTCCCCGCCCACCAAAGTTTTAAAGTTCGTTTTTGACATACCGACTTGTACCAGCACCATATACTGAAGAGGCTGTCTTTCTTCCATTCTATTTTTTTTTTTAGTTCCCTTATCGAAGATTAGATGGCTATAGGTCTGTAGGTTCATTTCTGGGTTTTCAATTCTATTCCATTGGTCCTGAGGTCTGTTCTTGTGCCAGTACCATGCTGTTTTGATTACTATGGCTTTGTAGTAGAGTTTGAAATTTGGTATTGATATTCCTCTAGCACTGTTCTTTCTGTTGAGGATCGTTTTTGCTATTTGGGGGTCTTTTATTGTTCCATATGAATTTTTGGATTGCCTCTTTATTTCCTTGAAGAATGAGGTTGGAGTATTGATAGGTATCGCATTGAATTTGTAGATAGCCTTGGGAAATATTGCCATTTTTACGATGTTGATCTTTCCAATCCAGAGCATGGGAGTTTTTGCCACTTTCTAAGTACTGTTTTGATTTGCTTTTTAAAGTTTTCATCATAGATGTCCTTCACTACTTTGGATAAGTTAAAACCTAGGTATTTTTTTTTTTTGTGGGGCTATTAGGAATGGAGATGCTTTCCTAATTTCAGCCACACTTTTCTCATTGTTGGCATATAGAAAAGCCATTGATTTTTGAGAGTTAATTTTATACCCTACTGCTTTGCCAAAGTTTTGAATCAGCTTGAGTAATTTGGGAATGGAGTCTGTGGGATTCTTTAAATACAAGATCATGTCATCTGCAAAGAGGGAGAGTTTTATTTCTTCTTTTCCTATTTGGATCCCCTTTATGTTTGCATCTTGTCTTATTGCTGTAGCTAGGCATTTTAATACTAGATTGAAGAGAAGTGGAGAGACTGGACATCCTTGTCTCGTTCCTGAGTTAAGAGGAAATGGCTTTAGTTTTTCACCATTAAGTATAATGCTGACTGTATGTTTGTCATATACAGCCTTTATTGTATTGAGGAACGTTCCATGGCTTCCTAGTTTTTCCAGAACCTTCATCATAAAGGGGTGCTGGATCTTGTCAAATGCTTTTTCTGTATGTATTGAGATAACCATGTGTTTCTTATCCTTGATTCTGTTGATGTGATGAATAATATTAATTGATTTGTGTATATTGAACCAGCTTTGCATCCCTGAAATGAATCCTGTTTGATCGTGGTGCATGATTTTTTGGATGAATTGTTGAAGTCGATTGGCCAAAATTTTGTTGAGAAGTTTTACATCAATGTTCATCAAAGAAATGGGTCTATAGTTCTCTTTCCTTGATGAATCCCTGCCTGGTTTTGGGATGAGGGTTATGATGGCTTCATAGAATGTTTTCAGTAGTGAACTTTGTCTTTCAATTTCATTGAAGAGTTGGAGGAGTATTGGTGTGGGCTCTGCTTTGAAGGCTTTGTAGAATTCCGCTGTAAAACCATGTGGTCCTGGGCTTTTCTTAGCTGGGAGGTATCTTATTGCTGTTTCTATTTCAATGCTTGATATGGGCCTGTTAAGATGGTTTAACTCATCTTGGTTTAGTTTTGGCATGTAATATTTGCTAGGAAAAGGTCCATTTCTGCCAAGTTCTCAAACTTATTACCATAAAGGTTTGAGAAGTATTCCCTTATAATGTTCTCAATCTTGGTTGTTTCTGTGGTGATGTTTCCATTCTCATATCTGAGTTTATTTATTTGGATGTGTTCTCTTCTTTTTTGGTAAGATTTGTTAAGGATCTGTCAATTTTGTTAATTTTTTCGAAGAACCAACTCTTTGTTTTGTTGATTCTTTCTTTTTTTTTTTGGATTCTAATTCATTTAATTCTGATTTAATTTTGATTATTTCTTTCCATCTACTGGATTGGGGTTTATCTTGCTTCTCTTTTTCAAGGGGTTTATCTTGCTTTCTCTTTTTCAGATGTCTCATTATGTTGGTTTCAGATCTCTCCAATTTGTTGATGTAGAAACTCAGAGGTATAAACTTGCCCCTGAGTACTGCCTTTGCTGTGTCCCTAAGGAGCTGGTAATTTGTGTGTTCATTTTTGTTGCATATCATGAACATTTGAATTTCCTTTCTAATCTCTTCCATGACCCACTCGTGATTCAGCAGTGTGTTGTTCAGCCTCCATGTGTTACAGGACTTTCTTTGGTGGCTTTTAGTGTTGAGTTTTAATTTTATTCCTTGTCATCTGAGAGAATGCAAACTATAACTTCAATGTTTCTGAATTTGGACAAGTTTGCTTTGTGGCCTAAAATGTGGTCTATTTTGGAAAATGTTCCATGTGCTAGTGAGAAAAACGTGTATTCTGATGCTGCTGGGTGAAACATTAGATAGATGTGTGTTAAATCTAGTTGATCTATGCAATTGTTTAGATCTGTGGTTTCTCTGTTGAGTTTTTGCTGAGTTGATGTATCTAGTGGGGAAAGTGGTATGTTAAAGTCCCCAACAATTAATGTCTTTGGATCTATGTGGGATTTGAGGGAAAGTAGTGTTTCTTGGATAAATTTGGGTGCTTCATTGTTTGATGAATAGATATTTAGAATTGTAATATCCTCCTGAAGGAGAGATCCCTTAATTAGTATGAGTGACCTTCTTTATCTCTTCTCACTAATTTTAATTTGAAGTCATTTTATCTGATATTAGGATTGCAATTCCCACCTGTTTATGGGGGCCATTTGCTTGGTATATTTTGTTCTAGCCTTTTACATTGAAAATGTATTTGTTTTTATGGGCAAGATGTCACTCCTGAAGACAGCAGAAAGAAGGGTCTTGCTTTTTAATCCAACTAGACAGTCTATGTCGCTTAATTGGAGAGTTAAGTCCGTTAATGTTGAGAGATAGGACTGAGAAGTATTTGGAAGTTCCTGCCATTTTATCCACCTTCTTGGGGGCTGTGGCAACTAGGTTCTTCCTATGATTCTTGGATTCTCAGTTTGGGTGTGGTTTCTTGGCCTTTATTGTGGTCTTGTTGGTTTTCTATGTGTAGGACATCTTCAAGAATCTTTTGTAGGGCTGGTTTGGTGGAGATATATTGTTTCAATTTTTCTTTGCTATGGAAGGTTTTTATTTGACCTTCGGTTATGAAGGAGAGTTTAGCTGGGTACAGTATTCTTGGTTGATAATTGTCTTTAGGGCATGGCATACATCATTCCAGGCTCTTCTTGCTTTGATTGTCTCTGCTGAGAAATCTGAGGTGATTCTAATTGTTTTCCCTTTATAGGTGATTGATCTTTTCTCCTTGACAGCTTTAAGGATCTTTTTTATTGGTCTGAATTGATCCTGTGTGGATTATAATGTGATGGTGGGATGTCCTGTTCTGGTCTGGTCTATTTGGAGTTCTAAAAGCTTCTTGTATCTCAATAGGCCTATCTTTTTGCATGGTTGGAAAGTTCTCTGCTAGGATCCTGTTAAACATATTTCCTAGACCATTAACTTCTGTTTCTAGGTGCTCCTCTACACCCATTATCCTCAGATTATGCCTTCTGATGGTGTCTTCCAAGAGTTGAATAGATCTATCATATTTCTCAGATTTGTCTTGGATGGTTGTATGTTCTTTCTCTATAATATCTAGGCTATCTTCAATCCCTGAAATTCGATCTTCTGCATGGTCTAACCTACTATCAAGACTTTCTATTTTATTTTTTAACTATTCTTCTTTGTTCCATTATTTTTCCTTTTTATTTCACTAATGATATTATCTAGCTATTTCTCAAAGAGAGGAATTGAAGCATATACTGTGGACAGCATAGAAGATTCAAATCTTTGGCCAATAGATTGGAGTTACTCCATAATCTATGATCCAGAACCCTGATTGCATTTCCAAACTTTCCCACTGGAAATAATGTCTTTCTGATCTCTAAATAGTCTTTTAGCTCAAATTTTATTTTACTTTAGGTAAATAAAGTTAGGCTCCCAGAAACTAGAAGTCTCTCATTGAAATTTATAGGTCTGGTGAGTAAAAAATTTTCAGCATCTGAGTCACACTACCTGGTTGACTACTTTTAGCTGGAAAATCTGTTTAGAAGGGGACCAACCAGAGTTGGCACCCACCCTAACTCCTTACTAAAAGTAGGATATAGAATCTAGACCTACTTCTCCAGACTTCCTTTCTTTAGAAAAATAGGTACTGATAATCTTTGGAGGTGATTTTGGAGGCAAGGCTAGAACACTGCAGAATTCCAATGTGCATAGAAACCCTAGGACCCTCAGGTAGAGCCTGCTTTGATGTTGATTAGTTTTATAATTCCTAATCACTGCGTCTATGGCTGAGGATGTTTTGTGTCCATATCAGCTTTACCTAGTTATATTTGAGGTCTACTATCTTTGCTTTTCAAACCTTTCACACCAAATGGTTTCTTCATTTATATGCATAGTGCTCAGTCTACCTACAGTTTCTAATAGGTTTTCTTCCTTTGTTAATTGTTCACTCCTGTTCAAAAGTTCCAATTTTTCTGAAGTATTTTAATGTTTGTTGGTTTTGAATAAATTCACCCCACATAGAAATCCCCACTTACTCCTCACACATAGTAAGTTAATGCAACAATCAATTTAGTTGTGCATCTATGTTCTCTGGTTGTGAGTGCTGTTGTTTGCACAGGATCCCACTACAGTTTACAAAACAAAACATTTGCTTGGCCTTTGTGTTACATGCACTTATGACCAAATTTGGTGATTATTTTAGAGAGTTGTTGTGATACTGGCAAATCAGAGGCAAAGTGAGCACAAACTTTAGCCCAATAGCACATCCAGGTTTCTGTTGCTTAACATTAACTATGTATACCATGTAAATACCTATATATTTTATGCTACAGTACAAGGGAAGAAAAAAATAGGATTGTTCTGGTTTCTTTAACGTTTCTGTGCATGAGGGTGAATCTTTACAAAATTTTGGAGGGTTTTTAATTTAGATTCATGAATAACCACCATGACTGGACTGGCCTTTCAGATTTCTGAAGCTTCCAGTAGGGAAAGTCGAGTAAAGACATGACTCCTAAAACTTGGTCTTGGAAATGGCATGTTGTTAATTCTACCCTTATTTCATTGATTGAGTTGATTGACACAATGAAGTGGAGCATCACTAGGAAAAATATGTCTCTCATGGCCATACATTTTAGTTATAGAAGGTCAATGAATGGTTGCTATAGTTTAGCTATAGCTTGTCTCACAAACCCAGCTTCATGTACTAGAAGCTGGGTTTCCAAGATGTAGTATTGAGGTGGTGGAGCCTTTAAGAGATAGGGCCTAGTAGAAGGAGCTAGATCAATGAATTATCATAGGACTGAGTCAGGTCCCATATGGCTCCATTTTCACAAGAGTGAATTGTTTTAAAGTGAGGCCAACTGAGAATATTGTCCCTTTTACAGGCAACCATTTACCCTTTTGCCTATGTTCCATGTTGTGAAACAGCTAAGGCATATTAATGGGAACTTGTTTAGAGCCCTTAGCCACCAGGACTATGACTGAAGTTAAATTGTTTACTTTACAAATGTAACAAACCACATGGATATTGCTATAGCAATACAAAATAGACAACTATAGACTCTTAAACCTATGTTAAGTTAATCAATTATTTAAAAAATATTTCTCATAGTAAAATCTGAAAGCAAGGATACAAGGAAGACCCTTACATTGTACAATTAATACATGATGATGTAAAAGGGCATAGTGTTAAAAAAGTAAAATGTTTCACAGGTTACTATCCACTTTATCCTATTTCCCATTTTATGACTCAGAAATAGACTTTGACAATGTAGAAAAATATTCATTTAGAATTTCATCAGGCAATGCAACCAGTTAGCTACTGTTTTATTAAATTGAAAATCATTCCAATTCAGTGAAATTATTAAAATTACATTAATATTTTGAGATTTAATGATAAATATATCAAGCTATAATTTGCCTGTTACAGATGATTATCTATATGACATTAAAATAAGTGTTAACATTATTAAAAGTTTTTATGTGACTATATTATGTACACATTTACATAAGAATATATTGATTTTTAAAAATTTATCCATTGATGATGATGATTGTATGTGGGTAGGTGATGTTTATGCATGAGAAATCTAAATTTACTTGCTCTGTACAACGTGATTTTATCGTACATGTCTTTCCTAATGAGAAAACTGATTTTCAATACTTGTTCAGGACTTAGGGTTAAGAAATAATAATGTGGCTTGGTGCTTAAGCCTGTCACTTTAGCTACTTAGGAGGCAGAGATTTGGAATAATCGTTTGGGGCCAACTGGGTGAAAAGATTAATGAAATTTCATCTCAGCCAAAGTACTCATCTGTCATCCCAGTGATAGTGGGCAGTCCCAGCTGGACCAGCTATAAGGCAAGACCCTACATTGATGTAAAAAGGGACCACTTACATAGTAAGCACAAGGCCCTGGGTGCAAACACTGATCCTGAAAGGAAAATGAAAAACAAATAGTAAACACAGATCATCTTGGAGATGAGTAAATAATGCTTACACTCTTTATGTACCACATTACAACCCTGGCTGACCTATGAAGCTCCCACTTGGTGCTATTTTTCTCCCTAGTCTATTAATTTATTTTTAATTTAGAAAGTTGACATTTAAACTTTGCAGTATCTCAATGCTGGATATTTCTATATTATTCAGCAATGTAAAACTATTTTTTCACTCTTGTGATAAGATCACGTAGTTTGTTCCTCTCTCTCTCTCTCTCTCTCTCTCTCTCTCTCTCTCTCTCTCTCTCTCTGCATGCCAATCAGGGTAAGCTGTCATTTCACTTTTTGCTTAAGATTGGTGCTCTGCTACTAAAGACACTATTCCATTACTTGCTCTTTGCTGGTTAATTGGAGAATAACTGTCTCATTGATTTTCCTCCCTGGACTATCTGAAAACTGCAGTCCTCAGCTCTCAGCCTCTTGGGTAGCTAGATGTTCATATTCCTTTCCTTAGCTATATCCCAGATGAAGATTTTGATAAGTCTTCCCTAAAGATATCCTATCAGGTAAGAACTTGGGAAACTGAGAGAAGCTATTAGTGAATTTCTCCTATATTCTTATTGGAGATTGCAGATGGTCACTAAGCAGCTTATTGGTTATTTGAATAACTGCTAAATTATGTAACTATGTGTTATTGATCAACATCTATTGTGTATAGTTTTAAATCACTCTTACTAATAACTAGTAGCAAAGACTTGGAGACATTAATGTGCAGGAAAGCTGTGTAAAGAAAGCAATGGGGAAATGTGGTAAGCAACCTCCTTCTCCTTTTCTTCCTTCTCCTCTTACTCTTCTTCCTCTCCTTTTTTCTTCTTTTTCCTCCTTCTCTTCCTCTTCCTACTTCTTCATGTCGATCCATAGTAGATCATGATATTTATTTATTCTTCAAGTTCTCACTTGGCTTTTTCAGCTCAAGACTGGTGCTTTCCCACTTGAGCATTGCCTCCACTTTGGGTTTTTGCTATTTAATTGAACAGCCCTTTTGCTAAGTAAAAAGAATTATGAAGCCGGGTGCCGGTGGTTCATGCCTGTAATCCTAGTTACTGAGGAGGCTGAGATCTGAGGATCACGGTTCAAAGCCAGCCTGGGCAGGAAAGTCTGTGAAACTCTTATCTCCAATAAACCACCAGAAAACCGGAAGTGGCGCTGTAGCTCAAGTGGTAGAGCGCTTGCCTTGAGCTAAAGAGCTGAGGGACAGCGCTCAGGCCCAGAGTTCAAAGCCCCACGACGGACAAAAAATAAAAGAATTGTGATGCTCATATCTCAGCTTCCTGAGTAGCTAGGATTTTGAGTGTGAGCCTTTGGTACCTGGCAAGACAACCAAATATAAAATACCTGGTGGTGACAGTTTTGTACAGTTGTTGATTGATTACTCACAGCTGATATGCTTTCACTTGAGCAGAAAATAAAAAAGGCCTGAATCCACTCAGGCCATTTGTGCATTAGTACAATGAGTTGGAATTCAGGAATGTAATTCCACGAAATCAGCCAAGAGCAGTGAAGAGCAGATGGCATTTGAAACCAAAGGAGGATCCTCCAAAGATGGAGACATGTAATTTATTTCAATGCATGTCACCTTCAGTTATGATTTCTTGGAGTACAAGAATATACCATGAAAATAGTAAGTGTGTTCAGTGAGGTCTGTAAGAGAGAAGAGAGAAGGAAATCTTGTAATGGTTGAAATCTCATGGAAAATAGTTACCTAAATATTTTACTTTATTTCATTGTAGTTTTTATTTGAGACAAGGTCTTTAGTATATTCTCAGTTATTTTTCCTTTGGTCTATACAAATAAATTATGGTAGTGTTGATTTTTTTACAAATTCAATTATATTTATTTTAGACAAATCTATTGTTTTCAAACATTAGGATAACAGCACTGCCTTGAAGAAAAACAGTGAAACTGCTATAAATTGAAATTAACACCTTATAAAGAAAGCTAAGTCCATTTCAAGGTTGTTTTCATGTAAGCTCTGTGTTTCAAGTTTTGAATTTCAAAATTCATGACTTAATTTTCAGGCTCCATATGAAACAGGTTTCCATGTGCATTTGGCTGCCTTGCTTCCCTTGTTATAATTCTTGCTTTTTCCTCAGTATTTAAAAGGCTTTTAAAGGAAAAGTGCACTTTGTAAATTGCAAAATATAAAAACTTAAAGATTAAATCCAAAAGCAAGATTTTAAAATAAATGAAACAACTGGGCGTGTGTGGCTCACGGCTGTAATCCTAACTACTCAGGAGGCTGAGATCTGAGGATCACAGTTCAAAGCCAACCCAGGCAGGAAAGTCCATGAGACTCTTACCTCCAATTAACCCCCAGAAAACTGGAAGTGCAGCTGGGACACAAGTGGTAGAGCACTAGTCTTGAGCTGAAGAGCTTAGGGACAACGTCCAGGCCCAGAGTTCAAGCCCCATGATGGAATAAATAAATAAATAAATAAACTTATTCACCTTAATCGGTTAAATTGTTAACATCATAATATGTTAACACTTCCATATATGTGTAAAAGAGAATAACCTGTGAGTATTTATCAGGTTAATATGGTAAAATAAGATACTGCATTAATTATTTTATAAACCCACAATTATTTCAGATTTTGAATCCTTCTAACACATGTGTGTGCACATACATCTCAGTAGCTTGGCTATAACCTGAAAAAATTCTATAGAAGTCATTTCAGGATGATGGAAGAAAGAAAAAAATTATCCTTTTATTTATTTGGTAGCAGCCCTCCATCTTTAGTCACTGTTATTTTTGTTTTGAAAAAAACAAAATGTTTTATAGCTATATAACCAAGACTGATCTTAATCCTGCAATCTTTCTGTCTCTTCATCCTGCGTTGAATTCTCTTAAAATCTTGTGTCTAGCCCTAGATTTGTTCAGTTAATTTTTATGAGAGATGTGAGATTCTTAGACAAGTTCTTCATGAAGATGTTTATGAGACAACTGTTATTTTAAAACATAAAAATATGATAATAATAAATCCTTTTTTTCTGATGAGGGTATACCTCAATAAATGATAAAAGTATCCGTCAAATATGCATAAGGCCTTGAGGTCAATTCTCAGTACTACTAAAACAATCATAAGTTGTTTTTGTTGTTTGTATACTAACAATGTTTATGCCCCTTGATGAAGAGTTTATGTCCCTTGTATAAACTGGTTTTCTGTCCAGTTCACTTTCATAGAAGAAAATGACATGCTTTGAGAATTTGTTGCAGAAAATATTACCAGGTGACATGTCCAGAGTTTAGAGTTGATTAAAGTAGCTTTTAGGTTCTTATTTTACCATAGAAATCCAATAAATCACATAAATCCAGTACATTTCAGGGTCTGAAGTCCATTTCAATTATACACATTGTAATATTGTGAAATACATACTCAATCTTCCTCTTAGCCTAGTGGTATGGCGATCTTTCGGCTCTTTCAAGTTAGAAATAAATTTATGAATGAATGAATGAATGAATGAATGAATGCTGGTACTAAGGCTTCAGCTCAGTTCCTTACCCTCTCATTTGGCTCTTCCTTACCCCAAGGCTGGCACTCTATGACTTGAGCCACATGTTTACTACCAAAACTTTCCTTTTGTAAACTAATGGGTTGATTGGTAGTCAATCCCTCAATACCTTCAGGATGGGGCTGGTCCCAGAAAAGACCAGAGACTTTTTCAATCTTAGCCTTCCAACCTCTTAGTAGAAAAAAAGTGACTGAAGGTTGGATGACTAGTTGTCAGTGATGGAGCCAGACACATTATGTAGTGGATCTTGCATAAAGCCCCACAAAGTCAGGATTTAGGGAACTTCCAGGCAGTCACACATGTTGGCAGGTCACCCTTCCCATCTATTTATCCAGATCCTTTGTAATACAATTTATAAACAAAAACTTATAACCTATTCTCATAAATTTTGTGAATCACTCTAGCAAGCTAATTAAACTTGATAAGATGGTCCTAAAACCCTCTTTACAAAAGCACAGGGAAAACATCCTGTGCTTACAATTGACATCTCAAAAGTCCTAGAGACAACCTTCAGCCTATGAGATCTATCACCATGAAATTGAAGTAGATAATATTCACATCCTATCAGAATGGAATTGAAGTAGAAGATTCCCAAATCATGTGCTCTACAGGAAAGAATTGCTCGTTTGATGTGTCAAGAAGATCTTTCTCACATCTGTCCTTAGAAACATTCTGTATTAGACAATAGGGTAATAAAACACTTTTTAATGGTTGTACTTTTCCATATATCCTTACAAATTTTCACTTACAGAAGAAACTAGCATGGAATATTAGACACCGTAAGCAATAAAAATACCTGTAAAAGGGGCGTCTCTTCCCTCAAGGTTCTTATCTAGCAGGAGAAATGTGATATGAAGACTCGTAAAATTGAATGAAAATATTTAAATGTCAGTAGAATTTGAGTTATTCCTTGATGATATTGAGGTGGAAGGGTTGCTTGAATGTCTGGAAAGGAAAGGATTTATAAGTGAATAGAAGAAGAATAGGTATGGTTGAAGCTAGGATAATAGTAGTTAATTGTAGACTTCAGATTTTTTGTATGCTTGAAATGTTTGTGATGAAATGATTACAAAAAAGACTAGAGGGTACAAGAGGGAAGTAAATTGTTCCAATGGGCATTTAGTTTTTATGTAGATGTGTGAAAAGATTAAGAAAAGTGAGTCCTAGGAAAAATGATATCTTATTCATTCTTTCTTTTCTTTGATCAGAAGACTTAGGGCACTTAATGTTCAAGAATAAAGTACATTGTGCAAACATCAGCAAATAGCAGAATTTCCAATGAAAATCAACTTAGCAATGAGGAAAGATATTATTTAGAACCGAGAAACAAAGGTAGAAAAATATTCAAGACCATTTAATGCCACTCTTCAAAAACTCTCTCATGAGTATAAGTTCTTGCTCTGCTCTTTGTAGAAACATCATCAACATGAGGTTCGTTCTTTCCTTCCACACCATCACTGCCCTCAGTCTTGCCCCTACCCACTGTAGAAAACTCTCATCATTTTTCTAGTTACCTTGACAACACTCAATCTCATGTCTTTTTTTGTTTTAACTTCATTAAGTCCTACTGGTGTTTTGGTTTTGTTTTTGTTGGTCATGGGGCCTGGGCACCATCCCTCAGCTCTTCAGCTCAGGCATAGCGCTCTACCACGTGAGCCACAGTGCCACTTCCAGCTTTTTCTGCTTATGTGGTCCTGAGGAATCAAATTCAGGGCCTCATGTATGCAAGGCAAGCACTCTACCACTGAGCCACCTTCCCAGCCCCCCTACTGGGTTTTGAATTCCATTCTAATAAAAGGTAAGGGAGAAAAGCTCCCACATAGTAGAGGACAGAATATATCCTCTACAGAATGCCCACATGACCAGTGGGAAGTCCTGAAGAGACAAACCCCCCAAGAAAGTAGATGAGGTATTTATTTGTAGAAACCATGTATAATGTATCTTTAAGAACATTTATGAACAGACCATTTGATCAAAAATAGAATTATATTATGGAATAATTTATTTCTATGATTATCAAAGCCATGCATGTTCATCATGAAAACTATAAAAAAATGACTAAGGAAAATAATAGTTTATAATCTTACCACTTACAAATCATCAAACAGTGTTTTGCCATTTTCTTCAATTTATTATTTGTGCATCCAAGCACATGCATATGCATGTATTGTACACTACCTACAAAAATGACTATCCAATTTGTGTGCTATTTGCTTTATTTCCTTAGAGAATATATTCAGATTGTATAGATGTGCGGGTATCTAGTATTATTTCTTTCTGCTTTCTAAATCTCATTATTTCTTGGCCTGACTTCTAAATAGGTTTAGGATGAAAGCTTATGATCCTTCATATGTAGAGTATCAGTAGGTTAAGTACTGAATGAATGAGGAAATAAATAAGTTAAAATCGACATGAATACAGTCAGTATCTGTTAGTTCAGGACAACATTTGTTGTGGGATTATTAAGTCCATAAAATTTGCAAGTTACTTCATAAAACTGTTTTATAGGTTTTGGCATTTAAACAGTGTTTACAGTGGCTTAGAAGAGACAAAAGATTTCAGTCTCATGGCAGTTATCCAGAATAGGGAGCAATTGGGCATACAATTATGCTATTAACTTATTAAAGGTAATAAGACATTTATACAAAACAGACGTTGAATTGTCTTAAACTGAAAGGTTAATAGAGAGTTAGTCACATTATCCAACTCCCTTTTCTTAAAAAAAATCACCTTTTTCCGACTTGGCCACATTGTTTTCTTGTTAAATAAACAATAATTATGATTTTTTATAATTAATAGTGAGCCCCATATCCACAGGTAAACTATCTTATAATTCAATTGATAACATTGGAGGGGAAAAAACTCAGAATATCCAAGTTGAAGTGAATGTGTGTGGGGTGAGGGGTGATTTTTATTTGTAGAATCAAATTTTTAGTCCCAAGACCAAAGACTCTAAGAGATAGTATATGTAGAAGCTTCTGGAAGATGTAAGCAATTATATAAATGGAAAAGATTAGTATTAGTAGTGTGGTAAATCACTTTTCTGAAGTTTGGAGTAGGCCACTCATATTTTTTAAGTAGATGAATAGAAGAAAAATATGTCTAACTCTAAGAATGGTTGATTTCTTCTTCTAGAGTAGGAGAGATACTTTGTCTGGTTTCATGTGGTTCATCCTTGTACCATCCTGGTAAGGAAGATTGGGTGCTTGCATTGAATTTTTATGGATCTTGCCTACATTAATTTTCAGATATGGAGATGTCATTTCTTACTGGTGCAGCTGACAAGTCTTTTCCTTAATTCTTTTATCACTGAATTTCAGAAGGGCTCACTATAGGGACTATGCAGGGAGCCCCCTGCAGTGGTGGTTCTGTTTAGGACATTTGGATGTGCTGATATGACCTCCTAAGGCTTTTCTCTCCCTTTGAGGTTGGCTGGGGCAGGGGCTGGGAGTTCTTAAAAACAAAACAAAACAAAACAAAATAACCCTCAGAGGGCTCCAGGAGCAGAAAAGATGCCTGCAAAACTGGCTCTCCAGGCCCTTCCTCTCCAACTTTCACTGAATGTTTATAAGCTTGAGTTTTATTTGAGAAAACTAATTATGGGACATTCCAAGACTCTCCATAAAAAAAGTGAACTTGGAGAGTTTATCAGGTCCTAGGGAATTGCAATAAATGGATCAGTCCAAGAGGTGGAGCAGAAAAGAGCCAAAGGACTTGGAATCTGCCAGCTGGAAAAACGCTCAAGTGGCTGAAGAGCCTTGGAAAAATAATAGAAGCTATATTGAGCTGCTCAGGTTGTGTATTGTGGTGTATTTCTTTCTTTCTTTCTTTCTTTCTTTTTTTTTTGTTTCCTCCTTGGGCTGTCCATAGTACTCTGTCTGGGTTTCCAAAATACCTTTTCTCCTGACAATTCAAAAGTCATTGACAATATACCTAGTTTTTCTTAGCATCCACATGATATTGGGAAGGGGAAGGGAGAAATAGGCGGGTATTATTTTTGCCTTATCAGGTACACATAGAAACTCAGGCCTAGGAAGATCGACTGCTCGAGATGACAGATAGTAGGTGATACAGTTCTTGCTACAAAACCTTAATTTGGCCAACTGATATTTGAGAAGTTATATATATTAAAAATCTATGTTAGAAAAAATTTTACTTCATGCATGTTTTTTCTCCTTGGACTGTTTTTAGAAATTGCCAGGCATATTGGGGGGCAACTGGAACCTCTCAAGTAATCCTGGGACCCTTCCCTTCCTTTACTTACTTTCTGTGGTCGCAGCTTGGCTGTCTCAGGAGAATGTGTTGCCCTTGCAGACTTCCCAGGTCTGTGTATGTCTCCCACACAGATGCTGAAGAAAAGCAGAGGCAGGGCTTTCTTGTCTCCTTCTGCCCTTTTCAGACTATTGTTCCTCCCTTCCTGAAAACAGAAGATTGAGAAAATATGTTCATTATATATCCTTAGATTCTACCACTAACTTATTTGCCTCCCTGTTTCTTCCTCTTCATTCCAGGAAGTCCAAACAGTTTTGTTTTTTGTTTTTGCTTTTGGTCATGATTACTGTTTTGATTCTTGGTGGCCATACAAATACATGAAGGTTCTTGGCTGCTCCATCCATCCTTGATCTTGATTTCTTTGGCTTTCTCTTCTCCAGTGCTCTTCTGGTCTTCTCATTCTCTGTCAGTGGCTGTATGCTCTCACTGTTTTGCATGAATCCCTTACAATAACTGTAATAGTTCCATGAAAGCTCGTTTGAGCTTCTTGCTCTTGGACTTCTGTTCCTTATCTTCGCAGACTATATCCTAAAAATTTTTTTTTAAAAAGGTGTTGTCCTTTTGTGGTTGGCCACACTAGAACATTTTGTCTTCTCCATATCCCCTTCCTAATCTTCACACTTGTCTAGCAAGGAGTTCAGAGTCATTGTAATGATCTCTGCAGAGCTTACACTCTCAATTCCCTTGATTCCTCAGTCCAAATCTACTGCTAGTAGCCTTTATGACTACACCTCATCAATTTTTCCTTTTTTCCCCTTTTGTAATATATCCCATCATAAAAAGAAAACAGACAAAAGACCCTTACGTCATGTTCTCCTTTTAACTATTGTCCCAGAGCCATAGAGTAAAATTTCTCAAAAATCTCCTCCCTTACCCCCCACCATCTCTCTCCTCGTAACTATTCCAGAATCCACTAGCCCATTAAAGAACTTACTTGCTAAAATGAACGATGAGTTCCCTATCACTAAAACTAACAGCCAGTCGGTGCTCTGACATTATCCCAGTACACATTGTGGCCTCTCTGGATGTGGAAGTCATGGTTTCTTTCTAGAAATATCCCATTACTTTAGTTTTGGACTTCCTTCCCATTTGCTTCCCTGCTTCATTAGCTGCTACATCCTACTCTCCTTTACAGTTTCCTTTTCTTTTTTTGTCAGTGGTGGACCTGAACTTTGGGCCTGGGGCCAGCCCTGAGCTCTTCAGCTCAAGGCTAGTGCTCTACCACTTGGACCACAGTGCCACTTCCAGGTTTTTCTGCTTATGTGGTGCTGAGGAATCGAACCCAGGGCCTCATGCCTGCAAGGCAAGCACTCTACCACTGAGCCACCTTCCCAGCCAATACAGTTTCCTTTTGAACTTTGATATTCTGTAGAGCTCAGTGCCATGATCTTTTCTTCCCTTATTTATTTGTAGTTTTTCCATAAGTGACACTGTCCAGGCCTGGGACTTTACATGTGATTTATTTGCTGAGAATTCCACCTTCTACCTCTTCCCTGTGCTCACACTGATTCATAAAGCTCTCTATTTATTATTTCTATTTGGAAACAGAGGAGCTTACCTATCACAGACTTATATGTCCAAAGAAAACTATGAATTTCACTCCAATTTCTCATTTGAAAAAGTAGTATTTTCATTAACCTAGTTGCTCAGAGCAAAAAAACTTTGTATATACTTTTATTCTCTCTCTCTGTTCTATCTTTCTCTTTCTCCTGTATCTTCTGTTATATACCTCATTTCTGTCTCCCCCTCTTTCTCTTTCTTGTTTTCTACAAGCAAGACTTCCAGTCATCAGCTTTAAATATGTCCTTTTTGAATACTTTCTTATTTATTCCATTAGACTGTAAACTGACTTTGTTCTACTTGCTCCTGCCCTCTAGTATTTGGAACAAAGAATTGGCAAAGTATGACTCATTGAGAAAATCCAGGATTTTCCTGAATTTTTTTGCAGTTTTATATAGTTGAATAATTTTTACAATAAAATTTTCTGATGTATGAATATTATATGGAAAGCAAATTTCCATGTCTACTAAGTTTTATGACAACGCATCCATCATCATTCACTTACATGTTATCTATAGCTTTTTTCCCCCATTGTAATAGCTCTGTTGAGTTGGCTTGAGAATTTGATGGACTGAAGAGCTTGAAAATATTTACTAGCTGGCCTGTTTGAAAAGTTTGCCAACTTCTATTCTTACATCTTATCATAGTAGCTATAGCCTAACTTTAATGTTACTAATTCCAATAAAATTCTTACAACTTCATCTAAGTAGACCTGAATCACCTAGTTACTTTTGATTTAATTTTTAATCAAGACCCCAATTAACTAGATAAATGTGTATTTGTGCCAATGTCTGAAGCTGGTGAATGGGAGGGCTTAATTCCTCATACCACTGGACATGAGAAGAGTCAGTTTTCCAAGGATGCTTGAAAGGGTATAATCAGAAGAGTATAGAGAATCTTGATAGGAAAGTCATACAGTTATTACCTACCTGGATACTCTTTTTCTATTAAAAGATAGCTCATCACCAAACCCTGTGGCTTAGCCCTCCCTCCTGGAAATGAAAACTTTTGGTTTAAAGTCACATTCAGTTCACCAAAATGTAAATACTTGATACATCAAACCTCATGTCTCAGTTACACTTGGATGTGCTATATTTAAATCTATTGACTCCATGTATTATGCAAATCTAAGTGTGAAACAAATATAAAAACTATAATCATTACTTCTTTTTAGAGCCAATTGTTCTAAGATGGAACATAGCCCAGGAGGTGTGGAAATGGATGTACTACCTGGGTAGATCTGAACCACCTTGCCGATGTCCTTGGCAGGAGCCAGGCTGTTGACACTACTTATATGCTTACCTTTTGGGCACCAGTTGGTCAAGATCCTTGCATGTTGCACCTCATGAGAGATCTCTTTCCTTATTGGAAAACCCAGGCAGAGTCATTAGCTGAAGATCCTTCTTAATAGATCAGCAAACTATAACCTTTCAATAAATTGGAATTTATGGAAAAGGGATAAATTTATGACTAAAATATGTGTTTAAGTCTTCCCTTAACAAAGGAAGACTATTGGAAACCGTTTAAAAATCTCAACAAAGAAACCTGCATGTGGTAAGCTTTATAAGTTAAGGATCTCATTGGTGGTGCAATGTCAAGAACCTGTGGTACTGATGAACAAGAAACCTAGAATAGCAGCACAGGTAGAACTGAAGTGTGGGCATTGGTAATTATTCTAACTCAAGAACTTTTTCAATTCTTATCCTTGAAGTCGTGAAAAAATCTTGGTTCAGTGAAATGTTTCTTTATCATAGTGTCATGCTGTAGGAGGGGTTTTTGAACTGAGCTGAAGATAGAGCTATTTTAGAAATCATAGCAACATGTTCTGCAAGATGGAAGCTGTTATTTCCTTATTGATCATTTCAGTTCGGAAAGTGAGTTTGGGAATTGCACTTCAAAAACCTTGTGCTTCACTCTTTAAAAACTAGCAATGATTAAAGCTTTTGAGCTTTTATTTGCTAGTGTTTTCTCTTTCAAATAACAATGCTGTATTCATAATTGTGACATTTCTTTGCTGTTCATGTCCCCTCGTTGAGAATTCTTCCTTGGTAAAGAAATTTCACACAATAGAATTATTTTTCTATGTGACTAAGAAAAGCTAAATGCCAAAGGGTAACAGAAAGTAAGCTTCTATGTTTGTAAGACTATTAGCTGTGGCTATAAAAGTCATGTTATTTCTGATGCGCCATATGATTATGCAATGATCCTGAAGCTTTGCTTGCCTTGAGATATTTTATGTCATAAACACTTTCTGGTGTGAAATCTAGCTCACAGTGGGCCATGGTGTAATAAAAAAAATGAAGTTAATTAAAAACTTTTCAAAATGGCCTATAGTTCTACCAGTAGCCTCTAGTTACTATTTCTGACAAAGGTGATGACCAGTGGTCATATAGAATGAAGACATCTTAAGAAAATAAAAACTGCTTTGGTAAGCCCTGAGATTAAAAGCTGGGACTTTAGGCATTCTTTAATACAAAGTTTGATGTCCAACTGAATTTCTTCTTATTGTAAAGAACAATGTTTCTGTCTGTATCCTCTCCTCTGTCCCTTTTCCCCTTCTCTCTTCTCTTTCACATTCTTTCTCTCTTTTTAAGTTACCTTCAGTAACTGAAAAAAAATCGATGTTTAAAAAGAAATGAAACAAGATTCCCTGTGTTCAAGCTAGTGCACAGAAGTTACAAGGACACTGGCTAAGTTTGACTCCATTCAATAACTAAGTTTCTTGAGCTTGCCCAGGCAAATAGTGGGTGGATTACTGTTAAGGTATTAAAACCAGAAAGCCCATGACAGGCTAGTAGAAATTCTGTTTAAGGAGTCCTTAGACTCTATGGTAGGACAAAAAATATAGGAGGAACAGTAGATCTCTTACTCTTTATGAGCACATTCTCCAGGTGGAAGCATTATTTTTATGGACAACATGCTTGTTAACATCTAATGAAAGTCAGCAGAGGAAGCAAACTGAAATCAAGACAGACACATATGTAGAAAGCAATGGAATAATAGCCTGTTTATGACCTAGTTGTTATCAACCAGTCGTCCAAAGTTCTCACCTCTCTAATAATTTGCTCTGTTATTAGATCCTTCTCTATCTCTGCCAGAAAGCTTATCTTCTAATGTTCTAAGATGTCTTCTAATTTTGAAATCCTTAGATAACTCAGGATTCATTCCATGAAGTAAAACCACTGAGTATTAGGAACTAAAGAGTTGATTGTAAAACTAAGATTTTACAAAATTTTGGGCAAAGTTGGGTAAAGGTCCAAGAGAATCATGGTATCAAAGTCTGTCACCAGCCCTTTTTCTATAGGTATGGTTGTGTGTGTGCAGCTACACACCTATCAGAGAAGTGAGACAAGTCCTGCTGTCAGAATGGGACTGCCATGGGCACGTGATGTCTGTTGGGGACAAACATTCTGTCTGATTGTTATATCTGGACTTGCTAATACCTTATGTCAGTAGTTGGGAAAACAGGAGTTGGAAGTGCAGTAGTAGGTAATGAGAACAAGTTGGAACCTGCTAGTACTTCTGAGTCTCTCATTTCATCTGACCAGGATGATCTTCTGGGAATGATGACTACTCTTGCCATCTAAGCCTCATAAATCACTGGGCAGGCTGGCTGTCACTCAACAATATACCAAAAAATGAATTCTATCAAACACACATCTGCTTTAACCAAGCCAACACACTCTTTTTTCTTCTGTAGTTATAAGCGACCATTCTGTTTTCTCCTTTAAATTACTATTCAACAGTGCCATTAATTTCCATCGAATGAAACTGAACATAGAAGTAAATTTTATCTTTTTCCTTAGTGTGTTGCTTAATTGCAATATATGCATGGCAAGTTCATGTCTTATCAACTGGCAATGTGTCCTTTTGCATTCTTTCTGGGTCTTTTAATGGGTATCATCATTAGTTTTCTTTTTCATTTATGTTGACAAGTATGCATTTTTAATTAGATTTTCTTATACACTTCTATACTGGCATATAAAATGTAGTTCCTTGATAGTAGAGAAATAGCATGTGGCAAAAATCAAATACCGTCTTTAATAGGGGCAATAATTTTTAATGTTATTTCTATTAAATGAATGCACACATCATGAAATCTATCAGAAAATTCTTAACTGTAGGTTTATAGGATTCATAGCGCTAAGACTACTAAATTTATTAATATTCATTCTTTCATTATTCAAGCATAGACTACTAGATTTATAAGATCTCGTGTGCTTGATTTTTTTCTAGGGTTTTGTTAATCTGAAACCCAATATGAATGAGACTAGAAAATGAAAGAGCATCAAGGGAAGAAAGTCTTTAATTGATCCTCATTACTGGTTTGATTAGGTTTTAGAGTTACATACTATAGCCTATTTTTTAAGGTGTAGCACTTGATTATTTTATTTCTTTTACAAGTCCTGTTACAATCTGTACTATTTGGTTATACACAAGTATTTAGTCCCATGTGTTGGCTTAAAAATCTTCGGAGTCATATTAATTCTAAATATGCACTTAAAAAAGGTGTTTTGAGCTTCAAATTAATCAGTTTTTAGAGAGAAGTAACTCCTCTTACTTAGGAGAAAGAGTTTATGAGAGTAATGTGAAAACAAGGAAAAAATACTAAAGTATTCCTATAAGATGTTTTTATTAGGTTGTTTTATTAGGTTGTTTTATTATGTTATTATTATAGAATATCTGAGGCTTTAGGTTACAGTACAGTTTTGGAGGCTGAGAGTTCAAGATTGAGAAAGTACATTGGCCCAACCTCTGATGAGAGGAGTACTTCATTGTCCTACTATACCATGATAGATATACCATGAAGCAAGTTTGAATGATAGGCAGTCAGAGATATTCGGGCATCAGAGATCCAGTCTGTCCTAACAACTCTCTTAAACAAACTGTGTTTCTATCATAATAGTATTAATCTCTTCTGAATGCAGTACTCCCCCGTGACCTTCCACTTTGTTCAGCCTTTTGAAGTTCTACACACCCCCTCAACATCACCATACTAGGGACCATAGCTAGCATTATATATCACCACCAATTGCCATAAGATCTGAAGTGCTCTCATGAAAAATCAGACTGGCAGCTTTGGCCATATAACAATTGACCAATGGAAGAGGCAGGTATCTTGCATGGATAAAAGAACTTTAAAGAAGCATCACAACTTTGCCAGTAGCAAGCCTGCCTTTCCTCTTAGCCATGAATGAGCTGATCACATCCCTCTGATGACTGCCATGCAAGCCTATGTTCAGTAAACATATGGAGCACAGCCACAAATGGCCCACAGCCACAAACCTAGGAGTAAAAATAAATGAAGGCTATATTTGTTTTATAAACTATTAAATTCTGAGGTATGTTTGTTACCACAGCAAAAGCTGATTAAAAGAGAAGATAGAAATTGTACCAAATGGTGACTGTTTCTAATAGGGCAGAGGTTGGAGATTACAATTTTTTGATCTTTATTTTTCTGTTGAATAATTATGTAAGAAGGATCATGTAAGTTTATTTTTCTTTTAAATATGCTTTCAGTCCTTCTGATCTTGTCCAGAGTTTTGAAATAAATTTAAGACATAATTAAATATTCTATCCAGGACAAACTTGAAATATTGTCTTAAAAATGATTATCTTTACAATTGATCTAAACATTCAAAACTTGTAAAACCCAAAGAAATCCTACTGCTTTGGCAGAAACTGATCCTAAACTTTATTAAAAAAAATTTCAAGGGACCCAGAATATTCAAACCAATATTGAAAAAGAACAAAGTTAGAGGACATACTTTCTGCTATCAAACTTATTCAAGGTAGTGTGGCTTTAGCATGAGAAGTAGAAATGGAGATCACTGGAATGAATTGTGAGCTCTCAAGTAGAGCGTCAGACTGTGGTCAATTGTTTTTCAACTAGAATTCTAAAACAACTCAAAGGGAAAGAATTATCTTTTCAACAAATGTTACCAAGAAATGACTATTTCTAAGAAAAGAGTGAGGTTGGACCCTCGTTTCCTATCATATATAAGGCTTATCTCAAAACAGTTTAAATGCCTAAATATAAGAATGAAAACCATAAAACCAGACTTATTAAAAGTACGAGGACATGTTTCATTTAAGCACATGCAACAAAGGAAAAATAAATCAATTGAAATTCATCAAAATTAAAAACAAAGGAGACAATCTCTAAAGTAAAAATTCTTTCACAGAGGGCTGGGAAGGTGGCTCAGTGGTAGAGCACTTGCCTTGCATGTCTGAGGCCCTGGGTTTGATTCCTCAGCACCACGTAAGCAAAAAGAAAAAAGCCGGAAGTGGCACTGTGGCTCAAGTGGTAGAGCGCTAGCCTTGAGCTGAAGAGCTGAGGGACAGCACCCAGGCCAGAATTCAGGCCCCACAACCGGATCCCCCCCCCCAAAAAAAATTATTTCACAGAATTAGAGAAAATATTTGTAAGTCATATGTCTGATAATAGACTTACATAGAGAACACATAAAGGACTCTTACAACTCAATAATGAAAAGATAATTCAATTTTTCTCAAAAAAAGGGTGTGGGAATGGTATGTTTTTAGGTCACTATTCATTTAAGGCACTAACAGTAGTAATGCATCCTTTGTGGGTTTTTTAAAGATATTTACTCTTAAAGCTGAATTAAATGAATGAAAGATTCTTTCCCCATTAGTCTCTTGTGCAGTCTATGGATTACAATTGCCCAGACTGAGATTTGTTGGTTCATATTGTTTTGGAATATAATATTCTTTTAGATGATTCTAATTCCTGTGGTTCAAAGCTCACAACTTTTCAATACATTAAAATCTTGCAAAATTTACACCACTAACATAATTCCAAAAAAGCCCTCTTGTATATTGGAACAATATACAATATACAATAACACATGTTATTTTCATCTAATAAATACATAGTTTGCAGCATCTGGTTCTCAGACCATCAGCATCAACACCACATGAAGTTTAACAAGTAAATTCTCAGGAGGCATCCACCTAGACCTATTGAATCAAAAACTCAGTGGGAGAGGGAGGAGAGGAGGGAGGAAAGAAGATGGGGGGAGAAGAAAGGGGAAAGGGAAGAGAGAAGAAAAGGGAGGGGAAAGGAAAAGGGAGAGTAGAAGGAAAGGGGAAGGGAGGATAGAAGAGAGGAGAGTCTTAGCAATTCACATCCTAACAAAATCTTTTCTCTTTATAAAACAAATGTGACTATTAATCATTTTGAGAAGGAGGAGAAGTATCTTAAGGGGACTTTATCAAGGATCTAAGAAGGGACTTAATTAGAGACTTAGGAATTCCTCTGACTCCCTTGATAAACAGATCAAAAGGGTAAGAAATGGATTACTTTAAATTCCAGAATGTTACTTTGGGCAGCTTATGTTTGGACAACAACTAATCCAGATATCATGATTCTTAATTTTTATTTTCTCTAGTGCTGAGGATTGAACCCAGGGTCTTGTGCTTGCTAGGCAAATGCTCTATCACTTAGGCTGCTCCTCTATCTTTTTCTTTTTGAGATAGTGTCTCACTGATTTTGCCTAGGTCTTGAACTTGTGATCATTCAGTGCCCTAAGGAGCTGTGAATCCAATCTTGTGTGAACACGTCTGATGTAGTCATGATTTTGAGTCAAACCTTCATTTACATTTTAGCCTGTTCACTAAAATTTGGTTGATTGTCTTGAGTCTCAATTGATAGCAAAAATGCACTATCTGATAGCAGATATGAAGAAGGTTAAGGCAGAGGTTGAAGTTAGGTTTTTACCTATAACTGCCACAAAGCAGTTGAGTACTTAGCTTGGGAAAGTTCTGTAGCACTTTTGATAAGCTCCAATGTTCAGTCATCTCAGCCTACTTCACAGGCTAGATTAAAGGATATTATGATATATGGAATATATTAAGCCCTTTCAGAATGGTAATTCTTCTCTGTTTTTTCTCCTCCTGAACTTGACTATCAATGATGATGCTATTTCCAAAGACATTATTACTTTTTGATAGTGTAATTTTAAGGAAAGTCAATCAACAAATCTTACGTTAAGTAACTTATTCATCTATCTTTCTTCTGTTATCTATTAGTTACACATGGACATTTCTGTCTTGAGAATTCTATATTGAGAGGATTACAAACTCAAGAGTAACCTGGGTTCATAATAAGCCTTTCTCAAAACAACAACAACAGCAGCAAAAGCTACAGCTTTAAATAAATTTATATCCTTGATATAGAGCAGTGTAGTTTTTCTGTCTCCTGGAGACAAGGGTTATTGGCACAAATATTAGAGCCATAGTATTTGTAATTTGGTTGAGTAGGGGATAATCGTGTATTAAGTAAGATGCAGTGCCTCACAGATACCTGACATTGTATGAGAGTATTGACTTACTGTCATTCTAACCAGGAAATGAAAGGTCTAATCCTCTGAATCTGAAGAAATTCAGCCATATTATCCCTTATTGATCCTATAAACCTTAACTCTGATTAAGGATCACTCAGAAGGTTTTAGCTAGAGGGGTGGGAGGAAGAGTATCTTAATTCCCAGTTAGGCAGAGGAAAGGTTTAAAAGTAGAAAATGAGCAATTGATGAGTGCCTTGCCAAGTATAATTAAGAAAATTCAACTGCACTGATTGTACCAAGTTCTGGAAGGAAAATCTGCTGAAGGCTGAGATTTGGCCTTGATGTAGCTGACACTATAAACTCAGCATAGCAATTTTTAGGGGAGGAGATTTTACTAACTGGAATGATCCAGGAGCGGGGTTGGAGGGCGGGCAGGAGGTGGTCGGGGAGAGGGGGGCGGAGATGGAAAGGGGTGGTAAGGGGAAACAAAGGAGGAGGCAACAATGCTCTATAAGAAATGTACTCATTACCTTGCCTATGTAATTGTAACCCCTCTGTAAAGTATTTTCACAATAAAAATAAAAAGAAGAATACATATTATACCCATGGTCCAATGCAAGGAGAATTTGTCCCTTATTTCCTATGCCCTGGAGACCTGCCATTGTGATTGTCTATTACCTTTTCACTAACTACTTTTATTCCAGTTTGCTAGTGACAAAGTTCTCACTTTTCAAAGACATTGGTAGATCTGCAAAAGCTTCAAGGTAAGGAAGGCTTAGTGATAAATTTTATAAATATTTTTATAAATATGATTCATGCCTATAACTACTTAGAAGGCTGAGTTCTGAGGATTCCAGTCTGAAGCCAGCCCAAGCAGGAAAATCTGTGAGATTCTCATGTCCAGTTAACCACTAAAAAAGCAGAAGTGGAAGTGTGGCTCAAGTGGTAGAATGCTAGCCTCGAACAAAAAAACAAAACAAAACAAAACAAAACAAAACTAAGGGACAGTGCTGAGACCTTGAGTTCATGTACCAGTACTGGAAAACACAAAAATTCATAAAGCTCATGAGAGCTAAGAGGTAGGTAGCTTCTGGGAGTCTTAGCTACTTATGATAAATCCACTTAGGATCACATAGGATCTGATCTATTTCAAGTGGTGGAGAAACTCAGGGCTAATTAGAAAGTGGTTCTTAATTTTTAAATTATCTAAGGTATTATTGACCTAATATAGAAGTTGTTCATAAGTTATAATATTGCTATAGATAAAATTGCCTATTTATAAAAAGCTTCAATAACAATAATAATTATAGATTTATAGATATGCTTGGCTTATATTTGTGTTTTCACAATGTAGCAATGACCCACTCTGTAAAAGAGAATACAATCGGGTAGAATGAGTTGTTAGGAAGACCTGAGAAGAGGTGTTTGGCTTTAAAGACAGAAAAGGAAGAAGAAGAAATAGGGGAAATGAATTAATTGTTTCAAAATAAGTTAAAACAGATCTCGGGATTTACTAAATCACTACAGGTTCACTGGTAATCTCTTGTGACTTAAAAAAACTGACCTTTGTTAAAATTTGGCTTGATTGTATAATACTTGGCAAACGAGACTATTCCAGTTTGGTTTGATATAACGAGGCCTCATCTAGGAAATTAGTTCAAAACAATGACTTACCATACACTTTAATACCAGAAATGAAATGCTCAACAATGATATCGATCGACTTGGGGTTACAGATGCTAATTAGCTTCTTTTCACCACACACTAGATGCAAGCTATCATCATGAGTTCATGATACTTTCATGAATTCATGATACTTTTCTTTAGTAGGAGTTACTTTTCTCAAAGACCATTTTTTTATATTTAAGAAATCAACCCAACACATTGAAATATTGTTTATGCAAAGGCCTGTCTTTTCCTTTACTGCTTCTAAGAACAAAAGGTACACTCCAAATCTAATTGCTTGTAATCATCCTATTTATGAGTCACATAAATATAGCACACTTTTACTGACAGCTGTAATTTTAAGTTCCTGTGGCAGAAAAAGACAAGAAGCAGAATTATATGTGTACATGGAGCTGATAGGGCTGGAAATCTGGTGATAACTAGAACAATCCAGGAAAGCCATAGGTACTCTTGGCAAACCAAAGAAACTAATCAGTGCAGAGATCATGGAGGAGCAGGATCATAAGCAGGAGAGGGAGCAGTGAGACAGAGTCAACTTGGTAGACCACATGTCTTTGGAAACTAGGAATGCAAAGTCTGAGCAGGTCAAGATGATAGAAGTTGCTTTTCTGTGCCATACTTGTACTATACCTTTGGACCTGACTGTTGTGATATCAGTGGCTAACTTCTCCATTTCATCAATATGCAGTTTCTATATCTAATGCTTTCCCCCCTTCACAAATGGAATCTATTTAGAGCTAGTATAGCATCCCAGAAACAAATTCCCCATGCTTGTCCCTTACCCCCTCCTCTAATTATAGCATCAATGAAGACATGGATACAAATTTCACTTCACCTCCTCTTACCTTCCTTGTGTGAGAGAACACCAGATTCCAGAGATACCAAAACCAATCAAGCCAATCAAGTGTGTGTGTGTGTGTGTGTGTGTGTGTGTGTGTGTGTGTGTGTATCAGGATGTGGGCACTCTACCTCAGTTATCTTCTTGAGGCTGGTGCTCTACCACTTATGTCGCAGCTACAATTATGGCTTTTTAAAAAAATTAAATTAATTTTATTTATTTTTTGTCAGTCGTGGGGCTTGAACTCTGGGCCTGGGCACTGTCCCTGAGCTCTTCAACCCAAGGCAAGCGCTCTACCACATGAGCCACAGCTCCACTTCTGGCTTTTTCTGCTTATGTGGTGCTAAGGAATCAAACCCAGGGCCTCATGCATGTGAAGCAGGCATTCTACCACTGAGCCACCGTCCCAGCCCTTCCACTGAAGGCTTTTTTGGTGGTTAATTTGAGATAAGTCTCATGGACTTTCCTGCCCAGGTTGGCTTTGAATTGTGATCCTCACATCTCAGCCTCCTGAGCAGGATTACAATTGTGAGTTACCAACACCCAGTGTAGTTGTCCACAATATGAACTTTTTTTAAAATGTTGAACACACTAGCATTGTTTGACTTCTATTTCCTGTTACATTCTCTCTCTGGTGTGGTCTGGGAATCTCACCTCCAAAAATAACAACCATACCCAGATCTTCATCCCAAATCCTACTGTAAGAAAAAAAAGAAGACAGGAATATGTACACAACATGGAAATACAATTACTTAAAAAATAAAACCAGATTGAAAATGAATACTATCAAGACATAGTTAAATGAAATAAAAACCTATTTCCGTCAACCAAATTCTGGGTTAGTGCTTTCTGAAGGAAAGAGAAGCACGATGGGCATTTTAAAAAGTAGTGCCCGTGAACTGTAATGCTTTAAACCAAACCACATTGTGAACAGTATTAATAGGAACTTATGTCATCAAGAGACCTGTTGCCTGATTCTCTGTGGCTTCCTGGTTCACACAGTAGTTCCTTTTGGAATTAGGTGGTCTTTTCCAAAAAGCATTTGTGTGTGTATGTGTTGAAATGATGAAAAAGCTACTGAAACACAATATGCATTTTTAAAATCTAGTAATAAAGAAAGTAGCATGGCTGAATAATGCCTACCCAGATTAGCTTTGACACTGTATTTGCTTTGTGTCCAACTTTATCTAGCAATGCATTATTCACCAGTACTATACACAGCGCTTTATTAAGTCTTAATCAAATGCATTTTATCATAAGTGTCAATTCAGTACTTTGCCATTGTATTTATATGTTTTTAAATAGTGAGTTCTTTGTAAGCAAATGATAAATGCTTAGTCTAGAAAAGAATATCCTATTTCTGGGGCTTTCGGAATGAAGTCATTGTGTCAGCAGTAGTTTTACATTCACATTAAAATCATCTGAAAACAGATTATATTTTTTCTTTTCTTTTTCTCCTAATCAAAATAGAAAAAGGGTCGTTTAATTTTTTTTCACCAATACAAAAACTAAGTTCGTAAGTGTTGATTATCCATTGAAAGTTTTAACAGGCTTGGAGAGAACCTAGATATAAATGACAACTTTTGATGGTATATTTTTGGCTATAGATCTTATATTTATGATGATTAGACAAATACCACCAATGACGTTTGAAAAAGACTTATGTATACACTGATATCTAGCTGCATGAGATTCCCACATGTTCTCAAGTGTTAAGTAGGTTAATAATGAACTCTATATTTTGTAAATGCAAACTAGCCTTAGAAAACTAACAGATTGATGTTGTAGGAAAGAAATGTTTACAAAACATAGTATTAAACGGAGTTCAAGTGACAGGTGTATTCTGCTGATAATACAGGAACATTTCAGCTTCAAGTTGTTTTGACAATCCTGTTCTCTTATCAAAGTAAAAGTTGTAGGTTTATAGGAGTATCTGTAGTTGAAGAAAAAATATATAACCATTATAACCCTATAGTATTAGATTCGAGAAATCTATATGTAAAGAACACAATTGATACTTTGGATTAAAATACCATCATATTAAAACAAATACAGAGTTTTAAATGAGTGTGCTATTAAGTTGCATTACTGTTTCTGAAGAATATTAACTAAAGGAGGAGTGTTAATTGCATTAGGTTAAATAGCATTCACACCATACTTACACTAACCTCTAAGGAAACATAACTACTTGGACAGAATTTGATACAAAGAAGTAATACTTAGGAAATAGCATATATAATTTGCTTACATATAAATTACTAAGTGTAAATGAAAAGCTTCTTTAGCATAACAAACCACATCTTATCCTGATACATAAGTAACACTCAATTGTTTATAAATATAAAAAGCAAAAAAATAACACTAATTTCCACAAATAACCCTCCCATCAAAAATTATTGATGACAAATTTATTTATGATTTCATTTTAGAAATGCACTTTGTAAAATAATGTCTTTGGTGTATCTTATTTCTAGTCATCTTCACAGGGGATTATGAAGTCCTACAGACTTTGTATGGAATGGATTCAGAAGTGTTAAGACAACTTTTTTTTTTGTACCTCTCCTGGGGCTTCAATTCAGTACCTAGCCACTGTCCCTGAGCTGTTTTGCCCTAGCATACTCCACATTCCACTTCTGGTTTTTTGGTGGGCAATTGGAACTAAGAGTCTTACAGATTTTCCTGCGTGGGTTGGCTTTGAACACAATCCTAAAAGTTTTAATCTCTTAAGTAGGTAAGATTACAGGCATGAGCCACCAGTGCCCAGTTTACTATTTTTAATAACATTTGAACTCACTGATTTGTAGGCATGGGGGCTTTTATTTATACTTTTAGTAGTATTCTATATGACAATTACAGTGCTATATACCTGTAATCTCAGCTACTTGAGAATTATAAATGGGAGAATCATGACTTGAGGCCAGACTAAGAAGTTAGTTTCCAGACTCTATGATGGAAACAAAAAAATACAAGAAAAAGGTAAGAGATACAGCGTGCACGTATGAGGTCCTTGGTTTAATCCCAGGAACCGAGGGGGAAATTTTCATCTAAATGTTCCTGTTTTTCCTGTTTTCTTTTTCTTCTTAGTCCTCCCATATGTCCCAAAATTTGCCCAAAATTATTTTCATGTCATCATTAGGGTGACTCTTTTTTCCTTGCTTCGTTTTCCCTTTCATTTCTTTGGTCTATCTTTGGCCAGATTGTTATTCAATTCATAGGTAAGGATTGATTAATTATAAAGATGTTACAGCAACTTTTAATATTTGTTTTTATGGATCAATAAACATATTTACACTTTGAGATAGCTTTTATTCATTGTAAAAACTGCTCCAATAAGTTGGAAGAATATTAAGTTAATACATTCAATAAATACTAATTAAAACTTCAGTACTTTTTCTAATGGAAAATTTTATCAGCCTAATCTCAGAACCTTTACTATTTTAATATGTATTATATTTCAAGGGAAAGATATAAATTTTTTTCACCTACATTTGCCCATTGAACTTTAGTGTGGGATTGGGTAAAACAGCAAACTTCTAGTATTTAGTCTGTGTTAGATATTGGGCTAAATGCTTTACCTTAAAGGAGAAAATAATCATTTTTACCGATTCAGAAACTGAGTACAGAGAGGCTCAGTTCCTTGCCTTGTATCTTTAGCCACCAAGGGTCTGAACCCAGAGAACTTATCACATGAACTTCTTTCTAAACATCCACTGAGGTGTATAGATAATTGCTACAGTACTTGCTTAGTATGTGTAAGGCCTTAAGCTTGACATTTAGCATATATTTACCAAGTATTGTGAACTACTCAAACCTATCTGTTGGTCATTTAATTGCTTATTATCTTATTTGTTATAATGAACCTATATCCATTCTTTTTTGTGTGTGCTAGTGCTGGGGAGCTTTGAACTCAGTGCCTGAATGATGTTCCTGAGCTTTTATTTTTTTGGTCTAAAAGCTAGTCCTTTACCACTTGAGCCATACCTCCACTTCCAAATTTTGTGGCAGTTAATTGGAGATAAGTCTTGTGGACTTTGATGCCCTGGCTAGCTTCCAACCACAATCTTTAGATATCAGGATTACAGGCATAAGCCACTAGAGCCTGGCAAATCTGTATCCATTCTTAATGAAGACTCCTCCTGAGTCAGTCACTTTCTGTATAGGTTAATGTGTGATGGAGGTTAGCAGTAGTGGCAGCTTGCAAGTCTCTTTCTTCTTGTATTACCATACAAGAAGTCCAATTTGATTTCCACTTTCCTACTTGAGGTAGCTCAAGAGGCAATTGTCAGTCCCCCTGTAGCCTAGTATAGATCCTGGACATAACACACTGTAGATAACATGATAACATTCTCGTTTCTGAATGGATCTTTTACATGGAACTCATAAATCGCTAGTAAGAATTTATTGTTTGCTTGCCTAGGAAAAATACAATTCTATAATTATTTCAAAATACTAACCACAAGCTGCTTGATCATTCAAAGTATTCATTTGCTTTTGAAAGCCTCACTTGTATGCCAAAAAATCACTTTGACACTTGATTTGGAGACTATAGACCATTTAAAAAAAGTATGTATCAACATGGAAATACAATATTCAAAATTTAGTTTTGGCTTTGCCCAAAGTGTGGTATCCTGAGTCATCATATTTTTTTCCTGCATGGCATGAAGCAACTATAATAATAGGAAAAGATGAGTATCTTCACACATGTAGCACTTATGCTAACAGCTGTCACCTATTTTGTGAGAATATTGCCAAAATATAACATTTGTTTTGGCATTTAGTTCCATTTTTCCTTTGCAAGTCTTTCTTCTGTTTTATTGCCATTAACATAGCATAACAAATGTCTTTCAGATGTGAAAAATCAATTATTTCCAAAATCTCCCAGTGGTTGTTAGGGCAGATGAATGCAAGGTGCTATTAAGAGTGATGTCCAAATGAAATGTCATAATTGAGCAACTACAATTCGCCAGAGGAAGGAGATTGAATTGATGTTGGTGCCTTTGTGGGAAATGGGGGGAAATCAACATGTGCCACAAAGGCTGCGTTTTGTTGAAAGTTCAAGCTGGTGCTTTTGTGATACTCTTTTTTATTTTTATTTTTGTCTATCATGGGGCCAGAATGAACTCTGGGCCTGGGCGCTGTCCCTCAGCTCTTCAGCTCAAGGCTACCACTTGAGCCACAGCGCCACTTCTGGCTTTTTCTGCTTTGGTGATTCTGAGCAATCAAACCCAGGGCCTCATGCATGAAAGGCAAGCACTCTACCATGGAGCCACCTTCCCAGCCCTTGTGATACTCTTTTCAATGAAATGGTCAAGCTACCAGGGTAAGGTGAGGAAGACCAATGACAATCCATGAAGCAAGCCTGGAAATGGACATTTCAGTACCAAAGGATCCCTGTGAAAAAAGGAGAATTATAAAAACTTTTGCACATTTGCCTTTAGCAAGTTAATAGCAATTTGTACATTAGCAGTTATGAAAGATGCTTTTTTCAGAATTTTGAATGTGTGGGGCTCATAATAGTTGAGAAAGAGGTATCTAATGAACTAACACACTGTTGTGTTGTATGTTCCTATGACCTAGGCATAGAGAGGTCTGGGTTGGGTTTCATAACCCTGAGACCGGTGCGATCACATAGGTTTCATGCTTAGAAGAAAACAAAAGTAAATGCTTATTTTAAGGATCTGCTCCTTCCATTTTGAAATTTGAAATTGGTTTTGGACAAGGAGCCCTGCATTTTGATTTCCTTGTAGGTCTTACAAATCTTGTTGTGGTCCTGAAAGGAACTATAGGAAGGAAGGATAGGACTCCATGATGATTAGAAGCCTGTTGGATACCTGCACTGGGGAGGTGACTCTTTAGTTGCTTTCTTTTGTTCATTCTTTTTCTTTCTCTCTTGCTTTACCTGTGTTATGGTCTGATCTGGAGAACAGATTCTCTAGGATTCTAAGTCTTCTGAAAGACCCAAAGATCCCCCCAGGCTTGAACTTGGGTTGCTCTAGAGGTATCAAAGTCTGATGGTGGGCATCTATACCCATGACTCATCATACCTAGTTATTCATTCTTTGAGATCTAATGCAACATTGGTCTCTATGTTTAGGACTGTGTTTATCAAGTGGGGTGGATGAAGAGATTAGATTCTTGCTGTACTAAGTTTAGAAGAACAGTTAAGCCAGGGGACAAACAAGAGATAACTTTGATGGTGGTAGAGCAGTGTTCTTGAGAGTGTACAGAGGAGCACTGAAGGAGGTGATATCTAGACAGCCATCTGGGGTAGATCATTTCTCTTGGAGGAGAAAACAGAGAGGGAACAGCATGGATGTAAGCCTGGAAGTGAAAGGCTGCCATCTTCAGGAGAAGTTCTCCTATAGAAAATTACACTGGCTAGATTACAAAGTAGGCTCTAATCAGAGATTCTTTCCAGGGTCCTCCCAGGCCAATAATGTGAGGTCACCAGGAGAATAATTGTTCTGAGAGACCACTATAAAAGGGCTCACTTCTACTTTGACTACATTTTTATTTTCAAAGTCCATGTACATAATGTCTGAAGTAGAAGACTTTTAAATATGTGACATCCTTGGATTCACTGGGGATTCCAGTTTGTTGCTTTCAAGTCAACACTATTGACTAGAGGGGAAAAATATTGCATGAATTGACAAAGTTACATATCGTATGGACTGTTTGGTCTTTTTGACATTCATAATTCTTTTTTTCCTTCCCTTCCCTTTCCTCCCCTTCTTCTCTTTTGCCCTCCCTTCTTCCCTTCCCTTTTGCCTGACCTCCCCTTATGCCCTTCCTTTCCCACTCCCCTCCTTCCTCTTTTATTTTTGGTACTTGGACTTGAACTCAGGACTTTGTGTTCTCTCAAATTTATCTGCCCAGGCTGGCTATAAAATGCCATCCTCAGATCTCAGTCTCCTGAGTAGCTAGGGTTACAAGCACGATCACCAGTTCTTGTCCCTTTTCTTTCAACAGTGAGAGTGCCACTGCATCCCAGGCAACGCTTGGTCCTCCTGCCTCTGTCTTTTGGTTATTTATGGCTACAGATATGCACCACCACACTCACCTTCCATCACACTCACTTTCTAGTATTCTTGTTAGTAGGAATCAGGCTTTCATGTCAATCTTGCAAGGCAGGCAAAGAGAGAGAAGTCTTAATACAATTAAACACAGCAGGAAGATCTATGGCATGGGTTCTTACCTAGGATGACATACAAGCCAAAAGCTATCATAACTGCAAATGTGTCATCCAACAGACATGTTTGCAAGACATCATTTGAAAAAGAGTAAGTTGTTGGGTAGGGTTTTTTTTTTTCTTCATGCCTTGGCTTAGTAGTTGGATTACTAATAAAATGACTAAATATCAAAATTTTAGATAATTGATTTGCCTGAAACCTAGCATAAATCACAGCCATGTAGAAGCAAATAATCACTTAGCCTGGAATGGTATGATCTTCAGAATTATTGCTGTCATATCTGCTTCCATTTAAAATATAGAAAGAAAGCATAAATGGGAACTGACTTTCCCTTAGGCCTCTAACAATGCTATTTAGTTACAACCTTAGAGGGAGAAGACAGGTGAACAGGAAAAAAAAGAAACCTAGTACTTTACCTATATCAGATTTTTATTTTCCCTTTGAAATGTGAGGCTTTGGTGTCTGAGATAATATATTGCTATTTTCATTGTAAATGATCTAAGAGATAGAACATATCATCTGATATTATCTTTCACCTAGCATGCCAGTATTTGAAGCTTATAAAAGTGATTGAATTAGCTGGGCTCCAGTGTCTTACACCTATAATCCTACCTACTCAGGAGGCTGAGATCTGAGGACCACTGCTGAAAGCCAGCCCAGGCAGGAAAGTCCCCATGAGACTCTTATCTCCAATTAACCACTCAAAAACTAGAAGTGGTGCTGTGGCTCCAGTGGTAGAGTACTGCTGGCCTTGAGCATCAAGAGGCTCAGGGACAATGCACAGACCCTGAGTTTGAGCCTCACAACTGACACCCCCAAAAGTGAATGAATTAAAAATGCATACAAAGTTCTGGAAGAGATAGTGAGGTAGATGTAACACTTTTAATTGTTCATTTTACTACATCTGATCAGTCTGCATAGAGACCAAGACTTTCCGGTTCCCTTCAGGTGGGAAAAGGATTTTATCTACTGAAATAATTCCATTATTGTTATTAAAATTTAGACAGCAACTTACACCAAAACAAAGTTTACCTTGCTCAAATGCAAACCATTTTTTAAATTAATTAATTAATTAATTTTACTATGCTGAGAATCAAGTTCAGGGCCTCATGCAGATTTAATAAATGTTCTACCACTGAGCTACAAACCATAGTCACTGTCTACTTTTTTATTTATTTGAACTCATGGATATCAGCATGCTATTATAGAATGCCAGGCCACTTTCCTCTCTCTTATTAATGCAATGTAGTATAAAATTGTACACATCAGCTCTGTCAACACAGATAACACAGATATTCATGTAAAACAAATAATGTTCTGGAGTAAATGATAGCAATAACACATTTTGCTTGAAAGGGAAATATAAGAAATAGTGGTGGTTGGAAGCTATTGATGTCAGCATCAGCAAGAGATCTCCAATTCTTCAGATTTTTAAATATACACAGTTTTCCTTTTATTCATACTTAAGTAATTTCAGAATGTGAATGATGCTGGATTCTAGCTTTGAGTGAAATAATTTATAACTTTCAATTTTTATAGATTTCCTAGATCTATCGGACATTATATTAAACTATTATTTGTTGGTAATACAACTTTTTTTCTCATCTTTGCTTTTATTCTTGCTAAAAATTCATTTGTTTATCTGTTTTTATTCAAGAAATTTGTGTTTATTAAGTAATGAGTCAGCTCAGATATTTCCCTATAAAGAATACAGTCGCATGAAAAAATGGCTACAACCCAAGGTCATGAACTTACACAGAAAGTCTTAAGTCATATAGTAAATCAAGAGCAAAGTGAAAAGTGAAGCCACAGAAAAGCAGAAGGTATTTGCAATGCACAAACAGGTGTTTACATAGAAAATACATAAAAACCGAACTAAAAATCAATAAAAGAGACAAACAATAGGAAAACAGATGAAGAACAGATGAAAACTGACTATGTAAATAATAAAAGAAAAAAAAGCCTGACAGCTCATAAACACAGGAAAAATGTTCAATCTCATTACTAAACAGAAACATGTAAATTAAGGCCAAACTGAGATAACATTTCACATTAAAAAAATGATAGCTAGAGTGTGAATATAAAGGGACTTTGATAGCATTGGGAAGAGATTCATTAGTACAAACTTTTTAGAGTATAATTTGACAACCTCTAATAAATGGGAAGAAATATCTATCTTTTAACAAATTCCATCCAAGATGCATGGTCTTGCAAAGTACATTGTATGAATCTATGAAATGACTGCAATTTACTCCTGTATGCAATTCATGTCCACTCATAAAAATGATATGTATTGTAGCAGTTCTTTTTATAGTCTTGCAACTCAGGCTAGTCAATCATGAAAGCAAATTTTAAGGGAATAGAATGCAAAAGTCTAAAAGATTTCAGTGTCTCCTATGTTATAATAACTATTTTGTGAATGTGCATGAATATGCATTATTTCAAAATGTAATGATTTATTTGAGAATCACAGTCTAATATGCCATAGCCTAAAATCACTACTGTGAACCAACTCTCACAGCTGTGCAAAAGGAACTGGAAGAAAACCAAATGTAGCAGGAGAGAGCATGTATACAGAGTGGCATTTCTATATTTACACACAGCGATTTATGTCAATACAGATATTGACATAAATGAATTTTCAAAGTATAGTTACAAGTTTTCAAACAAAGTGATCAGAAAAGTCACTTTATGCTCTTAGAGTTTAAAATATCCCCAAACCACAGTATATACTATATGAGTATATACTAATATGTACTCCAACTTTTTAAAGTATAAATTGTGCATTGAAATATATGCATATTCATGAATTGGAAACTTAAAACAGTATATTCAGGGTAGGGTGGAGAAAAGAGATTGGGATAACCAGACCTTATCCGCTGTTAAGCTTCAAGCAAAAAGGTGAAGAAGGATGGAAGGGGAACAAAATGAGAGAAAGGAGAGGAAGGTTTATTTTCTCACATGACAAGGAGCCTACTGGCTTCAGTGTTTTCATCATCATTATCTGTTGGCTACTGAAGTTCGACTTACCAAGTAAAGGGATAGATAAAATTAACAATGACTCCATGTAGAGGGCCTTTTTTTTTCTTTTTTAGAGTCCCTAGTACATGCCTGTTTTATACTGGTCAGACACAAAGCTAAGAATATGAACAGGACTGATTTATCTCAGTCATGTGGGAGGTAGGAGGACATTGGAACGGAAATAAAGCTGTATAAGAAAGAGAAGATACTACTTGGACCATTAGTATTGACTACATGTATCCATATATGCCTCAGAAAACAGAGGTGAGCATGACAGATTCCTTGGAGAATTCTACTGGGATTTAAGTTCTAATGGAGAAGACTGATAATAAAGGACAGACTGACTCAGCTCAGATAAAGGTACATGTATGAAGTAATGAAAACACATCAGGATTAGTGAGAAAGCAATTTGAGAATGACCTGGGAGGTGACACTTCCTTTGATGATGTGACATTTGATTTGACATCTGAATTACACAAAGAAGACAATCACGAACAGTTCTGAAAAAAGAATCCAGGAAGAGGAACAAAAATATGGCATGGCAAGAATGAGCTTGTGGTAGTAGAGGAAAAGAAGGGGGCTCTGGTATATCCAATGCAGAGAGAAGGGCAAAGAGAGGGAAAGGGTAAAGGAGGAAGGGGGGGGGGAGAGAAAGATATAGAGATAGACAGAGAGAGACTGAAAGTTGTACAGTAACTAGGCCAAGTTGTCCTGTGAGGTCCCATTAGAACAGTTTGTGGATAGAAACATGGGGGGTTTAGAATCAGGATTGTACATAATCCCATTTACGGTTCTAAATGATGGACATTGCACAAGTCCAGTCAAATGATTTAGGGTGAGGCCAGTGAAGGTGAGGGGGGGGGGAAGTGAAGGATTAATGAAGGCAATAGAAGGGAGGAAAGATAAGCCTCCAGGAGAGGTTGTAATCAGGTATTGCCTTGGTAAACTGGCTGTTGAGTTTAGAGTTAAAAGGATCATCTAGAATTAGACCCCAGCATGCCTTCCAGAAAGGCACGAAGTAGTGGTAGGATGAGCTCTTGGCATTACCAAGTTCAGCAAGGTGCATTTATGCTTTAGTGGATATTCCCAGCCATCTCTGCTTACTCTAGAACCAAACATGGCAGGCTTTTTTTCAGCTGGGTGGAAAGTGCTTTTGCTTATACTTGGATAGGATGATTTTGCCTAAACACAGAAACAAATTAAGGACAGAATGATTGAAGACTACCAGAAAAGAAAAAATAAGGAGCTTGCCATGATAATTTTATAAAAAGTTATGTGTTTGAGCTGGTGTGGTGGTATGTGCTTTATAATTCCAGCATTCAGCTGTGGGAGACAGAGGACAATCCTGAGAAACAGACCAGCCTGGGCTGTGTAGAAAAAGCCTTGTTTCAAATCCCTTCCCCATCCCACCTCACCCCACCAAATCCCAAACAAAGTATCTGAGTTCAGATACTTCAGATCTTCTAGAATAGTCTAAGTACCTTTGGACTTTGTTGGTCTTTTGCCCATATTGCCTCCAGGAGGTACTTTGCTTACCTGCCCAACTGAGCTTTTTATTTTCCTGCTAATATGCTCTAATCTCTAGTAATTGTTGCCTCCTTGTTGAATATAGGATTTAGCCCATTAACTTTATATAGCATATTTAAAAAGCAATTCCAACAAATAGATATTAGCCATTAAAACAACTTCTTGGTTAGTAAATAGATCCATTTTAAAACTACATTTTGATTTCTACTTCTGAAAATGCAAATGCATAGTTTTGTTTTACTTTTAAAACTTTAAAACAAAAAGGCATACATATTGTTTCCTTCCTTCCTTTATCCATCAATGTATACCAACCTAGCATCTACTGATCTGCATGCAGAATACTGGTAAGACAAAATTACCAGTGAATATAGAAGACACACAATAAATAGTTATGTGACTTTTTTTTTGTTTTGTAAGATTCAAGTGACAGAAAACAGAACTCAATAAGCAGAGTTAATTTGTATGTAACAGACAGGCCTAGGTAAGGCTAGATCTGCAGGACTCAAATGATTCATCCCAAGCCTGGCTTTTGACTGTCTGTACAACATTTCTCTTCCTCTTCTTCAGTCCATTTTTGAATGATACTCTTTGCTTGGTAGTAAGATCCATAGAAAGTCCAGCTTCATGGTCTCACTAGTTCATCATTTGTTTTCAACATTCTGAGAAAAATTCTGTTGCCTATCACTGCCTCTGTACCTCTCTAGCCAGTCAGATGCACTGGCAGATTTGCAATCTACCTACATATATGGCCCAAGACTGGGGTAAAGGTGTTTTCCCTGTAGAATTGGGGTGGTGCTGATAGCAAAATAAAAGGGGATAAGTGCTGAGTCAGAGAATGGAAATGCAACCGTTTTTGCCTTAAGTTCTTGATGTCTCTTCACATCCTTATCTCAGGAACTTAAGAATGAGGTCCATGGACAATGAAGGGTGAGCATGGAGGTATGAAATTTATTCAAATGACAATAAAAGGAATAAAGCTCTCAGTGCACAAGAGTCCTGTTCAAAGAATGTCAACAAAGTGGCTGAGGCTACAGGTTATCTATATAGCTTTGCGTGTTGCTTAACTTTTATGATAATCAGGCAAAAGAGACTTGCTCGTTGGCAAGTCTCTATTTTGGTTGATTGTACCCAGTCAGCTGCAGTTGTCATTCTTCTTTGCCTGTCTGTGTCATAGAGCAAGTTGGGCTGTTGGGAATGTTTCTACTGAGCAGCCAGTACTTTTCCATCTTCTTAAAGAAGTCTTTGTTGTGTATCATTGTCTTGTCTGCCTGGGCCTTCCTATCAGACCCTAACCTATCTATTCATTTATAATAGAGATTTTGTTATATTAGATCTCTAATAAATGTATCAAGAAAACCTTATTTTCCTCTAAGTGAATAACTTATTTGGCAAGCTCCTGAGTAGTTTGCTTCTTCACTTCCAGAACTAGAATCAGCATCAGACTCAACAGGCAGTTGCCTACCACATTGCAGATGCTCCCCATGGACCATCTCTGGAATTACTCACAAATTATTTATTATTAGTCTAACTTTTTTTTTTTTGGGTCCGGTCATGGGGCCTGAACTCTGGGCCTGGGCGCTGTCCCTCAGCTCTTCAGCTCAAGGCTAGCTCTCTACCACTTGAGCCACAGCACCACTTCCGGCTTTTTTCTTTTTGCTTATGTGGTGCTGAAGAATTGAACCCAGGGCCTCAGGCATGCAAGGCAAGTGCTCTACCACTGAGCCACCTTCCCAGCCCTAGTCCAACTTTTTTTGAAGTAAAGGAAGAGACTTAGGCTCGTTAAGTTCATAGTACAAAACGTACACTCTTTGAAATGAAATCTTGCCGGTGTTTAGCCCATACATAATTTTACCTTGTAAAGCATTCAGCTGCATTGCCAAACACATCTCTTAATGCCTTCATTGAGTCAAGGAATTGGATTTATTTTATTCTTTTTGGAATTAGAATTTTGTACTTAAGTCTACTAGTGTTTACTTTAAGATATAGACCTCATGTGTATAATATGTAAAGTTTTACCTTTTTAATATTATCTGCAACAGAATTATTAGTTTCTCTAGTAAGCTTTATCATTCTCCAAATACATAGTGGATACTAGGTCTGTGTAATAGATCAAGAGTAGAGTGAAGCCGGGCGCTGGTGGCTCACGCCTGTAATCCTAGCTACTCAGGAGGCTGAGATCTGAGGATCGCGGTTCAAAGCCAGCCCGGGCAAGAAAGACCATGAGACTCCTATCTCCAATAAACCACCAGAAAACCGGAAGTGGCGCTGTAGCTCAAGTGGTAGAGCGCTCGCCTTGAGCTGAAGAGCTGAGGGACAGCGCCCAGGCCCAGAGTTCAAGCCCCACGACCGACAAAAAAAAAAAAAAAAGAGTAGAGTGAATCTGATGGCTATACTATTTTGGGATGACTTCATTGTAAAAAGAAGAATCATACTACTTTTCTCTTTCCGAGCATTCCATGACAATCCGGTCTGGAAAAAATACTTTTGGAATACATAATGTTAGAATTTAGCAAGTTATCTCCTTGAGACAAAGCTGAATACTTCTTTTTTCTTAAGCTGAATACTTCTTTTGTGAGAGCCTCTCTAGCTTTAGCCATCACACCAGACTGTGGTTCTTGAATTTGATTTTCTAGGATGTCTTGTGCTGGCCTTGAGAAGAGTGATTCTGCTTTCTTGCCAGTTGTATCTACCACAAAGCACATAAGGGTTGCATATTAGGTGCTCTGTAAATGCCTGTTGAATTAAATTCAGTGCCATAGTAGAGTAACTAGAAATTTTATATATTATCAGAACTGAAAATTACTGGTAAATGCATATGAGATGAATTGTATTTTAGAAAGTATGGTACATATGTATTAAACAGCACATACCTCAGGTTATATAACACCTAACATACAATTTACACACACACACACACACACACACACACATATATAAACAATGAACATTTGTATCTAACCATTTATATTCATATATATGTAGACTGATTTATGATTCACTTATGATTCATCACAATTCAAGTTTTTTGATTTTTTTTTTTAAATAAGTATTACGGCCTGAAACCTTTCCTGGGATTTGAATTCTCATGTTGACATTTTATGAAACCATAAAATGTGAACAATTTACCTTTTGACCTCTATACTCTAACCTACTCTCTGCCTTGTGACATTAAAAAAAACAAACATACATATGAAATGAATTATATTTAAACTTTTGGACAAAAGTTTCTTATGAAGAACCCCAAAAGATGTAATTCTATTTTTCAAAAAGTGATTTAGTTTAAGAAGCAAGAGCTGACATGTAAGCAATTGATAGTTAAAACACAAAAACTTACCATTTGTTATCAAATTCTTTTAACTTAGCTAAAAGTGGGTTTGCTAAAGGCTATCACAACAAATCTCGTGGGTTGTTAATCTCTAATTTCTATTTTCAAAACCTTACAATAATTCTATACGATTCATTATTTTTTCATTTTAATGTCAATGGTTTTATTTAAGTAAAACTCATCTCTTAGGGAAGGACATATTTTAAATAAGTTTTTTATTGTGAAAATACTGTACAGAGGGGTTGCAATTACATAAGCAAGGTAATGAGTACATTTCTTATCAAGCATTGTTGCCTCCTCCTTTGTTTTCCCCCTACCATCCCCCATTATTTTTTTAAATGCAGTATGCCTTTCTTGTTTATTGCTTGCATCACTTTTTACAAATCAGAACTGTGATCATGACAATAACTAAGAATTGTGTTTATTCCAGGAATACTGCCCATCTGACTTAGTGCTTCTTAGGACTGTTGCATCTCTGAAAAACATGATTGAAACTTTCAATTCTCTGTTTTAATAAAACAATAAATTGATCTCAATTTTCCTTCTGTTTATAAGAATTGCTTTTGAAGAAAATGTCATAGAACGTGAGAGTTTTGTTGTTTGGAATTACAAGGGTGCTAATATAAGCAAGCAGAGACCAACAGACACTAAATGACTTGCCTCATATAACTAACTGGTATCCAGCTATAGCTTGTAGAAAATTCCAAGTTAAGTTGACAAAATCCCATGGACTCTTAAAAAGGAGCTCTTTTCAACCAGTGACCGACTTACTGGGGATAGCAGAGAGTTAAGAAACAGGCTGTAGACTCAAATAAGCTATCCTTGGGATTTAATTCTATCCTTCCATGTCTTTGCTATATGGTTCTTTCCTACATTGCTTAACTTTCCTGTGCTTTCCTGTACCCATTTGTGAATTGATGGTGACATGTCTGAGCTCTTAGGGTTTAGGTAAAGATTATATTTAGTTGCCTGGTTCATAGTAAGCAATAAATAAAGAGTGGCTAATGCTTGCATTTCACTGTTATTGTTGTGTTACATGCTTCTGTTACAATTTGCCGATCAATAGACTGAGAAAGAATGTCTACATGAAATTTAAGAGCTTGTGGCTGGTTACAAATGTTTAAATATCCTTTGCATTTCCTTTTTGCTCTTTTCCCTCTTCTCACTTTCCTTCCCTCCATATTTTTCTTCTTTTTGACTTATTTTGTCATCTTAATTGTGTGTGTGAAAGAGAGAAAGAAAGAGAGAGAGAGAGAAAGAGAGAGAGAGAGAAAATACTGGGGTTTGAACTCAAAGTCTGAGTCTATCTCTTAGCTCTTTCATTCAAGGCTGGTGTTCTACCACTTGAGCCACAGCTCCATTTCTGGCTTTTTGGTAGTTAATTAGGTATACATATTTCATAGACTTTTCTGCTTCTGTTGGCTTTGACTGATAAGCCACGGATCTCAGCCTCCTGAGTAGCTAAGATTGCTGGCATGAGCCACTGGACCCAAGTTCTTGCTTTTGTCCTGAGACAGGGTTTTATTATAGAGCCCAATATGGCTTCAGACCCCTGATTCTCTGGCCTGTGCCCGCATGCCTGAATGATTATGTTTATACGTCACACTGTCTGTAGCTTCCACAGGAGGTCTTGTTTGGTATCCAATATGAGCTGTACTGATCATGCATCATTTCACTGCCAGTGTTTTGGCTATTGCAAAGATCCATTACATTTCCATAGTTATTATTAGTACTCTAGCCCAGAGCTTCAGCATGGTTTTACCATATTATCCTATGTGATATTTTTTCTTTTAGTTAGTATGATACATGTGTCATCCGCAAATTGTACTAGTACAGTTTTTGTGAAGCATAATTCAATTGATATAACTCTTCTGAGATAAATCCTTTGACAGCAGCACCTCAGAAAAGAATGCTACTTCAACCATGATTTGCCTTTTTCTACTTCCTCCTCTGCATCCTTCCGTGTAAGTTATGTAAAGGAGAAAACTGAGGGTTAAAACATTAGCCCAAACTACACAGGTAATGAGTGACAGACCCTCAGCCAGTCCTGGACTCTGTTCCATAGTCCTCATCTGCAATGCAGTTACACAAATCAAGGTCAACAACCTCTGGGCCAAATTTATCACACTGCCTATTTTTCCAATAAAGTTTTATTGGCACACAGCCACACCCATTTATTTACATGTTATTTATGGCTGCTTTCATCCTTGAACAGCAGAGTTGAGTAGTTGTGACAGAGACCATCTGGCTCACAAAGTCTAAAATATTTACTGTCTTGCCCTTCACAGTATAAGATTGCTGGCCTGTGACATAAATCATACGCTTGGAATCAAAAAAGCAAAAATGATGGATTCCAACATCCTCACAGCGAGAGGCCGTGATCAGAGTCTGTGGCCACTTTCAAGGAGGTGTATGAAATGCTGCCTTAACATCTAAAAGAATCACTCAAGTAATAAGAACTGAATATACTATGCTGTTTTAATTACCTTGCTATCTATTGGGAAAGCGTCTTGACAGTGTGAAGATTGTCCATTCAGTTCCTTTGCAAGGATTACTGACAGTGTCTAATGTGGAGGAGGTAGGAAGCTAAAGAGATTGCAGGCTTCCTGTACCTGATTGTACCCAAAGAAAGAAAAGATGATTGCAAACAAAATGGGATATGCCATTTGTAGAGGCAGAAGCTGTGAAATAAATGGCAGAGTTCACAATACTAAGGCAGGAGATTAGGAAAAGTAGCTGAACAAAGAAAATGAATTTTAAGAAAGAAAACTTTAGGATAGAATACTGGGAGTCTCAGATGACTGGATATTTGCATAAATATGTCCACGCATGCCTGCTGTACTTACACAAGACAGTTTGCATGTGACCTGCTTGGAGGGAAACATTAGGATACAAACTCATTCAGAAAAACTGAACATTTGTTTAAATTAAGTGTGCCTAGATTACAAAAGGAACTTAGCTTGAGTAATATGTGTCACAAAAGAAAAAGTCTTCATGTTCTTTGAGAGATGTTTTGCATTAGAGAGACTGAAGGACACAGGCAGGATATATAGATTGGCTGAAAGCTGAAAGAAATTGAGTTCAAAAATATTCCGAGAACATAGTGATTATTAAGCCTTAGAACTGTACAGTAGGTTTCCTGCCAAAGAGCATCAAAGTTTGGAAAAATGACGAAATAACATTCTGAAGGCCTGAAAGAATAAGCAAAGCTAACAAAGGTTATCATGTAATTTTCTTTTAGAGACTAATATGTGTGCCCTTGCTCATATTGCTGAGTCCCCTGGGCAGCAGTGGTCACAGTGGACTGAGGGGACTCATGGAAATCTGTGCATTTTTATCATGATTCCTTTATTCATGATTTAATTCACATTAGTCAAGAATCTGCTGAGTGTCCTGTACTAGAAGTGGGGATAAGAACGTGCATAAAGTCTTGTTTGGGAAATCACACATTATTGTAGGTTAGGCATAGTGGACATGTCTATAATCCCAGCTACTCTACTCAGGAGACAGATGGAAATTCAAGGCTAGCTCTTTCTAAATTAATATGAAGATCCCCAAACAAACTAAAAGCAAAAAAAAAAAAAAAAATAGGAAGGCCTACATGGTAGATCATTGTCCAGCTTATGGTTTTGAGTTTATAGTTTACAGCTCTACTATTTATTGCCACTCAGTATGATGCATTGCCTCTAATATGTGTGGCCATAAGCTGGGTGAAAGGTGAGTGAAGATAAAGTAAAACAACAAAATGAAAAATAGGAGTAAGAGGTTTAGATTTAGGGCAAAGACCATTAAATGTTTGGACAGACTCAAGGTATCTTGTTTTTGAGTAGATTTTTTTCTAATTTAGAAAATAAAAAGATATAAAAAAGCAAAACAACAGTCTAGTAGCACATGCTGGTTCTTCACCCAGAGTATGTAATAGGAGAAAATAGGAGCACAAAGCATGCCTCCTGATTGTCTTTGTCTGAGAAGCAGGGTATGTCTGAGTGCACAGCCTCCTTTCTGTTCTCCAATGGGCTTTCAGTTAGGTCTGAGGGACAGACCCCATTCCTTGGAACCTAGAGAAAGTCCCACTGGTAACACCAGTACCCAAATGTCATTGAATTTTTTTATTTACCCATTCCAATAATAACCACGATCTATTTCTCAAAAATATGCATTGCTCACAATCCACTGAATCCTCACAATAAGTCTATGAGGTAGGCCTTGTGTTCCATTTCTAGAAATTAAATTATAGATTTTATTTATTATTTTTATGATTATTATTATCAAGTAGCTGTGCAAAGAAGTTGCCATTTAACAAAGGAGTTTATCAATACAATATGTCCTGATCACTGTCACCTTCCCCAGTGATGTGACCAGAATCTGGCTTAGAAATATGTCATGTTCCAGGAAATTTTCACTTTCCACTATGTGTTCTACTAACACCCCCCCCTCATACTTTCCCCCCTTAATACTCAGATAACTCCTGTGTGATGCAGAGTTAGACTGTTGGGATATCAAGTACACTTACATCACTTTTGCAAACTTTTCAACTAGTCATCCCATCTCTGAAGCGTGCCTGTTGTCCCAAACTGAAACTACACATCCATTAAACAATCATGCCCTGTGTCAATGGGCTTCCCATTACTGTAAGGAAATGCCTGAAATAATAACAATAACAATAACAACAACAATAATAATAATAATAAAAAGAGAGAAGTTTCATGTTGACTTATTGTTTGGAGATTTCAGTCCAGGAACAATGAGTCCTGTTGGACTTGGACTCTTATTTATTTAGCTTCTCAATTCTGTGTATTCAGAGCTAGTCAACTTTCAACTCATTTTGATTATGAGAAAACAATGCAATGAGATATTTGGACTGAAAATGGAAAAAAATTAGACCAGAGCTCAAGACATTTGACCTCAAATGTGTTCTGAGTGTATCCTAATGGAAATGCATTCATAGCAGAGAAAAGTAGTCACCTCACGAGCCAGGAAACAGAATAGAGAAAAGAAAGACAGGGTTTCCCAATCCCCTTCAAAGACCTTACAAACCTCCTCCTCCAAGAGAGGAGAACTTCCAATACTGCTTTTAGCACATGAGTCTTGTGGGACATTCAAGGTTCAGACTATAGCATTTTGCCTCTAGACTCCAGAATATTTTGAGTTCAAGTCCAAATTCTCTTTCAAGACTCAAAGCAAACTCCATTGTGAATCCCTATAAAAAAATCAAACAGAAAGTTATCATGCTTGTAGGATACACTGATGGAACAAGTACAGAGTAAATATTTCTATTCCAAGAGGGAAGAACCAGAAAATAGCAAGGAGGGATCAAACAGCAAGACCCAAATCCATCAGACAAACATTAAACCCCAGGAGTTCAATCCCAAAGTCTAGGAAAGCCACACTCTTATGGCTTTGCTGCTTGTAACCCACAGGGACACTCTCCCCAGCAGGTTTTGCTATCACTGCCTTTCCTCAACATGCTCTGCACATTTCTGTCACCTCTGCATGTCTGAATTCACTCCAATACTTTTGCCTGTCTCCCTCCCTATTAGGTGATACTTGGAGGGTTTTTGAGTCTGTGGCATAATAATAGCCTGGCCTCCCACGTCTTCCTTGAAATCTTGGTGGACCCTACATCTCTTAAATTTGGCAGAATCAGCATTACATGGATAATGCCATGGTCTGCTGTCAATGGGAGATGTACCTAGGCTGGTTTGAATAACAAATGGTGTGAATTCTAAGTCCTTTGCCAGTTGAAATGTATAGATTGATCTGTACGTGTTTGGTGGTACAAAGGGCACCATTGGCCTCTTTTCTGAAAAAGATTCTGTCCAGGAAAGTCTTTTAAATAAATTTATGTTTCCATATAATGAGCCTATGATAGTTTAGGATCTGCATATTTCTGAGATACTCTGGAGGCATCTTTCTTATTGTCCTGGATACAAAGTACTTGGGTTAATTTTTATCAGGACAATTTGTCCTGGGATCCTTTACGTTTGCACCTCTTCTGGTTAAATTGTGATCTGTCTGAACCTTCATGCTCTGTTTGTCTTTGCTTCTGATTCCTACTATAAATTTGGCTAAAAGCAGCCAGTAATACCCATGCCATGCATGGAATGTGATACTGCCTTGAAATCTCTTCCACTAAGCAAACTAATCCATCATCACCTGTAAGCTTGTCCTCCCAAGAAGTATCAGATCATGGACAAATTGCAACCTTCTGTATCCATCTGCAACCTCAACCGCATAGCCTTAATTCCACATTTCTATTGACATTCTGGTCTTCTGAGTTCCCTAGAGAATACCCTGTTAAATTCCGTTGGAAGCATCCCAAGTTTTTCCTAGCTGATCCTTCCAAATCTTCTAAATTTCTCCCATGAATCACAAACAGTCATCTACATGAGCAATTCTATATAATAATAGTGATGACTGCCCCAATCCTTAGTACTAATTTTCTGTATCAGTCAGTTTTCCATCACTGCAATGATGTACCTGAGATGATTAACTTATATACATAGAAATAGGTTATTTTGGCTCACAGATTGGGAGGTTCCAATGCATGATCACCTGGCTCCACTATTTCGGTATGGATATAAAGCAACACCTCTTGACAGGAGAGTATGACAGCAAAGTGTCCACCTTGTGGACAAGAAGCAAAGAGAGAAGACCAGAGGCTCCCTACAATATCACTGTCATTCCCCCAGTGATCTAAGGACTTTCCATAGGCCCCACTGTGTGAAGGGTCTACAGGTTTCCTTAGTGCTTCCTTGGGGACCAATAACTTAACACATAAGCCTTTGGGAGAAACATAAGATCTAGACTACAGTGCTCTCCATTCCTCCTTCATCCAGCTCCTGGCAGATGCCATTATTCTAGGAAGTTAATTATTCTATATACTTCATATAAGTGGAACAATGTAGTATATATCTACAACTTGTAGCATACATCATCATTTCCTTTCCTTTTAAGGCCAGAAAATTAGTTCTTTTAAATAAATACCCACAAGTAGAGTTGCTGAGTCAGATGTAAATTTTTAAGTAGATTAAGGATTTTTTAAAAAAGCTTACTAAGTTTTTCCCTTCTTTTCCTTCATTGTGTGTGTGTCTTTTACCAGGGTTTGAACTCAGGGCACCATGTTCTCAACTTAGCTTCCTTGCCCCTGGCTGGCCCACCACCTCCTGAGCCATACCTCCAGCCTGCCATTTTTCTGGTTCATTGGAGAATAAAATGTCACAAACTTTTCTTCTAGGGCTGGCTTCGAAACCATGATCCTTCACCTCTCCGATTCCTGAGTTACTAGGATAATAGGCCACCAACACATCCTGCTTTGTGATAGTTTTCTGTGGAGGTCACACCAATTTACATTCCTGTGCTTGCTTTTAGGCTGTATCAAAGTTTCCTTGGAAGGGCATGTGAGTGAGGAAATAGTTGTGTGTCACAGGGCCTTAATAAGCTTCCCTTATGTATCATTTTAACCTACATTTATGTCGCAGGGATAGTGGTGGTTTACAAATGCCATGTTTCTTTTGTTGCTCAAAAGGCAACAAAATAAAGAGGCGTGCTGTACTTTTGAATACACTTTAACCATGATGAAGTATATTTGAAAATGTCAAAACAAATGACATGTCAGCATTCAGATTCTCAACTGTTTGTGAGATCAGCTGCTTTCGTTTCCTGCTGTGCATACCCTACTGTGTTTAATGATAGGATATGATCATTATGAATAATGTGTCTAATCTGCCCCAGATTCAGAAAACCTCCAGCACATGAGAACAGGTAGCACTTGTTCATGCACATGTTGTAGATTTTGCTTGTTTCCACCGTTCAGTGATTCATGGGGAATTGAACTGTAAAATTTTGGGTAGATACAGAATTGTTTAGTCTTGAGGAATGTGTGTGCATGTGTATGTTGTTCTTTTCATGGGAATGGTTAACTGCAAATGACCACATTTGGAGGGTCTTTCCTCTTGCTTCAGGGCTGGCAGAGTAATTCCTAGAAAAGCATGAAAAAAATCATAACAACAAATGACTCCTAAAGTGGGTGTCTATTCTTTGAGGCCTGGCAGGCCTTCCTGAAGGCATAAACCAGTGGTATCCACTGTCAAAGAACGCATCCAGTTGTGACTCATGGAGTAGATAAGGCTGTCTTTCAAAGGAATGAATGTGTAGCTTTTGCAGAATTACAGTTGTGGGTTTAACTTTCCTGCATCAGTAATGACTCACTTTCATGGTGAATGTCAAGTTGACGGACATACCCTAAGGCAACTCAGAATGAGCCAGGCCTTGTATATTCCCTTCTTCTGGAATATGGACACTATGACTTGTTTCAAACTTGTGTCACAGCCTCTGTCAGCTGACTAAAGGAGAGATTCTTCTGTGGGACTTGAAGCTGCTAAGCAAGGAAAGAAGATTCTAGAGGGATGCATAGCCAGGAAGTGGCAGCCTCAGGAGCAAAAGTGGTCCTTGGATGACAGTCAGAAAGAAAATGAGGACATTGGTCAGTCTTACAAGCACAAAAGATTGATTTTTCCCAATTTTGTGAGCTTAGAGGATGACTTCAAGTTCTAGCAAGTAAATGGACAGGTTGATTACAGCCTCTGTTAAGCTGTGCCTAAAACTGCTGACTGGTAAATTGGGACACAATAAACATGTTTTTCTTGTTCCTATTTTTTTGTGGTAATTTGTCATCTAGCCATAGAAAACTAATACAATTAGGCACACTTTTAGTATTACTTTCTTTTCCCTGCTTGTTCTTTCATGCTGTGGTATTGTTTTCCTACCCATTTCATTCTTCTATGGATTCTGACTAATGGGATTATCCATCAAGATGCTTTGGTTTCTCGCAACTGAAAGAGAGACAAACAACATCCAAAGGAGAGACAAACAACCCAAACTAGGCCAATCAGATGTTCCTCTCCAGAAATCTCATCTTGAGAAGAATTACAGAGTCTGATGTATTTGAGCTGATTCATCCCATTACGGTTGTCCTGAAATACCTTGTCACCAGTTCCAGGTTTTTTCTTATATCTTGTTTTTGGCAATCCCTTCCTAACTTCCTTTTTCCTCCAGAAGCTCAACTAGATTCCTCTTGTTTTTAAATTAACTAAAAATCTAGTTCTCTTAGTTAGAGTCAGAGTAGTCAAATCATACAGAGTCACAGCATGTGCTTCATTGATTTTCTTTGTCTCTCTGGGTTATATTGTGGTCTTCTTTCTTTTTTAAATTTAATTTTATTGTCAAGGTGATGTACAGAGGGGTTACAGCTAAGGTAGTACATTTCTTGTTGAACTTGTTAACCCTCCCTTATTTTTCTCCCACTTTCCCTCCTTCCCAATCCCTCCCACCCTGCCTCCACAAGTTGTAGTCTTTTTTCTAAAACACCCTTCTGAGCACTAATTTCTCCAGATATTGTTAGTACTCACTAACAATACTCACTTGAGATTTTTATCCAAAGACTGGAAATGATACATGAGTAAGTGTCAAGTAACTGTCTTAATTTTAAGCAAGGCCATATTTTTGGGTTAGGTCTCAAGAAGATACTTAGAAAGAACGAGTCACAAGATGTATAGACTATGTAGAGATGAAAACACAATTTTGTTTTAAGAAAAAACTTGGAAAAGAAAGGGTATAGCTCCCAGCAGTGGGCTTTCTCATTTCTTAGAGGGAAAGGAAAGATCAGTTGAAGTACAGGTGTTCTTGATCTTCAAAGTCCAGTATAAAGATGTCTATATCCTGGACTAAAAACATCAAAGACAAGGGAGAGATCTTGAAGGCAATGAAAACTCTGGAATAGAATTAAAAGTAAAAATTGACAAGTGAAGCAAACTATAATTCCACTATTGGAATTTTGATTTTTGTCTCACATCTCAAAATACAGATCCTCTTTCCTTTCTCATAGAAGTCTTTATGAAAATAGCTGTGCAGATTTTCCTTTTTTGTATGTGCTTATGAGCTATAAAACTTCAGATTAAATTCTTTATAAAGGAGGATATAAATAAGTTAAAAGAGGCTGTTAATGTTTTTCTTGTGATGTTTATGACACCACATTACCTCCGGTAAAGTACTATTTTTTCTTAGTTTAATTTGTTGAATTGGAACTGAGAGAATTTTTTTCACTGAAGTTCTAAGAACTACTATATTAAAACTGCCCTGATAAATCTTCACTAATGCTTTGATGAGATTTCAGAAAACATAAATAGCACTCAACACTATTCAAGTGGGGAACAGATTTGAGATTGGATTTTCCTATGAGAGAGGATGAATCATGGTAAATAGAAAGATGTAGTAAAATCACAGAAGTGAAAACCAATACCTGAGGAGTTGATTTTGTAAACTTTAGTGGGTTTAGCACTGCTCTAGGGCCAGTTTTAGCTGCATCATAAAGCTCTATATTGTCAATTTTCCTATTACAGAAACATAGTTGCAGTTTTGTTTTAAGATTGCTGGAAGAAATGAGCTGATGTTTTTGTAATATTTCTCCTGAAACATAAAACTGAACATGATCTTTTACAAGATTTCCTTGTCTTTCCCCACACATTCTAGGGTAGATTAAAATGAAATCAATCTTAGAGCTTGGTAAATGTCAAGATTTCAAATGGGCAATCCTTGACTTTGCTGTCATATGGTTTCTTAGAAAAATTAGTTCTCCCGCTGATTTCATTTTTGCCAGTAGAGACTTGATTAAGTTTTGAGTGCCAATCACTAGGACCTCAACTATCATTTCCATCCATCATCAGCCAGAGTTCCTATCTTACAACATAGGTGAAGGTTGTCAAAAAATTTATAATTGGTCATGTGTAGAAACAAAGTCATAATGAGGTGCAAAAGTTTTCATGTTGTAAAACTATGATATCTGGCAGTGTCTGAAGAAGCGCAGTGAAATGTGATCCCTGCAACCTTTCAACTGTGTTTAGCGGTCTTTCCTTAAGATATGGACAAAATCATTAGGATTTAGCATTTGCCAGTCAACATATTAATTTTATATCATATATAATGACTGAAATATTAATGGTCTAACAAGTATAGAAGCAGACTGTGTTTAGTTTAGAAATGTAACATATACCCTTTTAAAAAATGTTTGAACAATAACTTGAGCGTCCAAAATAATGTAGTGACATTTTCTTCCATGAATATGCTGCACGTTATACTTCCATGTAGATAGAATGGCAGACTTTGTTGCTGCTTTACCATTTTTTCATTTGTGCTTTGTCCCTCAAATCAAGACCTTTAAATTAAGCATTGGTAAAAGCTCTTTTCTTTAAAAACAACAAAAAAAAACAACTCCAAGGCAATTCTAATTGTTTTTAATAGAATGAGGTGATTTTACTGAATGATATTTTTATACTGGATTATTGTATCTCTCAGAAATTATTACCATTTTATATTCCATCAAAATTGAAGATAAAAATAGTATACATTCTGGCTGTTTTTCTAGAATCATCATAAAATTATTAATGTAAACCCAATGACAAGCTACAATAGGCCTCTGAAATTAACTATAATTAGAAGTATTCCTATTAGGATTTTGTTGGGATCAATAAACACTAGAGATGTCTAGCCTTTGCCAACCCAGTGAGAATCCTTTTTTGTAGCACATATATTCAATGCCAAAGGAAATTGGTTGTGCAGATTTTCTCCAACTATTCTTTTTCCCTAGAATAGTATCATAATTCATTTGATTCATTGTATGAAGGATTTAAGGTATAGAGCAAGTCTGTGATATTTAGAATTATCTATTGATTTTGAAGGGACTATGTTGACAGCATATTTGTTGATAAAACTTATATTTTTTGTACATACTAGGATTTAACCCAGAACATCATTCTCATAAGTGCTCTACCACTTGAGCCATGCCCCTTTGGTTTTTATGATGTTTTCTAAGACCGGTTGTTATTAACTTTCCCTAGGCTGTCCCGGGATTTGCCATCCTCTTGTCTCACAAGTAGCTGGGATAACACATATGTACTGCCATGTCTGAGCTAAAACTAACTTTAAAAAACTAACTTCTTCCTGTGTTTATACAACATTGTAATGGAATTGTTTCCAGAGAGAATCTGGTATTGTCTTTGATCAGACAGAAGGACTCTACTATTTACTCAGAATATTTTTTAGAGGAATATATACAGTGATAGGAGAGAACATCTCAGGTTTTCATTCTCAGCCTGAAAGAATGTAAAACAGGTTCCAGTAAAGCATGTGTGTCAATATGTCAAACTACCTGATATAAGAGGTGGCCAATGTTTAAAATCCTTAGGAACTGAAGTAATTAATCTCTTCTGTTGTTTATGACAGTCTTAAGACCTGGGAGTATCTTGCTCCTTTGCACCATTTGGAAACAATTATTGACCCGCAGGGACTGATGCATCCAGAGTAGTGGTCTCTGAGAGCTTCTGTTGCAAGTGTGGCCTGGCTTGTTTCACTGTTCACCACCCTTCTCTGTCTTTATTCCATATATTTCTTGGGTTAAAGATTTTTAGCAGTCTCTTCTTCTTGTACTTTTTCTTCCTGTTTTCAAGTGCCCAACTTCTCACACCAGTAAGACAATTTGTATAGTATGTACATCTACACCCAGCTGGGCTCTGCTGTTCACCAGAGGTGCAAACAGAGCTGTGATCTTTAGACATAGTTTGCCAATACATACAGAAGTGAGGATGGTGCAACATCCCAAGAGATATGACTACAGAGATTTTATCTTACTATATATAATACAGGGGCACTGTTAGGAATCATGTTGTAGAGATAGTAAAAGGGAAAGATATGAAGATGAAAGCTTCCAGCCAGGGTCCCTAGGGAAGTACCTTGCAACCCATTCTCCCTTTTGGTGACCCAGTGTTGGCAGCTATTCGCACCTGAGTTAGGTAAATATAAGATAGACAAAGACATATAGCACTAAGTTAATATTGAGAAATTGATGTTTTCAAGTATACAGACATACAGCATATGTTAATATATACAAACAAATGGACCTTCAGATTCCTTACAGGTTGGCAACATGGTCCTTCCTGCTGTAGGAGGTAAACGTTGCTGGTATAGGTGATGATGATGACGTGGATTATATTATGAAGTATATTGGATGTGGATTTTATCTACTTAGTAGTCTGATCAGTTGCTCTTTTGCCAACAGTTTTGCTTTCACATAGAAGTAAACAAATGTCTTTATTGCCCCTGGGATCGGTAAGTGCTAATAAAGTCGCTGTTTGCCTTTTAGATTTATTTTGATGACAGACACATCTTAAATTAACTAAGAATGGTTGGGTTGTTGAAGAACTCAGCAACAAAAGATATGAGTATTATTACGGTTGTCAGCCACCAAGTTCAGAGGTCAGTATATGCTATCCCTGCCAATGCTATCTTTACCAATGACCTATTGGATTTCTAAGGGAAGTGTGTGTGTGTGTGTGTGTGTGTGACCTAGGTTGGATTTCTAAGGGAAGTGTGTGTGTGTGTGTGTGTGTGTGTGTGTGTGTGTGTGTGTGTGTGCACATGAGTGCATGCGCTCTTCATGACCAAACTACAGTTTACTTTTGTGGAAATTCTGAAGTCACTTTTTAACAAAATTTGGTTTGAACTTTAGACTGCAGCCATGAAACCCTACCAAGTAATGAACATAGAATCTTCTCCTCTAGTTCATATCATATTTTCACATGCAAATTTATGTAAAATAACTACTCAGCATGCTGTAAACTTGGATTAACTTGTCTAAGGTACAATCTTTTTGTCAAGGTCTGTTTTACACATGCTCTTTTAAACTAGTTGCCTGAATATGCTGGGCTGCTGTCAAATATACAGATAATATTTAAATTGTTAATAAAAATATTCAGTCCACTTCTAGACTCTGTGTGTGTGTGTGTGTTTTGATATTGGAGCTTGAACTCAAAGCTTTGCACTGCTTGACTTTTTCATTCAAGACTGGCATTTAACCACTTGAACCACACCTCCACTTCTGGTTTTTGGTGGTTAAATGGAGATGAGACTCTGTATGGTTTTTCTGTTGGCGATGGGTATGAACCATGATCCTCAAATCTTACCCTCTTGAGTAACTAGGATTACAGGCATGAGCTACTAGCATTTAGTGTATATTCTTAGAGTTGGCATTTTCTTCACATTACTTTTGTATTTATTATACATGTTTTTCTTTTTGTTTTTCTGCTGAAAAGAAAATTTTATTTACCAACCACTGCCCACCTCCATTCAATTATAACGATCTAGATTCTTATTGAAATATTAGAACACTATTGCTACTTCTTGGCTAACTCCAATGAACCTTTTAATTCTTTTTTAAAAAATTCATCCATGGCCGGGCGCTGGTGGCTCACGCCTGTAATCCTAGCTACTCAGGAGGCTGAGATCTGAGGATCGCGGTTCAAAGCCAGCCCGGGCAGGAGAGACCGTGAGACTCCTATCTCCAATAAACCACCAGAAAACCGGAAGTGGCGCTGTAGCTCAAGTGGTAGAGCGCTCGCCTTGAGCTGAAGAGCTGAGGGACAGCGCTCAGGCCCAGAGTTCAAGCCCCACGACCGACAAAAAAAAAAAAAAAAAAAAAAATTCATCCATGGAGGTGGGGGGAGGACCCAGTGAGGGGAGGGGAGGAGTATGGGAAGGGATGGGAAGGGGAAACAACGAGGAGGCAACAATGCTTGATAAGAAATGTACTCGTTATCTTGCCCATGTAATTGTAACTCCTCTGTACGGTATTTTCACAATTAAAAAAAAATTCATCCATAAGCAGTTGTACAAAAAAGATGCTATATAACAAAACCATTTATGAATACGACGCATCTTTATCCATGTTTTAGACAATGTCTTCTTTAACACTTGTCACAGTTTTCCAGTTTGTTCTAATTTGCTTGCTGAGACCATCACCAACCACTGATATCATACCTATTCAGAGAGGCAGGTATGCTATGATTGACTTTCATGGGGATTTTTCTGCCTGCCCTGTCTCTGTCTCTGACTCCACTTTCTGCCTCTTTCATTCTCCTCTTCTATTCTTTCTTATTTGATGCAAACATTCTATAAAGAAAATGAAAAACTAGTATTTAAAGCTAAGACCTTGTATTTCTATTTCTTGTTTCCTAGAAAGGAAGTTTGAAGTCAGAAAAAGTTGTGCTTACATTTTTTTTAAGAAAATACCTTATAATGAGCTATTTAAGTTGAATTGTTGTAGCCCTCTGGAATCTATTATGTCCACTCAAAATTTTCTTAAATGTGATTCATCTAACTATTATCTCTTTTCCTTCTTAGAACAACCAATTTTTATTTATCCCTATTTTATACATCCAAACTACTTAATATGTCCATCATATTAGAAATTCCTCTAGGTGATTTCAAAAGCCAGTCTGACTGAAAAGACGTTGGTATTGCCAGAAAAAGAAAAGGAATGAAGGGTTCAGAATGGTGATTTTTTTCTAACTAGGATGATGTCTTCAAACAATAATTACTTAGTAATGACCCTTCATCAGGTTGAATTTTGTCCTTGATTTTTTAAAAATTCTTCATGGACAGGGAGAAATTAATATGCAGGAGAGGAAAAATAGTGCAAACCTACCTAATTCTTAATGCAGTGAATCCAATTTGGACATTTTAATGTACCATTTTTTTTGTATTTGTCAAGTTCCCATTGTTTTTAATGGGCTTTTCTACACACATCAAGGATAGCTCATAGCTGAGTATTTTCACTGTCCTAAAAGTAATGAAAGGGCTAGAGGAAAAGTTCAGGTTCTTGGGAAGCCAGTCCTCATTTTCTTCAAATCTTGTAAGATTTTTGAGCCTGGCATTAAAATGCTTCAAAATGGTTACTAGTTCATGGAAATTGAGCTCTCTAGTATAGTTTTCTCTGTGATGTGGATATATTACTATCAGTTTGAAGACACTGCCTTCCACTATTGCTGCCCACACTAGCAGTGAGGTATGGGCCTAAGCTAACTTTAGGAATAAAGCCAGTTGTTCTCTGTGCAGTATTATAAGAATAGTTATTCAGGAATATGGCACTGTGGAAAGTTTGCCAAGCAGAATGGTTGTTGCCCTGACATTTGGAATTTCTACTGACAGGAAGAGTCAACAGAGAAGTATTTCTACACTTGCTTGAGAATTATTTGATTAAATAGCATTCTATGGTAGAAATAAACGTTTTGTTTTATTTTTTACTTAAAATGTAATCCTTTTTGTCAACCAAAGCTTATGGTACCAATGATATTCATGATTTTATTCTGATTTTCATCCTTTTTTGTATTATGGTAGAGCTTTGTATGCAATTCAGTCTCCATGGGCCTCTCTCTCTGTCTCTGTCTCTGTCTCTCTGTCTCTCTGTCTCTCTCTGTCTCTCTGTCTCTCTCTGTCTCTCTGTCTCTATCTGTCTGTCTGTCTGTCTGTCTGTCTGTCTGTCTGTCTCTCTCTCTCTCTCTCTCTCCATCTCTAGCAGAAAAATAGCACTTTCTCCCCTCACCTCAAACTACATCAGGGTGAGTAATGAATGGGTGCTCTTCATTTTTGAGAGTAAAACTCATCATTTTCTCCTTTCAGATTCAAAGCCACACTTAGGGCTTATTTATTGAATAAGTGTAGTGCAAGTAGGTCTCCGTGAAAGTAGTCTTCAAACTATAATATAAATATATCTAAGTTCTCTCACTTGGAGTGAGGAAATTTCATTTTTATATTGATTTTACGTCTCTGGATACTTTAGGGTTGTTGTTACCTTCTTCTCAGGAAGATGACCAAGTCACATATGGTTTTTAAAATTTAAATTAATAGGAAATAAAATTAAAATTCAGTCTTCTAGTAACCATGTCTCAGTTCTCAGCAGTGACACAGTTACAAGAGACTAGAGGTAATTTTTTTGACTGGTTCTGGGGTTTGAACTTGAGCTCTTGCATTCTTACTTGCTTTGCTTTCTCTTGGCTTGTGCTCTACCACTTGAGCCATGCCTCCAGTCTGCTTATCTGGTTATTTTGGACATGAAGTCTCACTGACATTTCTGCACAGACTTCCTTTGAATCTCAATCCTCCAGATTTTATCAACCTCCTGACTAGCTTGGAATCACAGGGTTGAGTCATTGATGCTGGGTTTGAGGTGAACGCTCCTGTCTAAAGAGATTTTTTTTTCCCCTCTGAGATGTGGTTAATAAGCTATAGCTCTTAGAAACTTCCAAGGATAGCATTGGCCTTATGACCATCAAGAATGCACAAGTTAGGAAGAATCAGCCAGTAAGGACAACAGATAAATAAGAAGCTTTATCCTTGGTGGAGTTGGAGACTTAATTCACTAACACTTGCCCAAAGGCAGCCCTATTTGTGATTCGGGGCTGTTAAATATCATGACATGGCTACAGAACAATTAAAATTTTGCAAGTGAAAATTGGTTAGCACTGTAAGTCTAAAATACAATGGAATTTAAAAAAAATACTTAATATATAAACAAGAAGAAAAATATCTATTTGATAATTTTTATTTTTTAATCATCTTTATTTAATGGTATGTCTAAAATATGTATTAAGTATACTAACTTCATTTCACCTGTTTTGCTTAGTTATTTAATGTGACCACTCATATACTAACTCACATGTGGCTCTCACTTTCTTGCTGTTGGATAATGTTGCTATCGACATAGAAGTTGCTTTAAAAACCAATCTTCTGTTATTCAAGGATTCACATTAGATCCTGCCTCCAACATAAAGATTTCTATTCACTTATTGAGTTAACATTTTTATTCAAATCTTATTTTTCTTTGTGCTTGCAACTCTGACACACGTACAGCATATATGTACATATTCTCATGTGTGTATATGTACATATTCACACACAGATGCCACATAAAAAGCATACTTTTCCTCTTTTTAATTATTTACCTGAGATGCCAATTCTAATTTAAATGAGTCTTACTTAGTTTTTCTAACCTCACATATCAAGATCTTGTGAGAAATTTTTTTCTTATGACTGTATAGGGATATATTTCCATGACTTCATAGTGATTATTTTCTGTTTCATTCATTTTTATTTATACAGGAATTGGCATTAAGTTTTTTTTGGGGGGGGGAGGGTCCGGTCGTGGGGCCTGAACTCTGGGCCTGGGCACTGTCCCTCAGCTCTTCAGCTCAAGGCTAGCGCTCTACACTTGAGTTACAGCGCCACTTCCAGGTTTTTTCTTTTCTTTTCTTTTTTCTTTTCTTTTCTTTTTTTTTTTTTTGCTTATGTGGTGCTGAGGAATCGAACCCAGGGTCTCAGGCATGCAAGGCAATCGCTCTACCACTGAGCCAACTTCCTAGCCCTGGCATTAAGGTTTATTACCGTAAGGAACCTGTGTCATTTTTTCTGCTACTTTCTATACCTCTGTTCTCCTCACTTATAGTGTTACAATAACCACATACTTACTTGGTAGGACCACATGTTAGTATGGTGGAGAATGAGAAAGAACTATCTAATAAAAGGAAACATTTTTTTTAGTTGGAGTTTAGGTTTTATGATGTAGGAAAAAGAGTTGTTGCTAGATTTTATTTGATCTTTTATGCAGACACATTTAATTTTCTAAAAACAAGGCCAATATAAAATTACAAGCTTAATAGAATGAATAAAACTATGTTTTCAGGTTGGTAGAAGAAAATACCTCTATTTTCTACGAGATACATATAGACTAACATTGTCATTAAAAATAAAGTAAAATGTGCACCTTTTCAAATTTTACAAATAGGGAAATATTCATTAATAAACTGATGAATAATGTCCCTACATCCACAGCTTTAGTTTACATAATTATTTTTAGGAAAGTATTAGGTTATTAATATTCTTATCTCATTCCACAGAAGTGATAATTTAAGGAAAATTCACAGCATTTTGTGACTTTTCATTTTTATTTCCCCTCTAGCTCTTTAGGACTTTGATCATTATTACTGAAATTATGGCTTTTCTAAAATCTAACTTCTTTGCTTTTCACCTGCCAGGCTTTCATTGTATTGAGATAGTTTAAGTCTTCCCGACCACGAAGTATCTGATGTGTGTTACATTTTTATTTCTTGTTTGTAGCATAATGTGATAATTATTTTTGATAGTCAACTTGATAGGTTGAGAAGTAACTAGAAGGTTAGCAAAGCTCAGTGTTGAGTGTGTCTGTGAGGATGTTTCTAGAAGGGACTAAGTGGAGGAACACCTCCCTTGAATGTAGGAGGTACCACACCAAATGACAGGTACCCAGATGGGAAAAAGCTGAAAAAAAGAAACCCTTTGTCCCAATGTTTCTGTGTTTCCCCTTCCCCTCCCCATATCAGATAAACTCATATAAAGACAAAGGGTACTGGGAACTGGTTTGTGGGAGGAATTTGGAAACATTTGGAGATAGAGGCTACAAGTCTTACAATGCTAACATTTTGATCTAATGGCTCCCTTAGAAAGAAGCCAAGTAGGAATGGGGCTCTCAAGTGGTAAAGAATTTGCCCAGCAGAAGAATTGGGTTGAAGCCCCATCGCTCTTTGCTCTCAGTACTTTGCACTGAGACAGTAGGAAAGGCGCAGACAACCTCATGCTCCAGACATTGAAAGTAGTGCTGCAGAACTTGATGTATTTCCTGCCAGTTTCAGTTTACTTTGAACTTCCACCCTCTCTCTCCATTTTTTATTGGGATTTTTTATTCTGTGCCATTGTATATACTGTATATATATATATATATATATATATATATATATATATATATATGTTATATGTGCATACATACACACATGCATGCATAATATTTTCACCAGACCACATTAGAAGGGTTGATTGGTACAGAAGAAATAGATGCTAATAAGGATGTTAAACTTATACAGTATACAACCTCAGAGTCAACTGAGGTAATAAAAACATTGTGCAAACATATTGTAGAAAGCAAATTATATTTTTTATACTACAACATAGCAAATTATTCCCAAAGTTAATTGCTTGATAACATTTATTATCAAACATGGAAAGCAGGAGCATCTTTGTATGATTCTGGCTCAGAAACTCTCTCAAAAGATTGCACCCATGCTATGGAGAGAGGTAGGACAGCAGGCACTTGGAGGTGTCATTGGGATAGGAAGATCTGCCTCTAACTTACTCATGTGGTTGTTGGCAGGAGCTTTAGTTTTTCCTCTTGGGTAGACTTTTAGGGCTGCTCTGTTGTGTTCTGTCTGTCATACAGGTCAGTATCGGTACATTATATAAGAGGTGTGAGTGATAAATTAGCAGAGAAAACTGGGGGTAATTGTGGATGCTAACAAACACACAACCTCCTTAGATTTACATTAATTTACAGGGTTTATGTGTTCATTTATTAGAAAACATCACTCATTCTGGATTGTTTCTCATTCCTATCTTGTTTCTAATTAAGTGTTAGGGCCCCTTAGGAGCTATTTTGCTCAGTTGGATTGGCTCTGCAAGAGTCATCAGCTTACCATATCTTTTAAATAGGGGAGAGTACCTGTGTTAATCATGCTTTCATTACTATAATAAAGTATCTGCAACAGGGTATTCCATAAAGAAAAGGTATATGTGTCATGATTTTTGGAGGTTGGATATCGAAACATTGTGGTTTGCTTATGAGAGTCCTACTTCAGTGCATCCTATCATGTTGGATGGTGTGTGTGTGTGTGTGTGTGTGTGTGTGTGTGTGTGTGTGTGTGTGTGTGTGTGTGTGTGTGTGTGTGTGTGTGTGTGTGTGTGTGTGTACTATTGTTTCTACTTGCAGAAAGTTCCACGATTCAGCCCTGGTGGCTCCACCCTAATGACCCAATAAAATAATAAAATTATTTCCCACAGGTGGTCCCATCCAGAGTTGAATTACATTTTCCCTTTCTCCCATTAATTTATGATTATGGATTCTAATCTCCCATGTGAATTTGATAGATACATCATATTCAAACCAAAGCAGAATTTGAAAAAATGACAGCAATTCTACCAAGAATGGTTTTAGAGTCAAGTGTTGTAGTTCTAAGAGTACCTGCAGCTTCTTGAAAAAAAAGTAGGTAAGAGCAAGGAGGTAAGCACATACAAAGACCCACACATACACACACAGAGTGCCCCTATAGATATCTCCATATCTATCTGTCTGCCTGTCTGTCTGATCTATACAGAGAGAGTGTGCCAGTTCTGGGATTTCAACTGAGGGCCTGGGTGCTGTCCCTGAGCTTTTGTGCTCAAGGTTAGTGCTTTAGTATTAACCATAACTCCACTTCCAGCCTTTTGGTGGTTAAGAGTTTCACAGAATTTTTTTTTATTGTGAAAATACTGTACAGAGGGGTTACAATTACATGGGCCAGATAATGAGTACATTTCTTATCAAGCATTGTAGCCTCCTCCTTTGTTTCCCCTTCCCATCCCATCCTCCCCCCATCTCCCCGCCCAATCCCCCCCCCCCCACCAAAGTTGTAAAGTTTTCGACATAGGACTTGTACGTCTCATTGTTGCACTGGGTCCACCTGTATCCCTATTTAAACGATTTGTTTTTTCCCTTCCCCTCCACAAATTATAACAACATCAAATACAGTGAAAGCAGGGATTGTACCATGGGGAAGGGACATACAAAGCAACAAAGAAATAATCTTTTAAATGTGTTAGAAACAATCGCATGAAAGAAAAAAAAACATTTGAATACATATCTTAGGGTTGGTTCATTTCCCTAACATCAACTTATCTGACCTTTTCTGCTTGACTCCGACATACACTAGATATTGCAAATAAGGGAAACCATGGAACCTATGTTTCTTTGGGCCTGGCTTACTTCACTTAATAGAATTTTTTCCAAGCCTTTCCATTTCCTAACAAATGGGGCTATGTCATTCTGATGGAGGCATAGAATTCCATTGTGTATATATACCACATTTCTTGATCCATTCATCTACTGAGGGGCATCTGGGTTGGTTCCATATCTTAGCTATGGTAAATAATGCTGCAATAAACATAGTTGTGCTGGTAGCTGTCCTAGCTGCCTTTGAACTATGATGAGATCTCAGCTCCTAAGTAGCTAGAATTACAGATGTGAGCCATCAATGCCTGGCTATATAGTCACACACACACACACACACACACACACACACACACACACACACACACACACTCATATTAAAGCTTTTTTATTATAGAAATTTGAAGTAAGTCTTGCCATCCAATGATTGGTAATTTGGAGCACTATTTCCTTACATTAATAGAAAAATATTCTTCTTTTATATTTACCTGACTTCATAATGCATGTGTTATACTAGAAATCCAGCAGAAGTCTAAAATCTATAATGTTTTCATCACTTGCAATATTAAATCATGCTTTATTATATGTATCCTTTAGTATTTGATCTGCTAGTCTTTTCTGCTTAGTACATCAATGGTAAAAAGATGCCTTGATGAGAGGCTAAAGAGATTATGTTTTCGTTCTCTGAGGTAGGATCAAGCTATTTTCTTCATGTATTCTTGTTGTCCTCTAAAGAAATTTTTAGTTTGATTGCTAATAGCTTAAGGTCACATGTATGAATCATATATTTTTACATATATACATATATAATTTTCTATTGAAAGCAATTATGCTAAAACAAAATTGGATTTGAATTTGATTGTGAGCAGTAATTATACTTTTGAGCCCTGGAGAAATTCAGGTTATATACCTTTTCTCCTATTACTATTTATTTGCCTAAACATTCTTTTTCATGTTTAGTGCTTTAAACTGTATAATATTTGAAAGCTGGTCTGTGCATATCTGGGGTTTATGAATTTATCATATACTTTGTATTGTCATCTCATTGAAGAGTGCTTACTCAGAGAGATCATAGAAAAATTCCATCTGGGTATCTGTGGCTCATGCCTGTAATCCTACCACTCAAGAGGCTGAAATCTGAAATAACAGTTGAAACCAGTTCTAATAGACAGAACTGAATACATAGTCCAAGTGGTAAAAAGAACATTAGCTTTGAGGAAAAAAGCCAAATGAGAACATCAGGCCTGAATTCAACTCCTGGTACTGACACAATAATCATGATCATACATACATACCTTATGTTCATTTTCATACATATTATGTCAATGTAGAGAGTTGAGAGTTTGGAAGACTAGGGAATATATATTCTTCTTTTGAAGTATAATTTATAAATGAGATTTTTCCCCACTATTATGTTTTGATATTTTTAAAGAAAGGCATGAGCATCAGAATTGTGAATTTATGTTTTCAGTAGAAAAAAGCTTAGATAAACTGATTTATTAATTTACATAATTAATTTTAGAAAATACAAATTAGTATTTGTATTTAATATCAGGAGAGAAGAAAATGGAAACCTGAAGATACAAATTTATTCGAATTATATCAGTTATACAGGGGAAGATTATGTTGAGGATATACTTCTTTGTAATAACATTGCTAAAATACCTACTTACAAAGCCAGGTGTTTTGATGTATACCTGTAACCTTAGCCTTCAGGAAACTTAGGCAGAAGGATGGTGAGTTCCAGTTCAGACTAGGCTATGTACTGAGGTCCCATCCCACACACCCCCTTCCAAGGAAATACTCATTTAGTGTTATTTGGTTTTGTTTGAGATTCTTTATTTCTTAGGTAACTTTGAATTTGGAATCATTATAAATCAATTATTGTATGCTATAACTAATGGGAAAATTGAATTTTTCCTTTCTCCTCATTCACCCCAATGACATACACAGCTTAACATGGTATACCATTTGCATAAAGTAGGTCAGAAGATAGTAAAGGGATTATGATAAAGTCATATATCTATATACACATACACACACATATATATTCACCCTCTGTAGTACTTTTTTCAGAGTTTAGTGGGTTTCAATATGCAACTTTCATTATACATGTGGTAAAACAAATATATATATATTTGTTATATATATATATATATATATATATAAAACAAATATACTCATTGCCTTACTTATGTAACAGTAATCCCTCTGCTCACCACTTTTTCAAAGAGATATAATAAAATAAAATCTGTAAACATGTAATATATAATATATAACATATGTATTTAATTATATACGTATATAATGAAATAAATTATATATTATGTATGTTATATAATATAATATATGTAATGAAAGTAGCATGCTGAAACCCTTTATTAAACTATGAAAGACTACAAGAGAGGGTGAGCTTGGTCATAGCACGTTGTGTGTATTATCAAAATGAAGCCCTTTTGTACAATTAATTTGTATAATTAATGGATGCTTAATCTGTGTACTAGAAGAGCTGGGTGATATTGCCTTTAGTGTGTCTACTGCTTTAATTCCTTATTTCTGTTAACATTGGAGAAGAAGGTAAAAAAGGCTGTTGAAAGATAATTGGTATAAATATACCTATTGAACAACTGTGGAAGTAGAGGCTTGGGAGTCCTGAACTGAGTCAAGGAATCTAAAGTGTGTGAGACTATAGAAATGACCCCAAATGAAGTAGAATAGACCATAGAAAGAGATAACTCACAAAACTATACAGATGTCAAAGTCTCCAAACACTAATCTCATTAAAACCCCGAAAACCTTTCCTTGCTATCTTGCCATAGTAGAAACAAACTATTTGGGCAGTATGAATGAGTAAATTTCAGTTAAGATACTCAAAGAGAATTTGCCTATATTATTACCACAGAAATACATATTCTGCATTCACTTGCAAAATTTGTCACATGAGTTGGGCCTAATAGCACAGAATTAACAAAAATTCCACTTGTAAATTTCAAGTACAAAGATAGAATGCTTCAGATTTCACTGAGAAAATATACAAGTCATACCAAAAACTCACCAACAGAAATAACTTGCTGTGGCAAATGGTGGTCTAAGCATTAATTCCATTTAAATAGTTATAATAGGATGAAAATAATATACCTGTGTAGTTATTTTATAAATATGTTTTATGAATACATTATAAATCATAATATATAAATATATATATCAAACATAAATATATCTACTTAATATTAATATACCTATGTAGCAAATTTTTAGTGAATTGATAAAAATAAAAATGAGGTTTTAGCAGATAAATGATTGCTTAATCTTGAAATGAAACCCCAAAAGATACATATATAAATATCATAAATACCAGCCAGTTGCTGGTGGCTCCTACTTGTAATCCTAGCTACTCATGAGGCTGAGACTTTTGGATTATGGTTTGTAGGCAGCCCAGGCAAGAAAGTCTGTGTCTGTAATTAAGCAACAAAAAAGTCGCAAGTGGAGCTGTGACTAAAGTAGTAGAGTTCTAGCCTTGGGCCAAAAAGCTCAAGGACAGTACTGAGACCCTGCGTTTAAGCCCCACAGTCTCTCTCTCTCAATCTCTCTTTCTCTTTCTCTCTCTCTCTCTCTCCATATACACACACACATACACACACAATCACAAATATCTAATATTTTATACTTGCACAACTGACAACTAAAGTGGAAACTACACAGAATGTGGACATTGCAAAGAATTCTTTGATTCCAAGGTTAGAAAATATGGTGACCTATCTTGAGAGGTTTCAACTTTAATGAAATGTAAAGGTGGATACCTTTTACCCACAATACTGTCATTGATAGGAGTCTCCCTTATGCAGAAACTCACAGTAGAGTTGTGCAAGGTTGTTTATAGTAACTTTATACAAACACCCCTAACATATAACTAAAAGTCAGTATGGGACTGTTTAAAAAGCATTATATGAGAGAGAATTTTGAAAGCACTTTTAAAATAAATATATTAATTGAAAGGAAAATATCCCCTGTATATATATACATATATATGCACATATATACATATATATGTATATATACACATACCTATATATATATATATATATGTATATACACACGAGATAGGTCACCATATTTTCTTTAGTAAAAGGCAAAAGATTTATACAATCTGAAGAGAAGCCAGAGTATAGGTCACCATATTTTCTATCACTGGAATCAAAGAATCCTTTGCAACTTTTACACTCTGGTAGTTTCAGATTTACTTATTTGTCTGTGTGTAAATATGAAATATTATATATATATATACACATAGGTATATGTACATATATAATTATAGTTCTATGATTATTTTTTTTTTACTTTTTGTGATGGTATTGGATCTTGAACTTGGACCTCAAGCTTTTACATTCAAGGCTATTTGTGTACCACTTGAGCCATAGCTCCATTTCTGGCTTTTTGCTAGTTAAAATTGTAGATAAAAAGTCTCACAGATTCTCCTGCCTGACCTGGCTTCACAATGCAATCCTCTGATCTCATCCTCCTGAGTAGCCAGGTTTACAGGAGTCAGACAATAACACCCAGTTATAATGACAGTTTTCAAGGTCAGATGAAGAGATGTGAACTATGTGAATGTTTGTATTTAGGCACATTTATTTGTTATCTAAAAACACAATTTACCCACTTTTATAGAAGGAAACAGAGGTAAACATGTCAGAGAAAGAAATGGTATTAGCTTTATGAACTCTTCATTTTGTTATTTCTTGGTTGTTTTAATAATCAGATCAGAGCATACATTACCTAAGATTTTCTAAGCAGTAGTTTCTGTGGGGTTTTTCCACATATTTATTAAATAGCAAAACCGATCAGCATTGACAATTTCAATCAGTGAGCAAAATGATTCTGCTAGGATTTTGTAAAGCCTGAGTGTTTATATCATTGAGTGAGCTGAAAATTTGAGAACTCTATCAGCTTTAATATTTCTATAGAGAGTTGTTCAGCATGCATATTCACTATTAATGCACATAAGACTACTAAGTTCAGGCTGATTCTTTTTAAGTGTCTATTCTACTCCCCCAAGAGTTGAAATAGTTTCAATATATTTTGTTTTATAAATATTTAACTTATGGTTGCTGAGGTTGAAAAAGGCAATATTCCACAAGGGTCCATTTTCCAAATGTAAGGCATGCATGAATGATTTTTTCATAGTTACAGTTTTTATGAAATATTGAGAATTTATGCATGTGAAATGTCTCATAATGGACTATTACCAACTTAAGCTATTCTTTTTGAGGTCTCCAGTGTAAAATTCAAAGAGTAGAAGCCATAGTGAATGAATATACTGTGTTTCTGGGGCTACAGAATTCTTAATATTCAAAGAAATATTATTCGCTTAGGTAGATTGGTCTAAAAGATTTTTTTAAAGCAATAGTTTAATTTTCCCTTAAACTATTCAACCTTCAAAGCAAATCCTGCCACTTTTCTTTAGCTGTTGCATTATATAGCCAGGATTCCTGTAAGCATGATATTCAATGTGTTTATTTTTGCAGAATGTATTATTAAAGTCATAGCAGAGATACTTGACATAATTTGCATAAAATCATATTTCAGTGATAAAAATTAATGGCTTGGGAATTATGAGTGAATAGGAATGAATCATTCATTTGTTAATATAAAAGAGCTTTGTTTTCTGTTTCTCCCATGCTTGAACTTCAGTTACCTGGATTCTTTTCCTTTATTTGTTTATTTGCATTTATTTAAAGGCTAAGGATGATTCAGTGTTTGGGCAGGGGAGTGTTTTAGGAATGTCTTTAACCTTAGCCTCATCATAGAAAGAGTTGGCGCTTGTCAGAGTTGGTGCTTTAATAGCCCCTCTAAAGCTTGACAGTGCTCTAGTGATTCCATTAGCAGCTATGAGATGGAGGTTTAATGTCTTTGCCATTTGGGGATCTGACAGGTCTGAAACTTAGTATTCATTTTGGCCCCTTTGAATTTCATCTGCTCATCCATGCTTCTAAAAGTGAAATAAAAAGTCAGTCCTTGTTCTTGCTCTTGCAGAAGCAATTGTCGATTTTATGAGGAAAACAATGAACATGTCACCCTGGAATTGGCAGAAGGGATGAGGAGGGAGTATATAAATTGTCTTTTTTTGGGTGCCAACTGTTGTGTACCAGAACTGTTTATATTACTAAAATCCTCTGGTTGTAAGTTATGTAAATTGCATTTTTTCTTGAAACTATGTTTTATGGTGGAGAGAGGGACTGGGGAATGTGTATTAAATCTGAAATGGTCTCATGCTTAAATACAGCAATGTGGTAGACAGTTAATCTTCCAAACAGATAGTGGATATATGTAACTGCTTTATTGCCCTCGACATATGTCTCTCCATAATTATTCTGCTTATACCTTGGGATGAGCTAAGGGTTCAAGGATTGAATTAGCTCAGTACAGGTTTTAGGGTTTTTTTTTTGATTAAACAGAAGGTATTAGAAGAAAAACAACACATGAACTTGTATAATAGTAGGTCCTAGGAGAGCAGGTGTTGGAGAAGTTTGATGAAAATGCAGTGCCAGTCCACCTTGGCATATCTGAAATTGGAGAAATTTCTAAGGAGACTTGCAGGATATGCTGTATTTTTGTTCCTAGTTATTTGGTTGTGACCTGCACAAGTGGCATCTAGTGACTGGGTGACAAGGGACTTCTTAGTTTCCAGAACTGTATTCTAAAGCGATTGCAACTTTTTCCCACCAGTTAGGGAATAATGACCTTGATACTTTAGTGGGAAGGGTCAGGAAAATCAAAGATGCACAAAGAAAATCAAATCAATATTTGAAACTGTTATTCTAATCAAACTATTAAAAGATTTGCTTTGCCTATTTCCTGTTCTCCAAGGGTATGTATAATGCTATAACACATATAACGGAGATGGAAATGGTTGGCTTGGGAGCAGCAAGTCTATTTCGTGGATTATGTAGTGTTTTATTGGGGAGGACTTAATATGCTTTGGGAGGTTCATTAATTTGAGAAGATCATTAGTTTACTTATCATTCGATAAATCTAATTCCTCTACATTAATACCTGCAGTAAAATATTGTATGACCACGATGTTCTCTGTTCAGAAGTTAGTCTGGATTAGAAACAGCTAGAAGGAATGTGGTCTGGAGAGGACAGAGATGTGGGGGGGGGGGGTGGTAAAGCAAGTTGCCATAGAACAGAAATCTGATATTTGGAGGAGCCAGAGAGTTCCCTCAAGGGGCTTAATTTAGGAGCTTTGTAATCCATCACACCTTCCCTGAATTAATGCATGCTTCAACAGCCCTCATTAATTATATATAAGTTATGACAGACCCTGTTCACTGTAATGGTCTACTTGGATCATAGTTTGTGAACAACTTTTAGTTACAGTACTCACCATATTAACCAAATTTGGATCCATATAAATCATTTAGTTCGTTTCCATCCAAACTCTATTTATAAGCATATATATATATATATATATATATATATATATATATATATGACTATATGTATATAGACATGTAGTCATACATTGCAGAAGCATGTTTTAGTCAAGAATGGACCACAGAGATATTGGTGGTTCTGTAAGCTATGATGAAGCTTAAAAACTCCAATAATTGAGTGTTTTTTCCATAGCTATTCTGTATTTAGGTATATAAATTCCATTGTTTTACAACTGCTTACACTTATCTGTATATTAATAGGCTTAACAGATTTGTAGGTCAGGAGCAATGTTTATTCCATTCATTCTAGGTTTATAGTAGGGCATACATCTACATGTGTGAAAGTATACTCCATAATGTTGGAGTAGTGATGAGCATTACCTAATTAGGAATTTCTCAGACCATGATCCTCTCACTAAGTTACATGTGACTGCACATATGTACAGGTGTGTATATATATGAAATGCATTTACATATGATTACACATGTACAATGACAATTATATGGAAATCTGTCCTTAAAATCAGGTGACACACTTCCATAACTATCTGCAATGTCTTGCACAGGGCTTGCAGCTTTGCCTGTCCTTAGCTTTAGGCTCAGTAGAGACAGCTATATCTAGCTTGCTGATTCCATGTGGTCTTAGAAGATACACATGCTCTTTCCTCTTATATATGTGATTCATACCTTCCTCATAGTTCATAGTTGAGAAATAATCTGGGCATCTGAATTATTTTTCTCTTCTTTCCTGCTTCTTTAGAATGCAAACTTACTGACATTTTCTCTCTCTTTTTTTTTCCAATGTGATTTTCTCAAATCACAGGCTTGATGCTTTCATTTCCATTTCTTAGAAAGCATTGATAGATCCTTCCTGTGTGAAAAGTGAGCAAGGGCCTCATAGCATGACATTCAAAGGCTGCTGTACCCTGAATGTGTCATACTTTCTTGCCTTTCTTTTCTTTTTGAAGCCAGTACTGGGGATTTAGCTCAGTGTCTCATGCCTCCCCTTGGCTTTTCCACTGAAGGCTAGCACTCTACCAGTTGAGCCACACTACCACTCCTGGCTTTATGGTGGCTAATTAGAAATGAGTCTCAGGGACTTTCCTTCTCAGGCTGGCTTTGAATCTTAATCCTTAGATCTCAGCCTCCAGAGTAGGTAGGATTACAGGTGTGAGTCAAAGCTTCTGAGCTATGCTATATAATTTCTTTTTTTAATTTAATTTAATTTAATTTTATTTGTGAACATATTGTACAGAGGGGTTACAATTACATGGGCAGGATAATGTGTACATTTCTTTCCAAGCATTGCAGCCTCCTCCTCTGTTTACCCTTCAAATCCCTTCCCAGCGTCCCCCCTCTCCCCCAATCCTCCCTTCCCCCCACTCCCCCCACCCCGCACCAACATTGTAAAGCTCATTTTCAACATGACAACTTGTACTTCTCATTGTTGCAACAGGTCTACCTGTATCCTTAAACGACTTGTTTTTCCCCATCTCCTCCACAAGTTATACTGACATCAAATATAGTGAAAGCAGGGGTTATACTGTGCAGGAGGGACATACAAAGCAACAAAGAAATAATCTTATAAATGCGTTAGAAACACATGCATGAAAGAAAAAAAATGTTAAAATACATATCTAAGGGTTCATTTTCCTAACATCACATTATCTGACCTTTCCCGCTTGACTCATACCTACACTAGATATTGCAAATAAGGGAAACCATGGGACCTATGTTTCTTTGGGCCTGGCTTACTTTACTTAATAGAATTTTTTCCAAGTTTTTCCATTTCCTAACAAATGGGGCAATGTCATTCTTTCTGATGGAGGCATAGAATTCCATTGTATATATATACCACATTTTCTTGATCCATTCATCTACTGAGGGGCATCTGGGTTGGTTCCATATCTTAGCTATGGTAAATAATGCTGCAATAAACATAGTTGTGCTGGTAGCTTTAGTTTGGTCTTGTTTGTAAACATTTGGGTAAATGCCCAAAAGTGGGAGCTATATACTTTCTTTAGTGCCATCTTTATTAGGCAAACTAGACTCTGCTGGTGCTTCACAAACCTTGTGTCTCTTGTGTGCTCTTGCTTCCTTGTTTCCTTTCATTCTACCTGAAATGAGACTGGTCCTTGATTACTTGGTGATCATCACAATCAGATTCTCCCCTGTAAGCACATTGGATTTTGTCAATTGATTATGCACCTCTCAATAACTATCCAAAATTATGGCTGTGTACATACCTGTAGTCGGTGTTGATTAGAAACTCCTACAGGATGGGGTACACTTTTTATATCTATATGCAAAGGTGAATAGTAGACTGTGATCAGGTGTACACTTGGGCAGGAAGCAAGAATCTCAAAACAACTACTAAATAAAAGCGCTAAAAGTGTGGCTTAGCAATTAAACACCTGCCTAACAAGTACATGGTCATGGATTCAAATCTTAGAACTGACAAAAGTTATGCCAAAACATAAATCACATTTATATATAAATATGATGAGTAGTAATAAAAATATAGTTTGGTTTGGCATACAATTTTAAGGGGTAAACCAGGCTTATGCCTGGCATCCTAGCTACTTAGGAGGCTATGATCTGAATATCATGCTTCAAAACCAGTGGAGCCAAGAAAGTCCATGAGCCTCTTATTACCAATTAACCTCCAGAAAATTGGAAGTGGCACTATGGCTCAAAATAGTAAAGTGCTCGCCTTGAGAAGAAAAGAGGTTGGGGACAGCACCCAGGCCCTGAGTTCAAGTCCCATGACTGACAAAAAATAAAAATAAATAAAAATAATTAAGTGGTGAACTGGATTCAAGTGCAAAATTAGAATAGAATATATTTTTATCAGGAGAATATGACCATTTCAATCAAGCAGCCACAGAAGTATTTGAATGAGAAGCAAAGTGTTATTCTTCCTTAATTTTTTAATCTATTATCCAATCATAATATATGACAAAAGCCTTTTGAAGATTCCTGGAGCTTTCAAACAAGACACAATGACCTCTTTGTTGAAAAAGTTAAGTTTCTCAGGAGAGCAAAGTAAATGCATTTTGTTGCCAAAGATAGGGAAATCACCAAAATCCTGGAGACATAATTCAGCTTTGTACTCTTTGTTCAAAAAGAAATCAAGTAAATGCCACACTGTGACTAAGATGATTATAAAACCAATCACAAGTTTAATGATGAATTTTATTTAAGAGATGGCGTAATGAGTTCTGGAAGCAAGACTGCACCAAATGAACACCCCTGGAATCTTTCTTCTCTGTGGAAAAGAAATTACTATCTCGGAACAAGCTAGTAGATAATTTACTGTAGAACCCACTGGTTATGTACAGGATGTTAACTAGGCTTTTAAGTATTCTCATCAACTTAGTATGTAATACAAGTTTTACCTATGTACTATGCATCAGGAAGAGAAACACAACTATGCGTCCTACATGGTACTGGAAATGCAATCTGTAGGAACTGAGATGATTCTGACATCTGGGTTTCTAGGATACACCCTGGGAAAGATACCTCGGGGTTGGGAATGTTGGGTGAAACCACATGTGCAGCAAAGAAACTTTGCCACCTATTGCTGAATCTACACATGGTATGTGATAGTCAGCACTTAGATCCCTGATACTGATTTGGTGTTGAAGGAAGTAGTCAAATTATATTAACCATGAATATGAGTCTTTGCAACTTGTTTCCTGTATTTCCAGAATAAGGTTCTGCTTTTCCATACTGAAATTCACCAGCTAATAGAAAGAAGAGTGATCACACACCTTTCCTTTCTATTTAAAAGGCATGTTTGCTTATATGATAATAATAATACAAATAAAGACCATTTTGTTTCATATCTTTGGTTGGAGTGACATTGTCCACAATATATCTGGTATTCTTAAGAGCCTAAACATACCACTTCTGGACAGAACCATTTTATCTCCAATACCCCTCCATATCTGAAAAAAAACACTAAACATTTCCCACTATTCCTGGTGACAATGATTAATTTTAAACCGGCCTTCTACATTATACTGTAAATGAAGAGTAAGGAATGGAATGAACTGGGAATGAAACATAAACCTTTTCAAGCAACCATTACAAGACATTTTAATCAAGATTAAAATGATGTCAGTCATAATATTCAATGTACATATGTAAGAATGGAATCAAGTAAATTGAGGATGGGTGAAGTTGGGAAAAGTGGGAGAGAATGATAGTGATATATGACAAGATGTATTGTACTCACACAAACTGGCATATTGAATGGAAACCCCTTGTACAACTATTTAAAGGTAATTTTTTAAAAAATTACTTAAGAATGTGCCAAAATAGCTTTCCTATGACTAACATGAAGCTATTTTGAGTTTTATTTTATACTAATGTTTCATATGTCTATAATTTAGCTAAAAGAGAACATTTGCATTTATACCTAATGTTCATTAAATAAATAAGATTGTTTCAGGTAGTAAAAATTCAAATAAACACTATCATTAACATTTAAGTACTAGTTTTGAGAAACTTCAATTTGTTTATAGTAAGTTCTTTATCATCTAAGCATACTTAAATAGGACAAAGAATGTTGAAAATATTTATGTAACAGCAACAAAGCAATTAAACACATAGGTTATAACTTACAATTTGAAGCTTTCCAAAGTGATTTATTTATATTCATCCTTAAATTTTGAGCTTTAAATTCATAGAGCTTTGATTCATTGGGAAATGAGGAAAAAAATAGCTAATCTCATAAACTGATTCCATCTTCCAAGTAAAGAATATTATTTACTCTGTTTCATCTTTCCCTTGAGGAATGTATATTTTATTTTTTCTTAATTTTCATGATTAAATGCTTTGATAAAAAGAATATAAAGTATCTAGAGATCTTGGAATTATATCAGTCTTTTTACCCCAAAATTATTTGTGCTGAGTGTTCTGATTCTTATTGCATTTTTGGAATATTTTTTAGTAGTGATAATGGAAATAGAGGCCTACTTTTTTTTCTTTGTTTGTTGTTGTTGTTGTTGTTTGTTTCCGTTGTTTTTTGTTGTTTGCTTTTTTTTTATTGTGACAATACCATACAGAGGGGTTACAATTACATGAGCAAGGTAATGAGTACATTTCTTATCAAGCATTGTTGCCTCCTCCTTTGTTTCCCCTTCCCATCCCTTCCCATGTCGCCCCTTCCCCCCCCCCCCCCGCCCCTCCCCTAACCCGTCCTCCTCCTCCCCACCAAGTCCCTCTCCCTCCTGCCCCCCCCCCCCCGCCAAAGTTGTAAAGTTTATTTTTCGACATAGTGTTTTGTACATCTCATTGTTGCAATGGGTCCACCTGTATCCCTATTTAAACAATTTGTTTTTTCCCTTTCCCTCTACATCAAATACAGTGAAAGCAGGGATTATACTGTGAGGGAGGGACACATAAAACAACAAAGAAATCATCTTATAAATGTGTTAGAAACAATCACAAGAAAGAAAAATACATTTGAATCCTTATCTTGGGGTTCATTTCGCCTAATATCGACTTATCTGATCATTTCTGCTTGTCTCAGACATATACTAGTTATTGTAAATAAGGGAAAGCATGGGACCTATGTTTCTTTGGGTCTGGCTTACTTCACTTCATTCTTTCCAAGTCTTTCCATTTCCTAACAAATGGGACAATGTCATTCTTTCTGATGGAGGTATTGAATTCCATTGTGTATATATACCACATTTTCTTGATCCATTCATCTACTGAAGGGCATCTGGGTTGGTTCCATATCTTAGCTATGGTAAATAATGCTTCAATAAACATAATCATGCTGGTAGCCTTAGTATGGTCTTGTTTGTGATCATTTGGGTAAATGCCCAAAAGTGGGATTGCTGGGTCATGTGAAGTCTTGAAGGGAACCCTGCTGCATTGTTGGTGGGAGTGTAAACTTGTTATTTGTTGTCTTTTAATTCCTAGTTCCTCCTTGGTCTACAGACAGTAAATTCATATAAAGTTGTGACTGGATATATTTAAAACAAATTCAGTATGTCTTGTTCATAAAAATGAAGATATCAATGTACAATCAAAGCACAACTAAAGCAAGACATAATAATGCAAGATCCTCATATTTCATTGATTAAGAAATATTTTAATCAAAGAAATAATCTCTTAATTTTGTTACTTGTATGGGATTTTCCTCCTTTACTGCTTCCTTTGTATAGCATTGTTTATTTATATACCTGTTTTTTTAAATAAAAAAAAACACAACTACTGAGAAAGAAGGAAAACTATTCACCTTTTATTCAAAACCATGAAAGACCAATAGTCACCTTGAGATACCAACCTTATTAATTTGGTTTTGAGAAGACAAGCCAAAAATGATCATAAGCTGTCCTTTAAAGTATACATTTCTTTCTGGTTTTGTCATTGGCTAGTCATTCTGACTTGAAATGTTACCGTTTTAATCATTGACAGCCAGTTTATATGATTGCCGTTGCTCCATTTATGGACCAGTGCTGCTCCCTACATTTGAGAGCAGAATAACACTTGACTGCCCTTTTATAAATAAATCATATCTTAATGCTCTTGAAATTGGAGCATTCCCCAGGAGAGCAACGTGTAAATCACAGTGGGAGAAAGTGAGTCTAACCCCAGAGGCTTGTGCTCCAAATGGCCTAGTCAAGTTGAATCAAATGCTTTATTTCAGAGTTTTAATTCATAGTACTTTTCCCTTCTTTCCAACTGGTGTTTTCATCTTAAAATGACAGAGATTGAGTATTAAATTGCTGTTGCATAATTTTCCTTATCTCTCCGCTGTAGACTGGGATTGATTGAAAGTTCGGATTTTATGAAGACTGTTTTGCATAGGAGATTTTGAAATATGGGGAAACACATTATTTGTGCATAAAATAACATGTGTGTGTGTGTGCACATGTGTAACATTGCTATAGAATCTATTACATTTCTATGCCAGGGTCTTTGTTTTTTTACAAATAAATATTATCATTATTTTGTGATACTTTTCCTTTTTGATAGTTTTTTTAGTAATATCTATGTAAATTTCTTTTTTCTTTCTTTTTTTTTTTTTTTTTTGGTTGGTCATGGGCCTTGAACTCTTGGCCTGGTCACCTTTCCTGAGCTCTTCAACTCAAGGAGAGTACTCTCCCACTTGAGCTACAGTGCCACTTGCGGTTTTCTGGTGGTTAACTGGAGATAAAAGTCTCATGGACTACTTTCCTGGCTGGGCCAGCCTCGAACTGTGATCCTCAGATCTCAGCCTCCTTAGTAGCTAGGATTATAATTCTGAGCCACTTGTGCCTGTCTATGTAAATTTCTCACCCCCTTAACTCCTCAAAATTTTCTTTTTTTTTCTTTTTTTTAGGGTAATTTATTTATTTATTTATTTATTTATTTTAATGGATACCTTATCTTTATTTTTTATTTTTTTATATTTCAATTTTTATTGTGAGAATACTGTACAGAGGAGATTGTGAAAATACTGTACAGAGGGGTTACAATTACATGGGCAAGATAATGAGTACATTTGTTATCAAGCATTGTAGCCTCCTCCTTTGTTTCCCCTTCCCATCCCTTCCCATCCTACCCTCACTCCCCACCCCTCACCCAATCCTCCTCCCCCTCCCCCCCACCAAAGTTGTAAAGTTCATTTTCGACATAACGACTTGTACATCTCATTGTTGTAATGGGTCCAGCTGTATCCCTATTTAAACGATAAGTTTTTTCCCTCCACAAATTATACCAACATCAAATACAATGAAAGCAGGGTTTATACTGTGGGGGAGGGACATACAAAGCAACAAAGAGATAATCTTATAAATGTGTTAGAAACAATCGCATGAAAGAAAAAAAAATTAAATACGTATCTTAGGGTTCTTTTCCCTAACATCAACTTATCTGACTTTTTCTGCTTGACTTAGACATATACTAGCTATTGCAAATAAGGGAAACCATGGGACCTATGTTTCTTTGGGCCTGGCTTACTTGTAAAAATACTGTACAGAGAGGTTACGGTTACATGAGCAAGGTAATGAGTACATTTCCTATCAAGCATTGTTGCCTCCTCCTTTGATTTACCCCTACCCTCACTTCCCTCCCATCTCCACAGCTACACTCCCCCAACCCCACCTAAATTGTAAAGTTCACTTTTCAACATAGTGTCATGTATATCTCATTGTTATACTGGGTCAACCTGTATCCCTATTTAAGCATTATGTTTTTTCCCTTCCCCTCCCCAAGCTAGAGAGGTGTATATACAAGATGCAGGGCACCAACATCAAATACAGTGTAAGCAGGGGTTATACCATGGGGGAGGAACATACAAAGAAACAAAAAGATCACATGGCAACCTCTCTAGCCATAAAAGAAATGCAAATCAAAATAACATTGAGATTCTACCTCACCCCAGTTATTATGGCTAGAATCAAGAACTCTAATAACAACTGATGCTGGAGGGGATGTGGACAGAAGGGAACCTTACTGCATTGTTGGTGGGAGTGTAAACTTGTTCAACTACTTTAGAAAGCAGTATGGAGGTTCCTCAAAAGACCCCACATAGAGCTCCCCTATGACCTAGCAATCCCACTTTTTACCCGAATGATCACAAACAAGACCATATTAAAGCTGCCAGCACAACTATGTTTATTGCAGTCTTATTTACCATAGCTGAGATATGGAACCAACCCAGATGCCCCTCAGTAGATGAATGGATCAAGAAAATGTGGTATATATACACAATGGAATTCTATGCCTCCATCAGAAAGAATGACATTGCCCCATTTGTTAGGAAATGGAGAGACTTGGAAAAAATATATTAAATGAAGTAAGCCAGGCTCAAAGAAACATAGGTCCTATGGTTTCCCTTTTTTTTGCAATAACTAGTATATGTCTTGGAAGCCAGAAAAGGTCAAAAGCTATATACATATGATCAGATAAGATGATGTTAAATGAAAAGAATCCCAAGATAGGGACACAAGTGGTTTTTTTCTTTCTTGCTATTGTTCAAAATTTTCTTATACTCTATCTTTTATCCTGTTGCAAAGAGGATGAAACATTTCTTCTCATCCATGTCCAATAGTGACATAAGCTGGTTTCCCTGGTTGGTGTGAATGAGCAACATTTCACCAGCCCAAAGCAAATCGTTTCAGGACATGAGGAGAAGCAACAAAGACTTCTATACTGTCGGACACTTCTTCACAACCCAGTTTCCTTTTTTGTTCATCTTTGCTTATAGATGAGTAAGGTGAAGCATCAGCAGGAACTCTTCACACAACTGGTAGTGACTAAGATTCTGAGTGAAGTTCAGGCCTGACTGGTAAGGTTGACAATGATTGGAAAAGCCCTGCCAACTCCACAATGAAACCCTACCCACCTTGTACAAGAGAGTTTGATGACGTTGGCACTTTGTAGGTTACAACATTTCTCTTAGCTCTAGTTTCAATAGTAAAGTGGGTGACTTATAAACAACAGGAAGGTATTTCTGAGAGTTCTGGAGTCTCGAAGCTCAATGTCTGAATGCCAGCCAGCACGGCTGGATTGTGATGAGGGCTGTTTGTGGTTGCAGATGCCATCTCACATGGTGGAATGATAGGGAGGAAACTCCTTGCAATCGTTTGTATATGGTACTAATCCGATTTGTGGTGACTAAGTCCATGTTTCTGGACTGTCACCCTCCCCCAAAGGCTCCCTCTCCTAATATCATGGCATTGAACATTAAGATTTCAATATGTGAATTTTGGAAGAATGAGAACATTTAGCCCACTGCACTCTTCTCTAAGGAAAGGTTTTATTTTTCTGTTTTTAATTTAAAAAAAAAAAACGAACAAATAAGGAAAAGAGTAGCAAAAGATAACAGGAATATAATGGGAGATATATTAAGATGTCAGAAATGACAGCTGTCATTGCTGCATTAAAAAGAGTCTTATACTGACAGTAGGTAACTAATAGATGTTGCCTAAAGAACATAATTTATCAGATGAGGCTGATACTCTACACAGAGGGGGTGGGGGAGAGGGAGAAAAAGAGAGAAAGAGGAATCCTCAAAGTCCTTTATGCTCTGGGCTGCAGTCCACAATATCCCATGCCTATGACTTTGTGTTCCTTGAAACCATATCTCCACTGTTCTACCTTGCTTTTTGTTTTGTTTTTTTCAGTCATGGGGCTTGAACTCAGGGCCTGGGCTCTGTCCTGAGCCTTATCACTCAAAGCTAGCACTCTACCACTTCGAGCCTCAGCAGCACTTCCAGTTTTCTCGTGGTTAGTTGAAGACAAGGATCTCAAGGATGTGTCTGCCTGGGCTGGCTTCAAGCCACCAGCCTTCTGAGTAGCTAGGATTACAGGTTTGAACCACTGGCACCCAGCTCTTTACCTTGGTTTTTACAATCTAGCATTTCCCACAGACTTGGAGCATCCCTAACACACTAATTCTCCATGACTTCATATATCTGCCCTCTGCCTGAACTGTACACCTGGAAGATGCCCCTCTCTTCTCAGAGTCATCTTTAGAAATTTATTGGTTCTTCCTGTTGACCTTGTACTGAGTAAGACAAAGCTCTCTGGGCTTTATAGTGCAGAAACATACTCCTTTGCTGCTCTTATGTCTTTCAATTAGACCAGATGCTAACCTGAGTATAGGATCAGTGTCTTCATTTCCTGAATATAGGATCAGTGGCTAATCACAATGCCTAAAACAATTGGTGATACTAGCTTGTGGAATGGGCGAGTCAGTGAATAAGTAGCAATAAAATTAGACATATATGTTAACCATATATAAAGCTCCAATCTTTATACCCTGAGCTTCATTTTAAAACATAAGGAAAAATAAAAACAAAATCTCAATGGCTTTGAGTTTTCTTTTAGCATGTCTCAGTATTAATTTTGCAGACCTATGCTTTCTTTGCTTTTGTGAATTGCCAACTATGCTCGTTAACGCTAAGTCAAACATCCTGGCATGTGGGGTTTTAATAAGGCATTGCTCACCCCTAGGTGGTGAGATGTGGCATTTTAAGCTGAGATACAATTTTCTGGTGATAATGTTACTCACATAGGTAAAATAACATCCAAGTTGTTACACTTATCTGCCTTGCAAATCTGCAAGTTAACGCTCCTTATTTTTATCTTTGCTTTGAGATCTGATTATGGAAATACTTTCAGAAATAGAAAGAATTAGACTTTCCATAGTAAAAGTTATTTTATCCTATACTTTCCACATGAGCTATCAGAATTCTATTATTTCATTGCTCATTTTTCTACTTTATTTTGTTTGGAGTCATCAGTGACTTTTGAACTTAGCAACACAGGAAGGACCTAGCTTTCTCAAAGGTATCTACTTTAATTTTCGATTAATATATATTTTATTGTAAAGATACTGTACAGTGTGGTTACAGTTATATGAGTAAGGTAATGAGTACACTTCCTATCGAGCATTGTTATCCCCTCCTTAGTTTTTCATCTACCATCCATTCCCTCCCCACCTCCCCAGCTCCCTCCCCACCCCCAAGTTGTAAATTTCATTTTCAATATAGTATCTTGTACATCTCATTGTACATCTTGTACAATGAGTCAACCTGTATCCTTATTTCAGCATTTTGTTATTTCCCTTCCCCTCCCCAAATTAGAAAAACGTATATACAAGATTCAGGGCACCAGAATCAAATATGGTGAAAACAGAAGTTATACAATGGGGGTAGAACATACAAAAGAAACAAAAAAAAATCACATAGTACATCATAAGTACATTAAAAACAACAGCAAGAAAGATAAAACCCCTTCCTATCTTGGGGTTTCACTTAGCATCATCTTATATGGTCATATGTACATAGCTTTTGACCTTTTCTGCTTGTCCCAGACATACACTAGTTATTGCAGATAAAGGAAACCATGGGACCTAGGTTTCTTTGGGTCTGGCTTACTTCATTTAACCAAGTCTTTCCATTTCTTAATAAATACGGCAGTATCATTCTTTCTGATGGAGGCATAGAATTACATTGTGTGTGCGTGTGTGTGTGTGTGTGTGTGTGTGTGTGTGTGTGTGTGTGTGTGTGTGTGTGTTTGTGTGTGTGTAGCTTTAGTATGGGCTTGTTTGTGATCATTTGGGTAAATGCCCAAAAGTAGGATTGCCGAGTCATAGGGGAGCTCTATGTGGAGTCTTTTGAGGAACCTCCATACTGCTTTCCAAAGTGGTTAAATAAGTCTACATTCCCACCAACAATGCAGTAGGGTTCCCTTTTGGCAACATCCCCTCCAGCATCTGATTTCTTGATTATAGCCATTCTAACTGGTGTGAGATGGAATCTCAATGTTGTTTTGATTTATATTTCATTTATGACCAGAGAAGTTGAGCATTTCTTCTTGTGTCTATTGGCCATTCTTATTTCCTCTTCAGAGAAGTCTCCCTTTAAGTCTTTAGCCCATTTATTAATTGTTTGGTTGTTTCATTGAGGATTTGTTTTTGGAGGATTTAATTTTTTGAGTTTGAAGTATATTTTAGGTATGAGACACTTCTCTATTGTATGGCTAATGAAGATCTTCTCCCAATCTGTGGGCTTTCTGTTGATCTTGCTAGCTGTGTCCTTTGCCATGCAGAAGCTCTGCAGTTTCATGCAATCCCATTAGTCCAACTTTTCTTTGATTTGTTGTGTTTCTGGGTCTTTATTAAGAAAATTTCAGCCTGTGCTAAGAAGCCCTAGAGTTTCTCCTATTCCTTCCTCTAATGTTTTCAAGGTGTCTGCTTTGACTTCAAGGTCTTTGATCCATACGGAGTTGATTCTAGTGCAGGGTGATAGATAAGGTTCTAGCTTTAGTTTTCTACAGGTGTTTAACCAATATTGCCAGCACCATTTACTGAACAGGCTTTCTTCCATTCTATTTTTTTAGCTCCCTTATTGAAGATTAGGTGGCTATAGGTCTGTGGGTTCATTTCTGGTTCTTCAGTTCTATTCCATTGGTCCTCAGGTCTGTTCTTATGCCAGTACCAAGCTGTTTTGATTACTGTGGCTTTGTAGTAGAGTTTGAAGTTTGGTATTGATATTCCTCCAGCACTGTTCTTTCTGCTATTTAGGGTCTTCTATTGTTCCATATGAATTTTTAGGTTGCTTCTTCTATTTCATTGAAGACTGAGGATGGGTTATTGATGAGTATCACATTGAATTTATATTATAGCTTTTGGCAGTATTTCCATTTTCACGATGTTAATCCTACCAATCCAGGAGCATGGGAGTTTTTTCAACTTCCTTAGTTCTGCTTTAATTTCCTTTTTCAGGTTTTTAAATTTTTTTCCTTAAAATTTTTTTTTATTACAGAGGGGTTACAATTACATGGGCAAGGTAATGGGTCCATTTCTTATCAAGCATTGTTGCCTTCTCCTTTGTTTCCCTTTCTCATCTCTTCCCATCTCCCCTCTCCCCACCCTCCCAAAGTTGTAAAGTTCGTTTTTTGACATAACATCTTGTACATCTCATTGTTGCAATATGTCCACCTGTATCCCTATTTAAACAATTTGTTTTTTTTCGTCCCCCTCCACAAAGTATACCAACATCAAATACAGTGAAAACAGGGGTTATACTGTGGGGGAGGGACATACTAAGCAACAAAGAAATCATCTTATAAATATGTTAGAAACAATTGCAAGAAAGAAAAAAAAACATTTGAATCCTTATCTTGGGGTTTATTTCGCCTAACATCAACTTATCTGACATTGTCCCATTTGTTAGGAAATGGAAAGACTTGGAAAAAATTATATTAAGTGAAGTAAGCCAGGCCAAAAGAAACATAGGTCCCATGCGTTCCCTTATTTGCAATAAATTTTATTTTATTATTTTAATATGTTTTTACTATAAAAATACTGTACAGAGGGGTTACAGTTACATGAATAAGATAATGAGTACATTTCCTATTGAGCATTGTTACCTCCACCTTTATTTTTCCCCTACCATCCCTTCTCTCCCCACCTCCCCAACTCCTCCCTTTGTCCCCCCTCAAGTTGCAAAGTTCGTTTTCAGCATAGTGTCTTGTACATCTCATGGTTACAATGGGTCAACCTGTATCCCTACTTAAGCATTTTGTTTTTTCCCTTCCCTTCCCCAAATTAGAAAATTGTATATACAAGATGCAGGGCACTGGAGTCAAATACAGTGAAAATAGGGGTTATACCATGGGGGAAGAACATACAAAAGAAACAAAAAAAATCACAGAGTACATTATAAGTACATTAAAAACAATAGCAAGAAAAAAACCCACTCTTGTCCCTGTCTTGGGGTTCATTTCACTTAACATCATCTTATATGGTCATATGTGCATAGCTTTTAACCTTTTCTGCTTGTCCTCAACTTATGGTAGTTATTGAAAATAAGGGAAACAATGGGACCTATGTTTCTTTTGGCCTGGCTTACTTCATTTAATATAATTTTTTCCAAGTCTTTCCATTTCCTAACAAGTGGGGCAATGTCATTCTTTCTGATGGAGACATAGAATTCAAGTGTGTGTGTGTGTGTGTGTGTGTGTGTGTGTGTGTGTGTGTGTGTGTCTGTGTGTGTGTGTGTGTGTGTCTCTGTGTGTGTGTGTGTGTGTGTGTGTGTGTGTGTGTGACATTTTCTTGATCCATTCATCTACTGAGGGGCATCTGGGTTGGTTCCATATCTTAGCTATGGTAAATAATGCTGCAATAAACATAATTGTGCTGATAGCTTTAGTATACCCTTATTTGTGATCACTTGGGTAAATGCTTTTTCAGGTTTTTAAAGTTTTCAGCATAGAGGTCTCTCACTTCTTTAGTTAACTAAAAGTATTCTAGGTATTTTTTGTGGGGCTATTACAAAAGAAAAAATGTATTTACTTTATTTCATTTCAGTTTTTGTCTTAGGAAAGATTTGTCCCCAATGGATAATTTTTCCCCACCCATTAAATAATCAGTATTATATATCTACTGGTCACCCAAATTTAATACTCTCTCCAAAATAGCCTTTGGTGCTTTCTACCTTCTTTCAGTTACTGAAGTCCCCTTTTTACTAGACTCACTTCCAGAGTTTCTAGGATAACTACCATAAGCTTGGGTGAATTATCTTCCTTTTCCCTTTTCTTGGAGGAAGGAATAGGAGAGGCAAAAACCAGTCAAGTGTCTTCATAGAAAAATTAGTAGCATCCTGTTTTGCTTTCCTGTGCTTTACTCTAAGCAGACCCTCAGGAAAAACCTGAGCTCATACAGTAGCAATATTAGCTAAGCCTTTTAATTTTTAAAAATGTAAAAGGTAAAATAATAAACTTCTGACTAAATCTGTTATCAAATTTATTTAATTGTAAATTTTATGTAATTACTAAACTAGTCATTTTTCCCCTAATATTGTTGTCTACTATTATTTTTCACCATTATTTCATCAAAATTTTGTTGTTGTTATTAGTTGTGGGGCTTGATCTCAGGGCCTAGGATCTGTCCATGAGTCTCTTTGTGCTCAGGGCTAGCACTCTACTACTTTGAACCATGGTACCACTTCCAATTTTTCAGTGGTTAGCTGGAGATAAAGAATCTCACAGGGACTTTTTTGCCCAGGCTAGCTTCAAACTGTGATCCTCAGATCTTACCCTCCTGAGTAGCTAGGATTACAGACATGAGCCACTGGTGCCTGGCCTATTTCATCAAACTTTTATAGATTGTTCTGGGCAATTACATTAAACTTACAGCTTACAGGCTAGGTGGGAACTCTACCATTTGAGCCACTTCTTTATCAGGTCTTTTTGCTGGGTAACTAGAGAGGAAGGCTCAAAGACTTTCCTGCCCAAGATGGCTTTGAACCTTGATTCTCCAGGTCTAAGCCTTTTGAATAGCTACGATTACAGATAAGCATGAGCTGTTAGTGGCCGGGTGATTTGGTTTTTGATAAGAACCCCCATTCTGGTTTGTATACAATTTTTCTTCAAAAAAAATGCTGACAGGGAGAGACAGAAAGAGAATGAGAATGCACAAGAGCCCTCTTCCTCTTTTTATAAAGGTACTATGAATTCCGTGGTTGTGAGGGTCACACCCTCATATCCCTATCTAAGCCAAACTACTTTCCAAGTCCACCTTTAAAGACCAACAGCAAAGGAACAAAGTTTTATTGTAATGAAATAAAGAGAAACACAAACTTTGAGCTCCTAACAAAGGTCACTGAGAACATAGGCCATTAGTGTTGAATGATGCTTTGGTCATCCACGTGTGTTTTAATTATTTGCACCTTTATGGCAACCCTTAAAAGAAGCTTAAGTCAGTATTGGCTAGCAAAATCCAGGTTTGTGCTTGAAACCTCTATAGGCTCCTCCCCCCCCCCCCCAGTGCCAGTCTAACTGAACTGGTGATGGGCATTGTTAAATTTAGACAATATAAGAGGTCTGGATTTTTTTTTTGCAGCAGGTGTTCATAGAAGTGGCTCCCCCATGTATGGCTGTCAGTGCATTCTAATGTCTCCTTTCTTCTTTTTCACCTTTAGGAACAGAGGCAGTAAGACTCTGTCTTTTCCACTACCACTTGACATGGGCCAGCGAGCTGTCTGTGTCTGTCCACTGTCTGCCTCTCCCCCCCCCCCCCCCGCCCTGCCCCTGGCCGTTAGGAACACATTGTGTACAACTTTAGTCCCAGGATGAATGTGAATGTCTCCTCACTTTATTTTGAGGATAGAAGAAAGTTCCCTCTGCAGTGGTAACCATGAGAATGTGCTGATACTTCTGTACAAATGGCCTCAAATGAATTTGGATGTGATTTTCAAGTATGTCACTATTAACTTGCAGGTTTCTTTTCTGAACTCATCCAGTAGGCATCTCTTCCTCTTCATTAAAATGAATTCAGATTACACTATAAAATTATGGTAACACTAGTATCAATAACAGTGATACTGACAGTACTCATAATTGCATATATAAGGGTCAACAGATGTTTTACCGATACCTATCTTATCCCCCCCAGAAGCCTCACAGGATGCTTACCTGTTGATGTTCCTGATTTCACCCAGAAGAAAATTGTGTTCCCCAGAGATATTCAGTCCACCTCACAACATTTCACAATGTAGGAGGAGGCGTGGTAAATAGAGCAATTCAAGTACAAGTCTTTTTTTTTTTGGGGGGGGGGTCAGGTTGTGGGGCCTGAACTCTGGGCCTGGGCACTGTCCCTCAGCTCTTCAGCTCAAGGCTAGCGCTTTACCACTTGAGCCACAGTGCCACTTCCGGCTTTTTTCTTTTTGCTTATGTGGTGCTGAGGAATCGAACCCAGGGCCCAAGGCTTGCAAGGCAAGTGCTCTACCACTGAGCCACCTTCCCAGCCCTCAAGTACAAGTCTTTTAACTCCACCTTAACAGAAGAAATATGATAGTGAGAATACAGAAGAGGTCAGTAATAATGCATCCAATTTGCTTTTCGAGGTTCATTTCTAATAAATGTCCTTGGTTGTGAGTCATCTGTTGACAAAGAGAATGGAAATAGCATACTCAGTTCCTGAAGTGTCATTCATTTCTTAAAGAGAATCTATCACGGGCTTCTATGTTTTATTCAATCTCTAATTCTGAAATCTCATGATAAGAACATTAACTTGTTAAGTAGACTGTAAAGTAGGCATTAATAGACTAGGAGATGATTTAAGAGCTTGCGACATTCACTTGTAGCATGACAAGGAGGAGTGTATTAATTCACATTTACCAACAGGAAATCTGACCATGTTGACCATGCTTTTCTTTTTCTCTCCTTTCTTTTTCTTGCAATGAAATGTACATTTCCCCCTTCACATTTAGAGGCCAGGATCTGCAGCGCATTTGTTTTTCTACCCTCAAAATTAAAAAGAAAAAATTCATTTTAATGTTATTTATGTATAGAGATTGAACACAATATTCAAACCACTTGTATGGGTTTAATTTTATTATTGTTGAGTCATTATTAATCACAGAATATAATAAGATTTGTTTTCTCCTATTTCTTATTTTTCGTAAAGCAGTGGCAATGGCTTGGGGACAATGTATGTTTTATTATATAAGGAATATAGGAACTTTTGGTAAAAGTCTTCTTCCCCATTTCTCCTGACTTAGAGTCAGTCAGTCTTTGCCTTTCTTGCTCTTGTATAGAGCTAGCTTTTTTCCAGACTTATGTCTCTGGAAAGCTTATATAAGTAGGAATTCAACTAAAATAATATATACTATATTATATCTTGAGTTTAATAATATGCAACTCTATGAATTGACATACAACTACAGTGATAAAATACAGAGGATAAAATCAATGGTTATATTGTAATCCATTTTTTGAAAGATAAGAAAAAATATGGTTTATTTTAGGGGAAGTGAAATGGAAGGAGACTGCCTTTCTTTCATAAAGACTTATTATGTAAGGATATTGATTGGTTGGCTGGTTGATACGGGAGAGTGAATTTTATCTCTGCCATACAGGCACTGGGTGGTCTTGCTTCCACATCCTAAGATGTGGTTATAGCATTAGAGAAATGTTACAGCACTTATACCTGCAGATGCATAACCGTCTATTCAAGTCAAGCAACATACTGTTGGAGAGCAGAAAGAAAAGTCTATATTGTAGCTGATGGCACTGAGAGGGTTGGACACTGGGATGTGTGATTCTGATTTGCCCAAGAAAATACTGAAAAGAGAGATATTTCAAGAAGATGAAATACATTAGCATGATACTGTAGATAGAACTTCTAGAGTTCTTTTACAAACTAAGAAGCTCAATGGCTTAATAAAAACAAGGGTACATGGGAGACACAGTTAAGAGTTATATTAAAAAGCTAAGTGGAAGATGATAAACAGGAAATCACTGGATACTCTGGTGAAGTCCCAGCCACATTTTAAGATTATGTGAATCTCTCAGTATTTCATCAGGGTGTATACACAGGGATGCTTGAAAAACTATGAAAAGAAAGACATAATAAAGAGGCTCCTATAATTGTCTAGAGTACCATTAAAAATAATAAAAGAAAAGGAAAGACTCTGGTGGCTCACGCCTGTAATCCTATCTACTCAGGAGGCTGAGATCTTAGGATCATAGTTTGAAGCCAGCCTGGATAGGAAAGACCATGAAACTCTTACCTCCAGTCAATTACCAAAAAAGCCAGAAGTAGAGTTGCGGCCCAAGTGGTAGAGCATTAACTTTGAGCAAAAGAAGCTCAAGAACAGCTCCCAGGTCCTGAGTTTAAGCTCAGAAAAGGAAGGAAGGGAGGAAGGGAGGAGGGAGGAAGGGAGGGAGGAAGGGAGGAAGGGATGGAGGGAGGGAGGGACGGAATGAAGGAGAGAGAGATGGAGACAGAAAGAGAAAAAGAAAGGAAAAGAGAAGGAAGACAAAAGAAGGAAAGAAAGAAAATATAACCTTGGACATTGACAGTGGAGTGGGAGAGAAGGCAAATACAGGAGAGACTGTGGAAAGAGTTACAACAGAACTAAATGAGTTATTTGATGTGGAGGTTGTAGACAGTGATCATAAAAATTGTTAACTGACAAGAACTGGTACAAGTCTAGGAGACTGATGAAAGATTTGTTCATGGTGGGGGGGCGGGGGGGAGGGGGGAGGATTGGGTGGGGGGGCTGGGAAGGGATGTGAAGGGTAAACAAAGGAGGAGGCTGCAATGTGTGATAAGAAATGTGCACATTATCCTGCCCATGTAATTGTAGCCCCTCTGTACAGTATGTTCACAAAAAAAATTAAATTAAATTAAAAAAAAGATTTGTTCAGAAATTCATCTATATTGTTATTGCCTATCAACATAGGCACAAACCTGTTTTTATTTGTGCTAATACATCTATGTGAGTGGTAAGAGATCATGCAGAGGGGCTGGGATGGTGGCTCAGTGGTAGAGTGCTTGCCTTGCATACATGAGGCCATGGGTTCGATTCCTCAACACCACATAAGCAGAAAAAGCCAGAAGTGGCTCAGTGGTTCAAGTGGTAGAGCACTTGCCTTGAGCTGAATTGCTGAAGGATAGCACCCAGGCCCAGAGTTCAGGCCCCACAACCGACACACAAAAAAAGAGATCATGTAGAGATGGAACCCTGGTTCAACTAATAACTTTGGTTTCCTTAGCCTCAGTTTCTCCCTATGTGAAGTGGTGATTATAAAAGTAATCTCATGTGACTCTTATGATGACTAGATGGGTTAGTGTAGGAAGCAAGCCTGGATATAATAAATGTTGGATAAAAATTATTTATTTCTCTAAAAATTTTATCTATCTACCTTGATCTAATCTCGGGAACAACATTATTCGACTTTTTTGGACACCAGTCTACTATTGGACAAATGAATTAATATTAGATAGTCCCTAGAGTTCTATTTGTTGAATCATAGTTAATCAATACTTAGATATTGAATACCCACATGCACTAGGCCCTTGGGCCTTTGGATCTGAGGATGAATTGGGAAGACAGAAGTCAGATATCAGATAGATAAACACAAAATAATAACTATGTTAAGTATATGGTCAATTTATTTTAGAAACTAAGAATATTAGTGGCATCTCTAAGAGGAGAGAAGGTCAGAGAGCTGCGGCTTAGATGGCTAGGTGAAAGTAGGTGTTGGTGGTCAGTGGTTTTTTGTTTGTTTGCTTGTTTGTTTTTTTTTTGCCAGTCCTGGGGCTTGAACTCAGGACCTGGGCACTGTCCCTGAGCTTCTTTTGCTCACAGCTAGCACTCTACCATTTGAACCACAGTGCAATTCTGGCTTTTTCTATTTATGTGGTACTGGGAAATCGAACCCAGGGTTTCATGCATGGTAGGCAAGCATTCTGCCACTAAGCCACATTCCCAGCCTGGTGGCCAGTGTTTTGAGATAACCCATTAAGGCCTTTACTTTTAATTTTCTTTGCTGAGTATCAAAAAATCCATTAGTCTTGAACATTTGAAATTAGTTTAGTTTTTAGTATTATGAGCCATCAAAAATATACTTCAGAAATGGCCTTATGAAAGTAATGATGCTGAATGTAAGTTAAGGAAGTGTGCAACTTTCCACCATCAACCCGCTAGTTCCAACATCCCCTTTTCTTCCAGTTACAAACAGACATAATCTAAATTAAACCACATCATTGCGATTCAAATGAAACTTCTTCAAAACAAGCCTATTAACAATCTCTAATTATAGAAATTTCAGAGCTCCAACTGTCAAGGGAACTATTTGGTTGACATGTCCAACATGCCACCTGCTAGCCAAAGTAGTTCACCTGAATATCTCTTTCTCTCTAACTATTCAGCACACACCAACTAGTGGTTCACAGAGGCTTTTCCACCTGCCTGCCCACTGCTTCCGAGGGAGGTGATCATCCCAGCCAGGTGTCATGCTAGCAGGAGATCCTGCATTATTAATAGACATCAGTGATAGAGATAATTAATTATATAGTTTTCAGCCTATCAAGTTATGCCAAGCAACTGGGACATTTCAAAAGGAATGCAGATGAAATGAATGTAGGTTTACATGCTCTTATTTGAGGTTACTCTGGTTTGACTCAGTCTTTGTTGGGAGGATTTTACAAGATTAGTGGCCATCTTCCAGTGCCTTGGCTGCTCTCATGGACCTTTGACCCCCTGTCCGCTGCCAGCCACATGAAAAAACATGGCTTTTGTTAGTACTGGGATCCGAGAAAGGGCGAGATGATCCACAAAGCCTTTTAAGTTTGCCCATTTATGATGCTTGAGCTAGCCATATAGTTCAGTGTTTGTTTAGAATGATAAAATTAAAAACCCTCTCCTTTTAATGAATAACACTTCTGACACCATATGTGGTGGTTTTCCATCTAATTCCCTATGAACACCAACCAGGTATGCTACTTAATTACATTCTCACACTACCCAGAATTAGTGCAAATTTCATAGGTCAAAGGGTTGGTTCATAAGACTGTTTGGTTTCAGATGTCAGTCACAAATTCTGGGCTTTCCTTTCTTAAAAATGACTTGGCTACAAATTGGCTATAAATTCCCATGGTCTTTCCTCAGGATTGGTTATTTCCTGTAATAACTCACAGATCTCAGGGAAATGCTCATCTACTTTACTTATTAAAAAAGGCATGATATAAGTAGTAGATGTGCATTCAGAGGAAGAGCTATGCCAGGCAAGGTGTGGAATGGTCCTGGATATAGGAGTTTGTCTCCATCCTCCCTCCCCATACATGGATGCTTTCATCAACTCAGATCTCCAAATTCTATAGTTGACAGATTTTATTATGGTGGCCTCATTACACAGATATAATCAGTTTTTAACTCAGTTCTAGCGGATAGGGCATGGCTGGAGCTGACACTTTCAAGCTTTTAATCATTACTTGATCTTTATGATGACCAGAGCTGCCAGAGCTCATTGAAAGTTGCCCAATTAAGACTAAAGATTTGGGAAATGCTACAGTTTAAGAACTCTATGTCAGCAAATAGATTCTAATATTAAAAATTAGGGGGAACAGACCTATAGCCATCTCATCTTCAATAAGGGAGCTAAAAAAATAGAATGGACGAAAGACAGCCTCTTCAGTAAATGGTGCTGGCAAAATTGATTAACTACTTGTAGAAAACTAAAGCTAGATCCTTATATATCACCCTGCACCTGAACCAACTCCAAACGGATCAAAGACCTCGGAGTCAAAGCAGACACTCTGAAAACGTTACAGGATGGAATAGGACAAACCCTAGGTCTCCTTGGCACAGGCCGAAATTTTCTTAATAGAGACCCAGAAACCCAACAAATCAAAGAAAGGTTGGACAAATGGGATTGCATGAAGTTGCAGAGCTTCTGCATGGCAAAGGACATAGCTAGCAAGATCAATAGAAAGCCCATGGATTGGGAGAAGATCTTCACTAGCCATACAACAGACAAGGGTCTCATATCTAAAATATACCTGGAACTCAAAAAATTAAATCCCCCTACAACAAATTTTCAAAGAAACAACTGCCCAATAAATAACTGGGCTAAAGACTTAAAGAGAAACTTCTCTGAAGAAGAAAGAAGGATGGCCAATAGACACATGAAGAAATGCTCAACCTCCCTAGCCATAAAAAAAATGAAAGTCAAAACAACATTGAGATACCACCTCACCCCAGTTAGAATGGCTATAATCAAGAACTCTATTATAACAACAGATGCTGGAGGGGATGTGGACAGAAGGGAACCTTACTGCATTGTTAGTGGGAGTGTAAACTTGTTCAACCACTTTGGAAAGCAGGATGGAGGTTCCTCAAAAGACTCCACATAGAGCTCCCCTATGACCCAGCAATCCCACTTTTGGGCATTTACCCAAATGTTCACAAACAAGACCACACTAAAGCTACCATCACAACTGTGTTTATTGCAGCATTATTTACCATAGCTAAGATATGGAACCAACCCAGATGCCCCTCAGTAGATGAATGGATCAAGAAAATGGAATTCTATACCTCCATCAGAAAGAATGACATTGCCCCATTTGTTAGGAAATGGAAAGACTTGGAAAAAAATTCTATTAAGTGAAGTAAGCCAGGCCCAAAGAAACATAGGTCCCATGGTTTCCCTTATTTGCAATAACTAGTATATGTCTGATTCAAGCAGAAAAGGTCAGTTAAGTTGATGTAGGGAAATGAACCCTAAGATATGTATTGAAGTGTTTTGTTTCCTTTCATGCCATTGTTTCTAACACATTTATAAGATTATTTCTTTGTTGTTTTGTATGTCCCTCCCCCACAGTATAACCCCTTCTTTCACTGTATTTGATGTTGTTATCATTTGTGGAGGGGAATGGAAAAAAAAACCAAATCGTTTAAATAGGGGTACACATAAAAGTCGTTTTGTCAAAAACGAATTTTACAACCTTGGTTAGGGGTGGCAGGACTGGGGGAAGTGGGGGAAGGGTGGGATGGGAAGGGGAAACAAAGGAGGAGGTTACAATGCTTGATAAGAAATGTACTCATTATCTTGCCCATGTAATTATAACCCTTCTGTACAGTATTTTCACAATTTAAAAAAAAGAAAAAAAATTAGGGGGAAAGATGCTTTAGCACCCATATCATGCAGGAAATTATAAGGATTTTAATAGCATCGTGTTGGGAACTTGGAGCAGAGATCAAATTTGCACTTATTTTGCCACAGATGGGATACTCCAACTGTTATTTGAATATTTGAGTTATTTTCATGGGTAAGGGACAGGTAATATCCTATCTGAGTTTGCCTACTACTACAAGTGACTCTCAGAAAATTAATTATATTTTCATGCTTTCAAGCTAGAAAGGTTTTTCTAGCTCCCTAATTATGGTCCAAAAATGGTCATTATGGAATCAACTTTGTATCTTCCTTATTCCAAATTGTATTTCCAGTAGTATGATAGAAATGTTTATATTGTTGCTGCTATTTGTTGTGTTTTTGGAAGAAAACATGAAGTCAGATTTTTGTCTCTTGGCTTATTTTCAAGAATAAGACATCAGGTGTTAAAATTGGTGTCCCTCAGCTCTTAACTAGGGTACTAGATTAAGACTCAGTGCTTCTGGGCCTTCATGAACATCTTCCAGTTAAATCATCAGAGAGCAATGGAACATTAATTATGGCATCTGGGAAAGGCACTTTGAAACAAATAAGTTCCTGTTGAAAGTTCAGGCAGTTTCCTCAGTTGATTTGGATAATATAATTAATGCACATTTTCTGAAGAAATACTAGTCATATTTATTGTTTGACAACTGTTCCTAAAGTATTATACCTATAAAACATTTGTTTCATTAAAAGTATGATTCTAGTACCCCGTCCTTCCATCTCTACCCTAAACTTCTTATGCTTTTTAATTTAGCTAAGTAGGATCAATAGAAAACTGATTTAACTCAGAACATTCCTTGATCTGATGGCATTTTTCTGTATATACTTGAAAATGGGTTCATACTTTTCTGAATAAGTAGTGGCTAATTCCTGATCTGCAACAATTCTAGGAAAAACTGTTGAATGTGTTTTGTTTTGTTTTTTTTGGGCCTGGTCATCGGGCCTGAACTCTGGGCCTGGGCCACTGTCCCTCAGCTCTTTAGCTCAAGGCTAGCGCTCTACCACTTGAGCCATAGCACCACTTCCAGATTTTTTCTTTTTGCTTATGTGGTGCTGAGGAATCAAACCCAGGGCCTCAGGCATGTCAGGCAAGCGCTCTACCACTGAGCCACCTTCCCAGCCCGACTGTTGAATTTTATATGTTGAATTCGATAGAGGAAAGGTCATAGTACTATGTCTTGAATCTATGCTATTTTGACTTATTCTTGCTAAAGAGATGGAAATTTTATAGGAAGTCAACTTTAATAAAGGAATGAAGGATTGAAATGGATGGTGACCACCACAAGTCTCACCACACACAGATAGCCCTTTTTCAGATCTTGGTTTCACCACCTTTTGGCCATATGAGCTGGCATCAATTCACATCTGTCAGTTTCTACACATAATAGGACTTAATGCATCTTTATGCAGGTATATAGTAAGGAATAAATTAGCTATCTACAAATTGTTGTCAATAATATATACTCAGTAAAAAATAATTGGTAGGTATTTGACAATGGGATCAACAAGACCTAAAAATCTATAATAAATTAACTAATAGAATCAAAGTAATAATGTATCAATTACTACTCTTTGGTTGAAAAGCAACATTTTTATGTGCTTCTTCAGAGTGTAATGTAAGAAGAACCTTGTAAGTTTCCTATGTTCTTTCTAAATGGCTATTAGTAAACATGATAAAAAGCATATGGTTTGGCATGACATAGAAGTCAGTCTAGCAAATTGCTATTTTCTCTAAAACAACAAAAAAAGCAAAAAAAAAAAAAAATCCACCATCTGGATGTTAGTTCAGCTGTGTTATCTCACTAATTTACATTTCCTTCTCTTAATAGACAAAGGTATATTTAGAATAAAATTCACTGTTTCCTCTAAAAATTTGGTTTAAAATGCTCATCTCTGGAACCTGTCAGCTGTATTTTAATTTCTTACTTAGATGCTGAAATGAAGTTTCTCAGCAATGTTCCATCAGAAGATAGAATGAATTTCATTTGATCCCTCACTACAGCTTGGAATTTCATACTGAATCTGAGTTGAAGCATGCATTTTATTAGACGCCAAAGAAATTCAGTCTATTGATACAGCTGTTGTATGATGCTAAAAATAGTTTAATGAGACTAATTAAAAAACATTTTAGGAATAAAATTCAGAAGCTAAACTGCACATTACTATTATAACAGTGAGAGACAAGATATAGTGAAGAGTCCTCCTGAAGGCAGCGCAGCAGAAGACTTCAAAGTGAATTGTGGATCTTGCAAGACAGTAAAAGAGATTCCCCCCAAATTACAAAAACAGAAAGTACTAGGACCATAAACTGAGGGGGTAAATAAGAGCTGAGGCTCAGGATGACTTGAGGATATTTTGAGGATTAGTAGTTTCAAATGAAGACAGGAGGTTTGGTCTAAGGCCTGATGTGGGTTACCTTTGGATCTCAGATGTCTGCATAAAGTTGGGCATGAAGGACTTGTCCATTCTAGCTGAACAGAAATCCCCCTGCCAGTTAAAAAAAAAAAGATGTTATAAACCATGGTTATCTCCATCTCATCTTCAAAGGCAACAGAAAGTAATATTAAAACTAAGAGAACCTCTGAGAATTTCATCCATAGATTGTTCTTATCTGAGTAGAACTCTTAGCACATAAAGAAAAATATTTTTTTCTTGTAATCTCTCCCTGGTTCCTAAGAGAAATAACTATGAATGCTCCTAGAAGAAAACTTTTCTGAAAAGTCTCAGAGGGTAGTCTAATATAAGCTAATAATATTAGAAATTATTGATAAAGGGAGAGGAAGCCATCATACATGGTAAAAATTAAACCAAGCCCAAAATACAAGCAAAAAGTCAGTCATTTTTTTTTCTGCTATGTAAGAAAAAATACAAAGAGAAATCTTCAGTCTGCGCCCTGAAAGTGGGCCTGAGCCAGAAAAACTCAATCATGTTAGGCTTCCAACCTAAAAAATGCAAGATATACATTTCTATGTTTATAAACTACTTGGTATATGGCATTTTATTATAGCAACCCAGATTGACTAAGATATCTGTCCAAAATCATTGAAAAGAGGAAAAAAACATAACATGATCTCAATTAAACAGGAAAATTGTATATTCATGATTTATATATTTCAAAGAAATCAAAGCATGTCTTTTTAACCCTCTTTAACTGGGTGAAGGGTATTTATTTACCCTTAAATAATAGTCACTATTTAAACAATTCCAGTTTTCTGTTTAAAAGTAGAAAACGAGAAGATGCCAAATGCATCCAACATTATAGTATGGGTCCTAAACAGTTCAGAATTTCAAGAAACATAAAAAGTTTTAGATATCCAAAGGAATGACAAAAACTGTAATTATGCTCTTGAAATGATTATCTCCATACACAGAGGAAAGGAAACTTCAGAAAAAATTAATGGAAATTGTTGACAAAGTTCAGCGATGTTTACAGCAGTTATTGCTCACAAATGTCAAGCTAGAAAAACTAGATGGTCTATCAGCACAGGAAAAGGAAAATGTAGTAAAGGCATACAATTGAGTATCATTTAGCCAAAAATAGAATAGAATTATATATATTACTACATAAAAGATTCTTCAAAATACTGTGTTTACTGAGGACAAATCAGGAAGGGATATATTGTATGATTCCTCTTGTATTAAGTATCTAAAACAGTCAAATTCATGGAGAAGATAAAATAGTGACTAACCAAGGCTGCAGGGAGAGGAGAATAGGATGTATTATCTGTTGGTATAGGATTTTGGTTTTAGTTGATGAAAGAATTCTGGAATTTATAATGGTGATGGTTTCTCAATGATAGAAATGTTCTTGATGCTAATTAACCTTTCAAAATTAGTTAAAATGTTAAAAGTTTATGTTTATTTCACAATTAAAAAATAGCCTCAGGAAGACAGAACAAAAAGTGTGTGTTTCATACTAGAATTCATTCTAATTTTCTTTTTCCATCTCTATTTTAATTAAATTTTATTTTTTAGTTATACAAAGAGTTCAATCTGTCTCTCCTCCCCCCCACCCCTTTGTCTTTGGCACCAGTACTGGGGCTTCAACTCCGGTCTCTTTGCTTATGGCTACTTGAACCATGAATCCAGTTTCATATTTTTCTGGTTAAACGGAGATGCAGGCTTTCTGTTTGGGCTGGACTTTGAACTATAGTCCTTCAAAAGTCTGTCTTCTGAATAGTTAGGCTTACAGGCACAAGCCACCAGCACTTGGCTCTTTTTTTTTTTTAACCATCTTTTTTTTAATTTTAATTTTAATTTTTTGTGAACATACTGTACAGAGGGGTTACAATTACATGGGCAAGATAATGAGTACATTTCTTATCAAGCATTGCAACCTCCTCCTTTGTTTACCCTTCACATCCCTTCCCAGCCTCCCCCCATCCCCTCAGTCCTCCCCACCCAATTCTCCCCCCTCTTACCCCCCTCCCCCACCAAAGTTGTAAAGTTCGTTTTCAACATGACAACTTGTACTTCTCATTGTTGCAACGGGTCCACAGTTATCCTTAAACGACTTGTTTTTCCCCATCTCCTCCACAAATTATACCGACATCAAATATAGTGAAAGCAGGGGTTATACTGTGCGGGAGGGACATACAAAGCAACAAAGAAATAATCTTATAAATGCGTTAGAAACAAATGCATGAAAGAAAAAAAAACATTTAAATACATATCTAAGGGTTCATTTTCCTAACATCACATTATCTAACCTTTTCTGCTTGACTCAGACATATACTAGTTATTGCAAATAAGGGAAACCATGGGACCTATGTTTCTTTGGGCTTGGCTTACTTAATATAATTTTTTCCAAGCCTTTCCATTTCCTAACAAATGGGGCAATGTCATTCTTTCTGATGGAGGCATAGAATTCCATTGTGTATATATACCACATTTTCTTGATCCATACATCTACTGAGGGGCATCTGGGTTGGTTCCATATCTTAGCTTTGGTAAATAAGGCTGCAATAAACATAGTTGTGCTGGTAGCTTTAGTGTGGTCTTGTTTGTAAACGTTTGGGTAAATGCCCAAAACTGGGATTACTGGGTCATAGGGGAGCTCTATTTTAACCACCTTTTTAAAAACTGAAAATCTAAGCTGGGCACTGATGGCTCATGCCTGCAATCCTAGCTACTCAAGAGGTTGAGATCTGAGAATCATGGTTTGAAGCCAGCCTGGGAAGAAAAGGCAGTGAGATTCTTATCTCCAATTACCCAGAAATGTAGCTGTGGTTCAAGTGGTAGAGTGCTAGCTTTGATCAAAAAACTCAAGGACAGTGCCAAGGCCATGAGTTCAAGCCCCAGGACTGGCACAAAACAGGAGGTGGGGGGAGACTGGGTGCTGGTAGAGTGCATCTATAATTTTAGCTATCCAGAAGATTGAGATCTGGAGGACTGTGATTTGAGGCCAGCCAGGGCAGAAAAGTCCACGGGACTCTATCTACAATTAATCAATAAAATGACATGCTGGAAATATGGCTCAACTATAAAGCACCAGCTTAGCAAGTATAAGGCTTGACTTCAAACTGTACTACCACTATAAATAATTTTTTAAAAAAATCATTGAGCCGGGCGCCCGTGGCTCACGCCTGTAATCCTAGCTATTCAGGAGGCTGAGATCTGAGGATCGCGGTTCAAAGCCAGCCCGGGCAGGAGAGACCGTGAGACTCCTATCTCCAATAAACCACTAGAAAACCGGAAGTGACGCTGTAGCTCAAGTGGTAGAGCGCTCGCCTTGAGCTGAAGAGCTGAGGGACAAGCGCCAGGCCCAGAGTTCAAGCCCCACAACTGCCAAAAAAAAAAAAAAACAAAATCATTGACAAGGCATTTAGGTGCAAGGAAAGAATAGTGACGGCCATGTCTTGAGTTGCTCTAGTGAAATGAAGAAAAGAACTTTTCAATAGGTGGAAAGTAATTTGGGCGTAAGGGAATAAAGCATACCCACTAGTTGTCTTTTTTGATGACCACTGATTTAATTTCAGTTTTTGTCATGGTAAGGTAAAACTATTACCTTCACTTCCATTCACAGTTAGCAAAACTACATGCGACAATATTATAATAGACCCCAGTTACCTGAAAGGTTTTTTTAATCACTTGCAAGTGCTTTCCTCTGCAAAATCTGAGACATGAGACTCAACCAAGGACCTGAGTGTGTCAATGCAGCTTTTTGCTGATGGCTTTCTTGCTTTTTTTATATTGGGTTTGCTATCACTGTGTTTCAAGTGAATTACTTAAAATCTTCCACCTCATAATCTTTTTGTGGAAATATTGTGGTTAAGATCAGTCCATATATTTAGTTGTATGCTTATCCTGTCCAAAGAAAACAATCTAAATCGGGATACAGGTGCACCCATTGCAACAATGAGATGTACAAGTCATTATGTCGAAAACAAACTTTACAACTTTGGTGTGGGGTGGGGAGGATTGGGTGGGGGGAGCAGGGGGAGGATGGGAAGGGATGGGAAGGGGAAACAAAGGAGGAGGCTACAATGCTTGATAAGAAATGTACTCATTATCTTGTCCATGTAATTGTAACGCCTTTGTACAGTATTTTCACAATAAAAATAAATAAATAAGAAAACAACCTATAGCATGCAACCATGTTGCTGTACAAATCAGATGACGATTCAAAGCCATTTATGAAACTGAAGTTGCAGATAAGATTTATTTATATAAGTCATCTCAAACTCAAAATTCTCTTGCTAGTTCGCAAGTACTCCAGGTTTTCCTACATTTCTAAATTGAAGATAATTTCTTCTAGATTATAGATTGGTATCATTCAAGGTTTAATCCAGGAAGCAAAACTGCTTGAGTATTATACAGATATAAAACATATATTTTTATATAGTAAACACTCCTGAGAGTTGATTGTAAAATTATTTTAATTAAAATTTAAACAAAAATTCTTTTTATTATATAGTATCTTAAAGCATGAATCATATAATAGTTGGAGAAGGGAAAGAAGTTAAGGTTAAAAGGTAGAGGTGAAAGATCTGAGAAAAGTTATTTCCCAGCCTCCTGAAGAACTGATGCCTAGAAGTGAAACTATAAGTCAGGCAAGACCAGGTTCTGGAGAGAAATTTGTGAGAGGAACTGTTTCATCCATGTTTCCAGGTGTGTAGGGGTTCTGTTAGCACTCCCTGCAATCTGGGAGAAATGGCTATGGAGGGAAGATTGTTACACATACAGAGGTCCATGAAAGGAGGCCAGAAATCTGGGAATAGGATAATTTGAACGGGAGAAGGAATACTGAGATTTAACCACAAAGAAATTAAATTTACCTGCATAAAATTGTCTAATCCTGGTGTAATGGTTCTCTTGAAAATGACTTAGAAGTTGACTACTCATGGGCCGATTACAATTATTGATGATTTTTTAGGGCTACCAATAGAGTCATTACTAAAATGCAAATTACAAAATTAATAGGCATTGCTATATATGCAATTTACTAATATATACTAATATACTAATATATTTACAAATATATAGAAGAAAATGCTTGCAAATTTTTATGCATGTTATGAATGAGATAGCCCTAATATTCAAGTGATATGAAAAACTTTCAAAATGAATAGTAACTTAAATACTTTAAAAAATTATTTAAACAAATTGAAGTGAGCATTTATATGTGTGGCTTTTCATTTTACTTTATTTGGCCCATAAGAGTTCAAATTTTACACAATAGTAAATCTATGAGGACTGAGTTAGTCTTAGGTTCAATAGCCTACACCATGCAATTTGAATTTACCAGATATATAATTAATTTGGTGCATTTGTTTTAAAATAGTCTCTTGTAGATATAGGTTGTGGTTTCTTGAAACTATTTCTTGAAAATGTTTTATTTTTGCATAAGAAAATAAAAACTCTCTGGTGCAAGTTTGCTAAACAGACCTATGTTGTTAAAGAAATACTGTCCAAAGAACTCTCTTTTTAACATAAATGAGCTTCATTCACCAGCAGATCAAAGTGATAGGTGTTTTTGTCTGCGCCTAATGGGGAGGGGGACAGTTCCTGAACCCCTATGCACATCCAGAGGTCTTATAAAAGAAATAGGCTGTGATCCCTGCATGCAAATGCAAAAAATTCTCTCATGTTGCTCTAGACCCTTGTAGAATACTCTAATCTGTTCCCTGAAGGAGAATTCTGGAAACTGGCTGAATTTCAAGCTGTGCTTTAATTCAATTTTTTGGCAGACAGACTTAAAGGGGAGTTAAGGGTCATAGCTTGATAATTGGGTATAAATACAGTCAGTGCAGTGGGCCTCTACTTCAGTCATGCAGAACCAATTTTTAGCTTGATGATATCACAATTGTATATTGTAATTGAAACACTCATAACAAGTCTTAACCTGAGTATTACTGTTTTTCTCTCTTGTAAGCCCAAGGTACCAGTGTTAATCATATTCAATGAAATATTGCATAATTGATTTTATCTTTCTTATCTCCTTGTCTCTTAAAGTATAAAGTGTAGGATAAAATCTTCTGTCCTTTGTTTTAAAAATGTCCATATTCTTTAAGTTACTCATCCGTCATAAAAATTTATTTTATAGTCTATCAGTGAAATATTGTCTATCAGTGAAAATTTTCCTCACTGTTAAAATGCAAATCTTGTAAATCACAGTTCTCCTGGCTTTGTATTTAAATGATGTAATCATGGAGTATGTAGTCCATTATATAAAATGAAAAAAAAAAACCTACACTTTTACATTCAAGTGTTGCATCACATTTTCAATAGTCATCAATCTTTGAATGTTTTCTTCAAACCTGCTTTGCTCTTTTCCATTTGTAACAAAATATTTTGCTAGCCTTTAAAATTTAGAGGAAAAAATTTAAATTAAGATGACAATTCAGCACAGAGATAGGTCTTAAAATGCACAGAAATAAAAGGCAGTATCTGAAGTTTTTAGAATGAAGAATTATTAATAATCTTTGAAACATGCATATTTCTTTAGTAATTATAATATTTTAAGTGTTTAATTCTTGAATGAAAAAGACTTATTCCTATAGGTTGAGTAAGCAGAAAACTTATAAAGCCTAGGATCAATTTCTGCCCCTCATTTTGGGTATTAAGTAGGACATTTTGATAGAATATTTAAGCAAAGATTTATAATAGAAATATATGAGTTTTCTTTTTTTGTTTCTTTTTCATGCCATTTGAATTTTGAAGAAACTGGATTGTTCTAGAAAGTTCATTTGGCCCTTGTTCAAACCAATTTCTTGTCCCTCTCTCTGTCTTTTAGGGATAGAACAAAGAGGGGGAGGTAAGGATTGCCAATGTGCATTTGTTTTGAACCTCTGTACCATGACTGTCCAAATTGCAAATTACAAATTTGCCAATCTGTGGTAACATGTGTCAGAACTACTGCCAAGAACCTGTCTTTGACTCACTCATCCCTGCTGAATCTAAATTTATTTTGGATTATATTCTGACAGGAAATTTGGGGCTGAATTTTGCATTTTTTCGCCTGTCTTTCTGGTCATTGGTAGCCTATGATGAAGATTCCACTAGTGAATGTAGCATTTGCTGATAAATAAATAAATATACCTCTACATGTTACTTTCTTTTTTCCAGAAAGATGGGACAAACAGAATCAGTAATACAAGGAGGGACGCTCTCATGTTTTTCTTCCTTCATTTGATTTCTGCAGTTCAGGTACTTTTAACAAAGAGAACAAAAATGGCAGCAATCAGGGAATAAATCAGAGTCATGGCTATTATTAAGAATGCAGAAATTAAGCTGCTCATCATGTGCTGGTCTAATGAGAAATGGCTATTTTTCTTGTGGTGAACCTTTTTATTAAAGGAAAGGGGAAGCTCTGATTTACATTTTGCATCTGGATTCCTTCTACAGATACAGTAATCAGAATCCCTTCCACTGTGAATGCCAGAAATGCTAATCCCTCTAGTGAAAGCTAAACGTGAGAGGGAATGTACTGCTTCAGGTACCTCAAAAGCCCAAGCAGTGATTGTGTCAGGAAGGTATTGAATGATGTCATCTAGTCTTTAGGCTTTCTCTCTTCTCTTTCTAGGTCTTTTCTCTCTTTCTTTTGATATTGTGTTGCTTTTCAGCAATTATTCCAAGCATCTGTTGGCAAAAATGGTTCCAATGCTTCAGCCTAAAATAATCTTAGTGACCAACTTTCTGGGGATTGTTGTTGTTGTTGTTTTAGTCATGGGGCTTGAACTCAGGTCCTGGGACACTGTCCCTGAGCTTTCTCTCTCAATGGTAGCACCCTATCACTTTGAGCCACAGCACCACTTCTGGTTTTCTGTGGCTAATTGAAGAGAAGAGTCTCAACAACTTCCCTGCCCCAGCTGGCTTCAAAATCTGATCCTCAGATCTCAGCCTCCTGATTAGCTAGGATTACAGGTGTGAGTGGCCAGCACTGGGCTGTTTTCTGCTTGTTTTTTTTTTTTTTCTTTTTAAAACCTCAATTTAAAAACTTTTCTATGTTGCCCAAGGTGGCCTCCAACTCACAATTCCCCTTCCTATGCATCTCAGGAGCTGGAATGTACTTGAGATGGACACTTTGCCTGCATCCAGGCATCTGGTTCCCATATTGTGAAGGCTTTTATATGCATGGTATTCTTCGCACTTTGTAGGTATTGTCTTCCTTTTTGCAAATGTTCTGTGAGATTGTGTCACTTATCCAGTCTCAGAATCATAACGAATAGAAGTGAATTTCACTAGACAACTTGGATCTACCGCCCATGTGTGCAATTCTTACCGTTGTGATCTCAGGAAGGGAAAAATATCTTCTCTTTTTCTAACACTTATAGGAATCCTGAAAATGGGCTCTGGTATCTCTCTGATTCCTTGCTTACCCTGTGGCAGTCTCCTGTGGAGGTATCGATCATTTGTGTCCTGTTCTTCCCCTTGTGCCAGAATAATAAGTGTTATCTTCTATTTAGCCACAATAGTTTGGGAGGGCTTAGTTTAGAGAGGAAATGGGTATGGAACAGTAAAAAGTAATAGATAAACATTGTAGCATGCAAAGCTTCCAGTTTTGCCAGAAAATCCCCTGGTGTTGAAACATTGATATTAAAAACAACCCAACTATGTAAGAACAGCTTTCTATGCTTCCTAGTGATAAGCAGTGAACAGCGATCTTATTCAGTGTTGGTTGGACTCAAGCTGAAAAGTTGAAGGAGACAATGGAGGAGATTGGACAATGAGGAAACCTGAGCAGAGGTGGGTTGAGGCTATACAGAGACAGAAACAATGTAAGTTACATGTTTATAAAAAAAAAATGAAAACGATAAACAACTGTAGCTGCCAAAATTCTTTTTTTTTGGGGGGGGTCCGGTAGTAGGGCCTGAACTCTGGGCCTGGGCACTGTCTCTCAGCTCTTCAGCTCAAGGCTAGCGCTCTACCACTTGAGCCACAGCACCATTTCCGGCTTTTTTTCTTTTTGCTTATGTGGTGCTGAGGAATTGAACCCAGGGCCTCAAGCATGCAAGGCAAGCGCTCTACCACTGAGCCACCTTCCCAGCCCCCTGCCAAAATTCTTATAGGTTATATAAGAGCTCTTATATAATCTAAGTTGAGTTAATTGGAATTCCACCTAAGAATTCAGAATAATGGGCCTTTGGTGAGAATATGGACTGGTCCTATTAAAAATGCCCCATATTGGGCTGGGAAGGTGGCTCAGTGGTAGAGTGCTTGCCTTGCACGCATGAGGTCCTGGGTTCAATTCCTCAGCACCACATAAACAGACAAGAAGCCGGAAATGGCACTGTGGCTCAAGTAGTAAAGTGCTAGCCTTGAGCTGAAGAGCTGAGGGACAGCATCCAGGCCCAGAGTTCAGGTCCTACAACCGACAAAAAAAAAAAAAGCCTCGTATCTTAATCAGTGACAGTTGTGCCCATGAAACATATATAGAAACAAATTATCAAATTATGCATTCAAAATGTATGTACTTTACAGCATAGTTGTGGTACCTTAAAAAAAAACTGACATTAAATAATTCTACCTGGGTAAAGACAAGCTAGTCTGTCCAGTAAATTTTCATAGAGACCCCTTTGGGTTGCCTAGAAACCAGCTACTTGGAGTCACTGGCCCTCCAGCTCTCCAGGAGGAGTGTCTTCATCTGAACCCAACTTTTACAAATTACCATATGCCAGCAGCTACTCCCAGCCATCAGCCCTTAAAAAGTGGTATCTGGATCCTGATTTTTTTCACACCCCACCCAGACTGTTTTCACTATGCTTATAAGACAGCTGTCACTTGATTCCACAGAAAGGGTTGTGGCCTCTCTCCAAGAACAGCCTAGGTGCATCCAGCTGGGCCGGGCCAAAATATACCAACCCCTGGGATCTGAGAGGATGGGGACCCTGGATAATCATTTTTCTGTCTATGAAATCCAGCCTGCTCCAAGAGATACAACTTAGTGTTTGCTTGACACTGCCAGTCATTCTTACTAATCAGCACCTTAGCTTTCTTGCATTTGGGTATTATTGAACAATGTAAAGATGGCCAAATTGAAACCATGTGTAGAATAGAGCTGCCATCACAACACATTACTGGCCAGGTGGCTCGACTAATGGGAATTTATTTTCCCTGTGTTTTGGAAGGTAAACATCTACACCCATGGTGGTGTTGGCAGGTTTGTTGCATCACTCCTTGGCTTGAACCAAGATACCCAGCTTTTTGTTGACTCTTTGAATGGTTCTCCCTCTGTGCATATAGGCTCTGTGTCTCTCTGTGTGTCCGTATCCCACATTGGATTAGAGTCTGTCTACCCTGCTGGCTTCATTTTAACTAACCAATTACTTTGCAAAATGACCTATTTCCAAATTGATTTACATTCAGAGGTTCTGTGGATTAGTGCTTCAACATGTAGATTCTGAATAGGACACAGTTTAATCCATATCAATCCAGTGTAATCAAACCAAGTAAAAATTACTGTTAAATACAAGGAACCTGAAAGTACTTTTTCTTGTTTCCATTTCTCAGTCTAAGTAAAGTGGTAGAAATTTAGATGGGGTATTTATTATTTGCACTAATTATGATGTTTATTCCTCCAGAAAATTATATACAGAAATGAAACTTCTTGGTTAATCAGACACACACACACACACACACACACACACACACACACACACACACACACACACACACACACACACACACAAAGTTAATACCACAGAAGATGTTAGAATATCAGAAATTCTATTTCCTCTACTTCTAGCTGTTTGCTTTAGAATATGTATGTACGTATTTGTTTGTTTGTTTCTTATTCTGGTCCTAGGGTTTAAACTCAGGGCCTGGCACTGTCTCTAATCTACTTTGGCTTAAGACTAGTGCTCTACCTCTTGAGCCACAGCTTTACTTCCAGCCTTTTGGTGCTTAGTTGGAGATAAGAAACTTACAGATTTCCGTGCTTTCTCTGTCTCTGAATTGTGATCTGAAGATCTCAGCCTCCTAAGTAGCAAGGATTACAGGTGTGAGGCATTGATGGCCTGGCTCCTAGAAGTTTTAGATCCTCAAATAGATCATGCTTGGTGATTGCCACAAGGCCTTTGCTTGTTCTGTTCCCTCTCCTTGAACACTTTTCTCCCTGGAGCTAATTATCCAGTTGTGTTTCTTCCAGAAGTCTTGGCTAGTCCTCAGTCCTTCCTATTATTTACCCCTGTGAGTTTGCTTTGTAACAATACATTTACATACATCTTCTATACGAAACTGCATGTAATTCTAAAGGATAGTTTTGTGTTTGGGCTCATACCCCCACCACCTGCATTAGCAGGAGACCACACTCATAAAGCCTTGTTCACTGGTTGTACTGTGGAAAAAAGTCTAGCCAGACCTTCAGGACATGCAGGTTATACAGGAATCACAGACATATTGGGGAAGCCTTGTACACTGACACTATGGAGAGTCCAACTAGTTAGATTGATGACCCTGACAAAACAACCTCACCAGGAATACAAACACCTCTCCAAACTCCTTGGTGGACACTCTGGCAAAAAAGAAACGAAGCTGGTATTGTCTAGTACTCAGTGGTCTGACTTGGTCTCTTTTCAGCTATTTTAAAGCTGAATATTTTCACTCAGGGTTCAGGCTATCTTACGTATAAATGAGAAACTATTGCTGTAAATTATTGACCAATAAGAAGTAACTATCAGTATTAGAAATGTTTCTGGGCATTGGTTTACAAAGTATGTTCTCTACATGAGTATATAAAAATGATTTTAAGAACTATAGGTGCATGTGAGTCTAATTTATTCAGAGATGCAGAAATCTTCCAGTTCAGTGATAGACTGTATCAAAGATTTTGCTTCCTAAGTTCTTGTGATATATTTAAGAAAATATTTGTTAATAAAATGTAATACACTGTATGAAGAAAAGATGTTAGTATTTTGTTTAAAACTCAGGGCCAGACATGGTTGTCCATACCTATTATCACATCTACTTGGGAGGTAGAGATTGGAAGGATTGTGATTTGAAGCCAGCCCTAGGCAAACAGTTAGTGAAATCCCTTCTCAACAAATAAGCTAAGCATGGTGGTTCAACTCTTAAGTCCCAATTACATCAAAATGATAAATAGTTTCAGAAAATATATTTAAAAAAGAAGAAAAACAAAAAAAAAACATAATACCCTATTTGAAAAATAACTAAAGCAACAAAAGCTGGATGGGTCTCAAGTGGTAGAGAATCTACTACCAGGTACACGACCTTGAGTTCAAACCTTAGTCATCCCCATACACCTCCCCAACAAACAGCTTCAATCTGATAGCATAATGTTTGCCCTGTACACTCTTCTAAATAGATATGCTTGTTATGAAATAAACATGGAAAAATGGAAACAATCATAATGTCAGGAAAATGTGACATTTTCCCCCAGTTACAATCATCATGTTATCAATGTTACCACCTTGACCTTGATAGTTTTATATATTATAGTTACATTAATTTAATTATGTTATTTATTTTCTAGTGCATTTTGACTGTATTAATTATATGTAATGTCCCAGTAAATATACTCTTACCAATAACATCTACTAACTCATACAATGAATCTCAGGAGTTTAGACAGGGGTTGGATTATGTTCAGTACACTAAATTGATACTGCCATGTGCTTGTCTAAACTATTGAAATTCTGCCAACGGCCAGCAGCAGTGTGTTGATAAATCTGGTCCTTCCTTGTGGCTTAAATGTTAAGCAATACACAGCATCAAAGTGTTTTTCTTTCTTCTCACGTATACTAAGACTGGCTAGTTTAGAAATTTTTGTTGTTTTTGTATGATGTGCTTAGATTGCTAAAGTGTTCTGTCTTTTAGAACTATCTTGTCATGTTTCTTTGTGTGCATGTGTGTGCATGTGTGTGGGCAAGTGCATGTGCTAGTCCTGGGGCTTGAACTCAAAGCCTTGCTGCTGTCCCTTAGCTAGCTTGCTGCCTGCCTGCCTGCTTTCCTTCCTTCCTTCCTTCCTTTCTTTCTCTTTCTTTCTTTCTTTCTTTCTTTCTTTCTTTCTTTCTTTCTTTCTTTCTTTCTTTCTTTCTTTCTTTCTTTCTTTCTTCCTTCCTTCCTTCCTTCCTTCCTTCCTTTCTTTGCTCAAAGCTTGTGCTCTACCACCTGAACCACAGTCCAATCCAACTTCTGACTGTTTTGATAATCAATTGAAGATGAGTCTTGTGTCTTTTCAAACCTAGATCCTTAGGTCTCATCCTCCTGAGTAACTGGAGTTGTGTAGTATAGTTGATAGTTTTATAAAGTTCATTTTATTGTATAGCCACTCAGGACCTGACATGGAGGTGGATGTAAATCAGAGCTTTATTTAAGACATACTCCCTGTAAGGGGACATTATAGGCCCCTTTTTTGATGTAAACTTTTACACGTAGTTCTGGGATACAGTTCTCTTTTCTTGCATTTTCACATCACTCACACTGTCTAGCCCTTGCCTTTGCCTATACAATGACCCCAGGTGATTCCTGGAGCACAGAAATGAACACTAAATATGCTTCCTCTTAGGATCAGTAGGTCCCTGCGTTTTCAGTTAATTGTATTCTTGAAGATTATTTACTTCTCTTGAGGTCATAATTTCATATATCTTGTGAATACTCTGATCAAGGTCAGATTCTTTTTCTCAAGAGCTGAATTATGTTTCTGAAGGAAAAAATGACATTATAAAATAGGGGACCATTTGATCTCTCCTAGAATACAGGACTCTTCATATCTGTTTTGCCTTAATGCTGAGTGGAAAAGAATCTTAAATTAGAAACAGGGACTAGAAGAACAGACCCTACAATAACCTTGCATCTAATTTTTATTGATCCCTTTCAATTTTGCTTCTGATATCCTTCTATCTTTGTAATCTGTCTCCCCAGAATAAGAAAATGATGAATTGTTGAGCAAGGAATGAGAGAGTGGAGGGCTGGGCTGTTGGAGTGATTCAGCCTCCAGTCAGTCAATGGGGTGCTGACTCCGATTTCCATTATAAATGATGGCTTTCTTGCATTTTTCATTTACAATCTGGTGACCTGTGAAGAGAGATGGGGAGAATGTGTATAACAGTATGGTTCAGGAAGCCAACTGAATAAGGTTATAGCTACATCATGAGAACCTAATTGATTTTTTTTCTGGGGCAGAAGACCCTGAATCTAGGCTTTCCGAATCTTAGCTCATTAGACCATGCTGAGGGAAGAACACAGAAATTTATCTTTTCTGCTACTCAGAGCAAAATAGCATTATTTATAACTTAGAGGTATGCAGGTGTGTTTCTCTAAGCATCTCTTTCCATGGGTACTTTTAGGAATTTCCTAGGTTGATGTTCAGGAAACTGGAGACATTTAGCTTTGTGTAGCCTAGCCAACAGTTTTATAAAGTTAATTTATTCATATAACCACTCAGAACCTGACATGGATATGGATGTAAATCATTGCTTTTTTAGGACTTATTATATTTAGACACCTTCATTGTGGGACTTCCATACACATGTGTAGGCACATTATCTGAAGGCTATGGTGTAGATTCAGATATTATTACAGATAAAAGAGTCAGTGCATCATTCTCGAATGGACCCTTGGTTTGCTTCATTGTAAAATTATAACTTCTATTGCACAAACTGTTCTCTTTCCTCCCATTCTCCTTTTCATCATTATGTGTGGTTATGCTGTAACATTTCTTGCCTTGATTAGACCACCTGGAAAGGTAGCCAGATCCTAGGGCATCACAATGTATTTATGGCCTCTGTGATAAATACAGAGGGGTAGATTGAGAATTAGGAATATTGTCATCAGAGAAATCACTCTGCTTTCATTCCTTGGCCATTGAAAATGGGATCTATTTTACTATATTGTATTTGCATAGTTTTTTCTGGATTATTCTTCCCTATGCTGAATAACTGTAGCATATACTCAAGTGAAATTACCCTTTCTAAGCTAATTATTATTTTTTGGTATAGAAATATTGAAGAGTGAGGGTAAAAAGATCTGGTCTACATTGCATTCTCAAGAGAAGCCACATTTTCTTAGACCCAGAAAAGGGCTGCATCCCGGGCCAACTAGCTTACAGTCACATCATGCACCAGTTTATCTCAGTGTCTTCCCTTTACCCACCTTGGTACAAATAGCACTTATTGGTTGCAATAGAAAGTGATGAGAGGAAAGAAGTCACCTCTTGATCCTGGGACAGCATCCCAGGATCACTGGGATCAAACATCACTGCATTTATTTTTATAAGTTGATTTTTACCCCATGAAATACAAACTAACACTACCTGGCACAAGATGAGAAAAGGAGTCAAACAAACCTGTGACCAATGCGTGGGCTATAACTTCAATCTCCCATGGCTAAAAGGAAGGGGTACTATGCTCATGTCTGCTGGATTTGTAGGCATTGCAAAATATTTAAAGAACCCATGCCCTATATAAAGCAAACACTTTCTCCTCACTCTGTATTGTTCTGGTAGCTACTTCTTCAAGAGAAAATATCTCCTCCTTCATTTAAAGAAAACAAGTATTGGCAAGAAAAAGTTTAACTTCTCGTGCGATTGTGTAGACTCCCTCGCCATGAGCTAATCATAGCAGCTTAAGGATACAGTTGACTTGTGAGATCACAGATCTTTGTGATATTAGAACTGAAAAGGAACTAAGGAAACAATTGTACTTACAGGGTAAAATTGTATCCATGGGGAAAATATTGGTGGATTCCTGTTGAAGTGGATTTTTGGATTTCACTCATATCATTCCCTCTCAAAGAAATGATCTCTTTTTATCAACTGACACCTTCCTCATCTCCTCCCACCCATGAACACTGGACTCAATTCTTAGAATAGTCTCCATAAGAAACAACCTTATTTTCAATGACTTAATATAGCACTTAAGCCCAGTTTGGATAATCTTAGTCTTTGACTCTCATGAGTAACACAATTCAGGATTTTGAATTCCTTATCATACATGATTTTACCATCTCAGCGCCTCCATTTCTGAACAAGATTAACAGAATAGAGAAATGTCACATGTAGGACCAATTGTAATCTTTCTTGTTCAGGCTTGAAACTGGCTTTTTTAGCTTTCATTCACACTGGCTAGGCCGAATATAAGGTATACAATCTTCCTGGTTCTCAGGGAGAAAAGTCTCTTTCCTGATCTCACAGACCAACATTAAAACCATGAAGACTTCCTGATAGTACTGCCTATCCATCCAGATGAACAGATGTTTAAAATATACCTGCCGATCCTGTCGTAGACACTGGCGACACAGTTATCAGATGATGTCGCAGTAGAGAGGCAGGTGTTCAAACAACTGTGTGATGATTGATGGGGTTTCAGTGGGCCACTAAATACAGTGGGGCAGAGGTGATGGAGTATTCTTTAACCATGTGCACTTGACACTTGGTTGATGTGTGCACCTTTTATCTTATTACTGTAAGAAGCTTTAGTACATGGATCAGCCTTATTCATCTTGGTATACTCTTCCCTGCTAGGTAACACCTAGGAGTGTCCATAAACATGTATTAAATTGATGAATGAATGAGGTTCTGATGAATATGTCCTCCTGATTTCAGGAGGAGAAAACTAGCCTTCCTGAGCTTTTAATAATTTGGGCTTTCGAAATAAGATAATTCAACACTCTGCTGAATCCTCTTTTTTTTGCTCCAAACTTCTGTGAGGGCTCATTCTATGATGACCAAATAGATTATCTTCAATTAACTCACAACATTTAGACTTAAACGACAGTTTCCTGACTGTGTAACGTGTGTTGATTTCATTTGGACAGCATGCTGTATCATTTATCTGAGCTAAAGTGGATCAGATTAAGTTTCAGGGCAATTATGTCATATTCATGGCTAGTATACTCATTATTAGCTTAGGAGTTGTTTAAAAGAAGCCTTTCTCAAATAGCTACTACTTACTATTAAATGTACTATATAATTTATTTATAAGTGTAATAAGTTAGATGCCTTGATAACAAAATTAAAATTACTCAGGCATGCCCTCCCTTCCTTTCATTATTGAATATGTTCAGTAGAGGCAAAAAGAAATCTCAGTTTCTAAACTATGAACCAGATGCCATCCTCTTGTTCAGAACTGGCAATCTGTTGTTTGCTAAATGAGTCTTATTCTAATACCAATACCAGAAGGAAATGAATTTCCACCATTTATCATGAAGTTTCAAAATGGCCATTCAACTTCTGTTGGAAATTTGGGGAAGAAAACTTTAGGAATATGGTATCATATTTCACTCACTCATAAGAAATGACCCCTTGTTTCCTAGCAAGGGAGTGAAATTTGGATCCATTTATTTCAGCAAAAGCCTAGGTAATACAAGTAGCTTTGGCAGATGGATGGAAAGAAAATGTAAACCAAGAACAAAGGGATTTTGCCCAGAGACCTGCATTTATAATAAAAAATAACATAAAGACTTTTTATGTTGTTTTCTTTCTGGAGTTCCCTGTACCTTTATCTAGTCTATCTTGGTAATACGTTGATTCACATTGGGTGAAGGCAGGATCTGTCTTAAAATGGGTGGCTTTCTCCTTGGACAGTGAGCATAGAAGGGAAGGTTTGTGTTCTCTATGTGTGTATTCATACGCTTACTATTTGATTAATGCTGGATCCTACACAGCCTTTCCTTCAATGATCGAAATCCCCCTTTCTTCTTTTACTAGGCATTTAAAAAATATGATCATATATAGGTCTTGTCTTCCTAGCTAAATTGTAGGCTGGATTCTAGATGATAGAATTTACTGTATTGTTCTGGACCTAGGACAGTGAATTGCAGGCTGGGCATGCTACCTAGTTATTTGTTGCTAGTGTTGTATACATTTATATAATGGTAGAGATGTGGATGTTATAATAGAGGTTGTTAATTTGAAAGAATCTGTGTTCTGAGATTAGAATTTCAGGGCTTATGAAATGGAATAGAAAAAGAATGGGGTTATACTGTGGGGGAAGAACATACAGAGCAACAAAGAAATCATCTTATAAATATATTTGAAACAATAGCAAGAAAGAAAAAAATCACTTATGTCCCTATCTTGGGGTTCATTTCACTTAACATCATCTTATCTGACTGTTTCTGCTTGTCCTAAACATATAGTAGTTATTGCAAATAACTAGTGGGATTGCTGGGAAAAAACAAATTGTTTAAATAGGGATACAAGTGGACCCATTGCAACAATGAGATGTACAAGATGTTATGTCAAAAACGAACTTTACAACTTTGGCTGGTGGGGGGCAGGGGCAGGGGAAGCAGGAGGGATGGGATGGAGGAGGGGGCGGGGGGATGGGAAGGGGAAACAAAAGAGGAGGCAACAATGCTTGATAAGAAATGTACTCATTACCTTGCTCATGTAATCGTAACCCCTCTGTACGGTATTTTCACAATTAAAATAAATAAATAAATAAAAAGAAAGAAAGAAAGAGAATGGCCTCTTCACTCTTTACTAATATCTAACTGAAATTCTACTGTTTTTCAAATGTAAAATATAGGTACTAAACCACAGTGTGCCTTCAAATTGACCATCAACAGAAATCTGATATTTTCACTTCATAGTCTATATGTTTTGGCTATCTTAAACATCCATTATAAAATTATGCTACTTATTAAAACTTAAGGTAAAAGGAAAACAAGAGTTTTTTTTCTTTTATGCTGCTTTTTCTTTATTTCCTTTTTGTTCTGTTTGTTCATTTCTATGTCTTTGGGAGTATAAGGGGAGGCACAGAAATGATGGGACAAAGGGCAAACAAATTAAGCAATGATACTTTCTGTACACTATGTTGAATATGGCCTATAGACTTAAGACTGGGAATGGGAGGGAAATACTCAAAGAGATCAAGGGAAAAGGTGACACTGTCCAAAAGGAAATGTACTCTTTATATGACTTATATAACTATAATCTCTCTGTACATCACCTTTATAACAGCAATAAAAATATTAAACTTCAACTGGAAGGAGTTTTTTTTTTCTTTTGCTCCAATCCTGGGGCTTGAACTCAGGGCCTGGGCACTGTCCCTGAACTTCTTTTGCTCAAGGCTAGCTCTCTACCACGTGAGTCACAGCACCACTTCTGGCTTTTTTCTGTTTATTTGGTACTAAGGAATTGAACCCAGGGCTTTGTGCATGCTAGGCAAGCACTGTACCACTAAGCCACATTCCCAGCCCTAGAGGAGTTTTTTTTTTATATACTGCTAATAATACAAATATTAACATTCTGTAAGTTGTCAGTTTAGCTTTTGAGAAGCTCTTGATATTAGCAGTTTTCTTTGTTATCCTATGTATTGTATTTTGCTCATTTGGAAACATTAACATGAGAAAGATCCACAGGTCCAGACTGCCAAGAAGCCAAGGGTAGAATGAAAGTAGAAACACATGATTTACTCCTAAGTGCCAGCACAGGATCCAGTGTCAGGATGCTTCTCCTGAGTCCTGTGGGCAGGATTCCCAACGCAGGCTTTTCATTCGCCTGTCTGTGACTTTGCATGGCCTCACTGTGAAGGTGGAATGTCTTCCTAGATGTGAATTTGTGCCATTTGCTTTCACATAGGTCAAAATATGTTTTATACTAAAGACAGCAAAGTCATAAAACACCCAGTCCATGGAAAAGCAGAATAAGCTCACAATATAAATCAGCTTAAAAGTGGTGTAGATAAATCCTTGATGGATGCATCTATTACATATCAGCTAAAGTTTGTACAACAGGAATGGAAGCAGATGTGGACAATCACCAGATGATGTTATTGAATAATGAGACAACTGTCCCTGCCTCCAGCAGAGGCCATTTAAACAGACGATGGAACATCTTCCCTCCCTGATAGTCAGCCATTTTATGTGGACATTCAGTGCAGTGAAGGAGGAAATTAGCCATATTTTCCTCCAGTGACTTCGATTAAACTCTGATGATGTTTTCTGAAAAGGAACATTAAAAACTGGGATCTCTGGAGACAGATATGTTGTAATTATTATTACAAATACTTAGCATTTTTATTATCATCATTAATTACATTTCTCCTTTAAGGGTTTCTCATAATCTCATTTGGCTTGTAATTACCCCACAGGTAAGCCTTTTTCTTGTATCCTGAGAAATTGATTTTTCAATGTTTCCTTCTTTTTAAAAGAATGACTGTACCACAAAGAAGATTAAAATCAGTTGTCTTTACCTATTTCCTTCTGCCTATTCTAATTTCCTTAGTTGTCCTGGTTACCACCCCCAAATGCTTTCAAACCCCATAACAGATAATTTCAGAAACTTGGTTCTAGGATTTTTATAAAACCCAGTCTATTAATCTAGTAAAAGTGGCGAGACAGGTAACATTGGTTTTTGTTGGTGGTGGTGGTGGTTTGTAGTGGTGATGGTGCTGTTATTTTGGCAGTATTAAGGTTTGAATTCAGGTCCTCCAATTTGCTTGACTCTGGCTCTCTATCACTTCAGCTAAATCTTCAGATTTTTCTACTCACGTGGCTTTGCATTGTGATTCTCTCAAGCTTAGCTCCCTGAGTAACTAGAATTACAGGTATGAGCCACCAATGTTCAGCGAGATACCATTTTCAATTTGGTAGAAGATATATATATATATATATATATATATATATGTATATATCTATATATATACATATATATATATATATATTTTTTTTTTTTTTTTTGTCGGTCGTGGGGCTTGAACTCTGGGCCTGGGCGCTGTCCCTCAGCTCTTCAGCTCAAGGCGAGCGCTCTACCACTTGAGCTACAGCGCCACTTCCTAGAAGATATATTTTTGTCTTGAGCATTCCCTTTTTCTTTTCATTGTGTGTGTGTGTGTGTGTGTGTGTGTGTGTGTGTGTGTGTGTGTGTGTGTGTGTGTGTGTGTGTGTGTGTGTGTGTGTGTGTGTGTGTGTGTGTGTGTGTGTGTGTGTGTGTGTGTGTGTGTGTGTGTGTGTGTGTGTGTGTGTGTGTGTTGGTCCTTGGGCTTGATCTCTGGGCCTGGGCATCGTCCTTAAGCTCTTTTACTCCAGGGTACTGTTTTACCACTTGGATCCATACCTCCACTTATAGCTTTTTTGGTGATAACTTGTAGATAAGAGACACCTGACTTTCCTTCACAGGTCTGGCTTCAAACTACTATCCTCAGATCTTAACCTCCTGAATAGCTAGGATTTAAGGCATGAGCTACCAGTTCTGGGCTTAAATACTCTCTTTTGACTAAAAACTACTCCAGACTTATCTGGCCCTAGTTATTTAGCCTAGCTATTACTGATGAAAAGGAACTGACTGCTTGTTTTCATACTGTATCAATGCTGTTTGCCTTTCCTCATTCCACCCCATTCAGTACTAAGAAGCAACCAATGTTGAAGCCTAGATGATGTTGTCAAACTAAAAAAAATCATCTCCTATGTGCAAAAAAAACCAAATACCCCTAAATCTCTGGGTTCAGGTTCCTGTATCTTGAGCAGGCTAGCTGGTTAATACATTCTGCTTAATGAATTTTAGTTGGGTTCAGTGTCTGGCAGGGTTTTCTTGATTGATTGACTGATTGACTTTTATTCCAGTCTTTGTTGTGGATGTTGTCCTGTTCTCTTTGTGTGAAAGCCCACATTATTCTCGTCATGCTTTCCTAATATGTACTTTTCTCATGGCAAGAACAGGTCATAAGATGGTGCCTCAAATGCATTGCAAGACATTTATTACTCCGTGAGACTGGGATGATGAAAAACTCTCTGTGGTTGGTGTGTGATTCTTTAAATGAGCTGTCATCAATTTCAATGCCTTTATTTATAAGACTGTGTTCCTAAGGGAACATAGGCTTTTTGACCTTGCTCTGCAGTTGGCAAACCTGTTTGGTAATTTGTAGGGTTTCTCAACTCCTCCCCCCCCCGCCCCCCCCACTACAATAGTAAGATTTTATTTCTGTTCTTTTTGGAACAATAATCACTCTTGAGCATTGAACTAAAACTCAGATAAAGTTGTATAAACTTGCAAGGTGAATGAATCTCGGAGTTGTTGATTGGTAAATGTCATAAGCATTAATGTTACTTATGAGATATTTCTATTTCATCATTTAGCCTGAAAAAGGCAATAAGTATCAATTTTCCTTCTCCCACGTCAGGCTCAGCATGGTCATTTCACCTGATCTAGCCTATGAACTAGGAGCAGAAGTGATATATTTCACTTCTGAGTAGAATCTTGACATTTGCTTCATGATTTATTATGACTGTTTTCTTCATCAAACAATCAAAAACTCAGCCAACTTGGAGCCTATCCTGCCCCAGTGTTTGGATGATTACCATTAATATACTTTTTATGACCCATGTTGAATATGTAGCATGAGAGGAAAACATACATTTATAGTGTGAAGCATCTGAGAATCGAGGTTATTTATTTTTTAACCACACCACAATCTTCCTCCTCCAAACTGGTAGGATATGTGTATGTTTGTGCATGACCGTTTGTTTAAATTCTTCTGAAATAATTTCTCTGCCAGCCTCTGACTCTAAGAAGAGATGGTCACTCTGCTTTTTTTGGCAACAATGACAGCCTTTGCCCTATTTTATTTCTCATCATGAGAAGGCATGCCAGCGAGGAGAGGTGTGGCCTTAACTTTGCCCCTATATCCTCCACATAGAAAATACTTAAGCATTTACCAAGGGGTCCAGGGCTTCTCACCTTCCAGAAACAATCACAGCACTGTCATTTTTAAAATGTTCTTGAAGACATTCAACTCACTTTGGACTTTTTCTTTTTTTTAATCAGTATATTATTATTATTGTTTTATATATAGTTATTGTAAAAATACCATACAGAGAGTTTATAGTTACATGAGTAGGGTAATGAGTACATTGTCTATCCAGCCTCCTTACCTCCTCCTTTGTTTTTCCCCTACCATCCCTTCCCTCTCCACCTCCCCAACTCCTCCCTTCCTACCCCCACCCCCACCCCTGACATTATAAAGTTTGTTTCTATTCACTGCAAGGTCTGGGACTGGTCAGGAAAAATTATTTGTTCCCACCTTACTTTTTCCTGACATTGCCCATAATCATCTTTCAGAGATGAATGTATCTTACTGTAATTATTTTTGTACACATCTCTCTTGCATACATATCTCTCTGTCTCTCATGTACACATCTCTCTCATGCAAAACAAAGCAGGGCAGTTTATGTTTTCCTCCTTTTTAATATAACCTTGCAGGCCAAAGATCTAGAGCTAGAAAAATATTGTATTTCGGTGAGATTGATTATCCCTGTAATCACACACACAGGCACACATAGACACACACAGGCACACAGGCACACACACACACACACACACACACACACACACACACACACACACACACACAAATGTATATATAGGAGAGAAAGAAAATGAGGAATAGTAGGAGAACATGGAAGATGAAGAGTTGGAGGATGAAAGAGAAAGAAGGATGGAGGAAGGACAGCAAAGAAACGGAAGAAGAGGTAGGGGAGGAGGAGGAGGAAAATGTTGGTAAATTAACATGAAAATTTTCACTTAGGACTTCGTTGGTTTCCCTTAGGTTCATTTGGTTAATCCATTAGGTTTTACATTAGCACTGAACCTGCCATTATAGACTTTATTCTAAAATACACTGGTTTACTTTCTAAGTAACATTTAAAATAGCATCTTTCCTTATATTTATTTTTATTAGCATATATTATTTATACAAGAGACGTTTCATACTGACATTTCCACACATATAATCAATGTATTACAATCATTCTTACCCCTAATGCTCTTGCTCCATTTCATTCCTCCTTGCTAAAACAATTTCAACAAGTTTCATGTTTCTATTTTTACACATTGAAATAAACTTTATCTACTATATTCATCTGCATTCACTTTTTGTGTAAAATGTATTATCTTTAAGTAGTGGTACAAAGTGGTTTCAAATCAACATGTCAGTATGTAAATATACTAAATCTTGATCAATATAACCCTTTTCCTTATTCACACATTTTCTTTGCTAGTCTTCCTGACTCTTTCCAGTCCCAACCTCCCTTATTGGAGATTATTTTGCTTTGCTACCATATATATTATGTATTAATTTCACCAAGGGGCACATCTTTTCTTTTTGGATGCCTTCTTAATTGTACTTGGATGAGGCTGAAATAATATTAGAATTTAGTAGGAGTTAGAGATGTTATAGAAAGAAAAGTACAGAAATTTTCTTTGAAGTCAAACAAGATGTTAAGTACTCACACCATGGGAAGATGTAGTATCTGCCCACCAAGTACATTAGTCATATGGTGTAATGAAGGAGAAAGATGGAATTCAGGAGACCTAAGATCATTACAAGGGTATCGCACCAGGGTACATTTTTTTTTCTAACTGTAGAACCTCCTGGCCTGATCCTATTGAAAAAGAGGAGATAAATTGCTCTGTTTTGAAGGTGCATTAACCTTAGGTTCATTTAATGAATTACCTCTCCCAATGCACTAACAGATACCCTGGGGCCCACGATGAAAAATAGCCTCTGTTCTCTCAGAGAAGCTCAATATATATACTGCTTCCTCCTTTCTCCTTAACTTGTGTTGACTGACTTTCATTCTTTACCTTCTAGTTACCTATATTTAAAATATAACTCTAGTAGACTCTGAGTTGAAAAATACAAATGAGAATTGTATTCCCTAATAAGGAAAAACATGCGCTTTGTCTTTCAAGTAGATTTTTTTTAAACTAAATTTCTGCCTCATTTTTTTTCCTCCTGGCATCTTAGAGTACAAGCTTCTTTACTCTTCACAGCTCTGCGAGATTTCCAGACAAAAGAAGAGATGGTTAATAATAAAGTGGGTGCTGTAAAGATGACAGACATGTAGTCAAGTGTCCCAGGAGACAAGCTCCGTCTCAAACCTGCCTGTGGAGACCACAAAAGCAGACCTGCTCATTCCTCCACCATAGAATTCTCTCTCTGGCATCATTTTATACTGCATTCATTTAGCGCATATTTATAATATTCAGTCTTGGGTTCCTCTGAAAAGAAATTATGAGATAAAAGAATCATCCAGTGTTTTCCACTGTGGGTTTTATCATTACTCAGTATTGTGAGACCTCTGGAATTGGGAAGATACAGTTCATTACTCATAGTTTCCCAGAAGAGGGGCAGCCATGGTATGCAGGGCCACATAAGGAGTGCCAGGGTCAGACAGGAAGCAGAAATATTTTTTTTCAGCTTTGGAAACAAAGAAGAAACAGGGATATAAGTGGTATAGTGTTGGTCATGCCCTTCTGAGTATTGCCTGGGTCAGATGAAGCTCTGGCCTAAATTATCCAGGAAGCCAAATTAACCTGATTCACTGTGTATTTAAGGCATATAACAACTTATATTCAAGTATCTCCTTTCCTTTCCTTTCCTTTCCTTTCTTCCCATCTTTTCTAGCTCTCATAATTTCCCATCCTAACTTCTATCTCCTCTGTCCTCCAATTTTCCTCCTTACCTCAACTTATCTTAATTCTCCTTGTTGGTGTGTATAACCTGGATCCTCTGGGTTCTCCTATGGCAGTACTAGAAAACTGTAAGATCAAGACAATAACTCTTTGATGAATTACGTTTTAGTCCATATTCAATTCATAACTCTTATAAAAAATCAAAAGAGATTTGTACATTGAAATCGTAACATGAATGATGTAGTCTGTTAATAGGCAAATGGAATAGAAGAAATAGCAGACTGTAAATCTCACACATTTATGCCAGCACCAGCTCTACCACCTGTCCTGCCCACACACCTGGGCCTCAAGTTAAGAAGCCTCTAATACCAGGCATCCCGCTAATCATCAGGAACCCCATTATCATTGAGCTGTAAACTAAGTTATTGATGACATCCATCCTGGATTATTCTGTTCGTTTCTCACTCCATACATCCACACACTGACACTTAATTATGTTGTCCCACAGTAGATCAAGTTTTACAGCAGCAACAAAAGATTAAAACTGTTTTATACTGGGGACATTTAGAGGATAAACAGCAGAGGTTTATAGGAGAGAACTGTAGTCAGCTATGTGGCCATCTGGGAGGAAACCATTCAAGTGCAATTAATATTTAAAAACCTTTTTAGATTTTTATAGTTTGCAACATTCCTAACAAACTGGTCTTTAACTCCTCAGTGGATTTTTGGTGTCAAAACATACTAAGCTACTTCTGGGTCTTTATTAACAGGGACAGAGCTGTCTTCATTGTCCTAGTGGTTTGGTTGAAAGTCAGGTGCTGAAGACACAGATCAGAGTTTCAGTTGTGCATAACAATTAACTCCACTGAACGTCAATGAAATCTGGGTCTGCCTGTTAACTACCTCCTTTTTTTTTTCTCTTTCTCCTAATGTTTTGAATTTTTTATTCCTTTGTCTTATAGTTTTCCTAATTATACAGAAATATGTATTAAAGTATTACTGACATAGAGGTGTTTTTCTCCCCAAAGTGTGTCAAATTAATAGGATGGATAGAGTCATGTTGTTGCTGCCCAAATAGCTCTTTCTTATTCTTTGAGATAGGTTGCAGACAACAAAGAATGGGAGCTGATATACTGTGGAGAGACATGGGAGATGAGTTGTGAGGAAGTGATTTCACACGAAGCAACTTAATCTCATCATCTCCGCCCCCGCCCCCCGCAGTACAACTATCACTCCTCCATTCTTTTTTTATTTTTGTAAAGATACTGTACAGAAGGGTTACATGAGGAAGGTAATAAGTTGAGTACATTTCCTATGGTCACTCCTCCATTCTGCTCTAACACCCGAAGAGTCATTCACAAATGCTTTGGACAAGTGTCATTCCAGTGTCCATAGTAAAAGGCTGTAGCAGAATCTCTGAACTGGTAATTAGATAACAATTACTAAATGTTTCTAGGCTTCAAGTGGAAAAAAATTGACATCATAAAAGGTTAATAGAAATCACAGATTCTTTTTCCTTGGTATCATTTTTAATCTTTAACAAAATTTTAGATAAAAAAATAGTTTAAAAATAATACACATTGCTGGTATACCTACAATCTATTCACTGACTTCTATCTTTACGATGAGTGTTTTAACCTTTCCATCATTTATCAATGGTATTCTCATATTATTAACTTCAGAATTAAAGTAATTTGTAGATTATGGTAATGTTTACCCATAAATACTTCAGCGTACTTTTCCTAAAATAATTTTATTGTACAATCACAGTTCTATGAGATTAATATCTAATCCATAGGCCTTAATGTTGCTAATCTGACCAGTAATTTGTGTCATAACGAAAAAACAAGAAGATTTCAAGCCCAGGACTGAATCCAGATATATGATTGGCATGTAGTGCTTGTGGTTCTCTGGCCCCTTCAGCTTTTCTTTGTCTTTCATAAGCTTAGCAGTTATTTTTAAGAGTACATGCTGGGTGGCAGGTATAGTTCAATGGTAGCATGCTAGCCTCATATTCAAGAGGCCCTTGATTTAATCCGGAACACACACATATTTTGTAACATGTCTCTCCATTAAGACTGTGACATCAAAGGGTAGTTTTAGAAGACCAAATATGTGACATACAAATATGGCACAAATGCATAGAAAATGTTTTATTTAACTCATTAATGAGGAAACTGGTAAAATGTTAAAACTAGTCTAAAGAGCTTTTAAAGAGCCTGGATATAGAAACGTTACAACAGATGTTCAATTTTCTGGGTTAGATATAAAACTGAGGAATGGCTTATAGAGCCATAAGCCATAAACGTTAGTTTTATCTATTCCATTAGAGAGTAATAACTTTCATCTTAAATGGACAAAAATCCTTAGGTTAATTTCTGCATTCTAAGAATTTTTAAATAGTCTAGTCCATAGTTTGTCAAGCCAGTACTGCCCTGAAAGAATATGCTTTCATTACTGGCTAGGAATGTGTCTTTTTTCCAACATTTTCTTACTTGAAGTTGATGGTTATCCATGAAGGGCTATTTGCCCTTTAGAATAGGAAATTTATTTTTCTATGTTAGACAGGAATACAGATTTAAAAACTATAACTCCATAATTTTAGTGAGTTTAAACTTATTTTTTCTACCAAGTTATTTATGTTTGTATATGAGAGATTATGGTATATACTATTGCATGTCTTCATGTTTTCACTTAAATACTTTATCTTTAGGATTACCCTGTGTGATTAGACCTCAAAATTACCATATCCTGAATACATATATTCCTAGGGGCTTATCAATCATAATTTATCTGTTCATTTTCTTTGTTGTTGGTAGGTTCCCCCCCCCACAGTTTTCTCTATTGTGTAGTATCTATCAAGGATACTTTTAAAGAATGAATCCTATCATTTTCCATTTTAAATTTTAGTTCCATAGAATAGACTTTTAGAAGTTTAGGAATCGGTTGCAGGCTAGAAATATGTCTAAGAAATTTAAAAAAAAAAAGAAATATGTCTAAGATGCTTGGTATAGAATCTGAATAATATGTGCAAGTACTTAGGTTATGATACATTAGGCGAATTTAGATTTCATGTATTACTAAGTATTCTTTTTTTTGGGGGGGGGTTTCCGGTCATGGGGCCTGAACTCTGGGCCTGGGCGCTGTCCCTCAGCTTTTCAGCTCAAGGCTAGTGCTCTACCACTTGAGCCACAGCACCACTTACGGCTTTTTTCTTTTTGCTTATGTGGTACTGAGGAATCGAACCCAGGGCCTCAGGCATGCAAGGCAAGTGCTCTACCACTGAGCCACCTTCCCAGACCCTCAGTATTCTTAATAGTTATTTAAATTGTCGTATCACTGGCATTCAAATGGTTTAGTGGAGCATTTATTCAAATGTTAATTGGCATCTTTTAAAATGTCTTCAAATAGTTGTGCAGTGGTATTTCAGCTTAACATGTCCATTTATATGTACAACTTGATCAGTGTCACCCCTCCTTCATTCTCTCATTCCCCCCATCCCCACACCATCAATCCCATTCCCACCCATTTTCTCAGGTTTCCTAGTTCTATTTTCACAACTATACATGGAGTTTTAAGACTCTGTTCATTCACCTCTATCCCTAAATCCCCATCCCTTTTGCCCAAAAAAGACATGTTTCAGCTTCCTAATATTCATTTCATTAAACTATCTGTGTTGATTGCTCAATGAGGTTACGCCATGTAAAACCACCATTTTGCACACCATAGTTCAGTTTGATTGACTATATATGCCTATGGCTCTGTATATGTTTTCAAATACATTTATGTTTTTATTATTTTTGTCACTATTTAAAAATTTTTTATTAACTTCAGCTGTACAAAGGAGTTGCCATTCAAAACACCAGTTTATGAGTATAATGCTTCTTAATCAGTGTTATTCCTTATGTTCACCTTTATGTTTACCTTTTGTAAATCAGCTTTTTTGTCCATAATCTATGACTTTTTAAATATTGGTAACTGGACAGACCTAGCCATAGTTCTGCATCTTCACTGGGTACACATGTGAAGGTGTGACTCCAGGCAGTTGCCCAATTTCCTCTTTATATTTCCATCCACACATTTTTAAAAATGAGACAAAATTAAAACTATAAACTTGTTCTATTGATTCAGTGAGATAATGTGAGCAAAATAATTAGCACAATTTCTGGTATACAGAAAGTATTTACTGAGTAACTTTGTTATTGTTTCTTCATAACATTACACTGAATGCTTTTTAATCAAATATCTATTGGGGAAATCAGGATTTTCTATTTACTTACATGAGTTTTTAATATATTAATCCCATGTCATATTTGCTCATAGATTGATTTTCTAACTTGTTTATTGCTTTGTAATGTCTGCTAAATGGTTTTTAATTATAATTTTGTGTTTTGTCAAAAGGTGGACCAATAGTGTTGTAATAGCATTTATGAGAAAGGGAAATAACCATACTTCTTTGTGTAGCCTGTAACACCTGATGTAATAATTGTCATCATAGCATCAAGGGACAGAAATGTAAAAAAGTTTGATACATCAATTTTTTCTTTAGTTATCTTCTTTGAATTGTACTTTTAAGTTCATATATTTTTTCATATGGCTTTAAAGAATCAACCTAGGAAGAGGTAACAGAGGTAAAAGAAATAAAATTACTTGAATGATTTGCCTTGCTGAGTTCTTACAATTCAAATGTGAGAATAAATTATATAGTAGAATTTTGTAAACAATAAAACATCTCATAACTTAGAGTTCTTATACTTCATATACTTCATGGTCTAAAGTCTTTTACTATTAAAGTTCCAGCTATTATCAGGTTATTATATGTTTGTACAAATAGAAAGAAATAGGAAAGGCTTAAAAGCACAATAGGATCATCGTGATTTTCTAGTGGTTTTTTTTCCCCAGTTCTACAAAGCACTTAGTCACATGTGAACACTAATTAGACAGGTATTATTTTATTCTTGGCAATATCAAATTCAACTAAATATTAAAATTCAGATATTTTGAAGGAAGTAAAGAAATGGAGGTGAAAAGCTTTAGAACCTTCCACAAATTCTTTATTAGTACTGGAATAGAGACTTTTGAACTTCTCTTAGAATAAAAATGCACTCAGCACTTAACATAAAAATTTTCAAGGGATACAGGTAGGCCCATTGCAACAATGAGACATACAAGTTCTATGTCGAAAACGAAGTTTACAACTTTGGGGGGGGGAGGAGGATTGGGTGGGGGACAGGCAGAGGATGGGAAGGGATGGGAAGGGGAAACAAAGGAGGAGACTACAATGCTTGATAAGAAATGTACTCATTATCTTGCCCATGTAATTGTAACCCCTCTGTACAGTATTTTCACAATAAAAACAATAAAAAATAAAAATTTTCAGTAATGGATGCCACACCGGCTAGGTCTTTATTCAGATGCAATCTCTACTTGATAGACTGAAATTTTACATCTCAAATTAGCACAGTTTTCAGATGCAGATAATGACATCCAGAATTGCTCAAACAGTTGGGCTTTGTTTTGGGGATTGAATCAATGATTTATTGTCATAAATATTGATTTCCTTTCCTGGTTGTTTTATGAACTGTGTGGGAAGTACCATTGTATTCAGCTTTTGTGTTGCTTTTGTTTATCCTGAGAGCAGCAATGATTGTGGATGTTGCCTTGTTTCTATTAGTCTTCATTGTGCATCAGTGATCGTGAGGTTTCTTTGACTATTTGTATTTCAGACAATAAACTGGGCATGAGAAAGACAATATGAAATTGAATGCCTTTGCAAAGTGGCATTTGACATTTTCTATTTTTATAAATGTGGTACCTTTTACCCAATATCCAGGAAACTTTTGACAAAAAATAAATTTCCATTGACTTATGTGTTAAATCCCAGCGTCTGTTATTTATATGTGACTTGCACTAAATTAAGGTAATTTAATCTTCTTGGCCAGGGTCAAGTGCACTAAAAGAGAATGTGTGTTATGAATAAACATTATTAAAAACAACCATTACACAGCAGCTTTTCTTAGTCAAATAATTACAAATAGATTAAGCATATTCTCTAATCACAGAACTTAAAAATATCTCATGTTGAATTAGTAATTTCATCTCTTCTAAGGGTATTTTATTTACACCCAGTAATTCATAGTTGTTCGTTGGATCTGATGGAGGTTGTAGAGGAGTGTGTAGCTGTGAGTAATATAAAGTAGCATGATCCAGAAAAGTAATTCAGAATGGTTTTAATGTTTACCAGCCAATTACAAAACCAGCCATCCACTTGCTACTTCTTAGTCCAATAGCAGATTTTAAATTGTTCAGTATGAATTCAAGATAGGAAGGAGACTTCTGGAAGTTTTCCTTGTCTCTTTGCCATGATCAGATGAACATCTTTCATTCTTGTTTTTGAACTACTCCAGTAGTTTTCACAATTTGTTGTCCTATAAAGTAATAGATGGCCGAAATTTTGGGCACACTAATTAAAATTCCATTTCTCATGAATTCCTTAATCGAGTGCAAGTCATTATGTGCTTTGTTGATTCTTAAGTGCAAAGATAATTGCAATGGGCAGCATGAAAAGGGTTTGATTATTGCCTGTCAACGCTTGTGAATTCTAATAGGTCTAATTGCATAGCATCAGTTCATCATCTCAGCATCACTTCTTTTTATTATTAGCTCTCTGAATTATAATGTGCTCATAAAGAATATTGTAGTAGATCAGAGATGACATGGGACATGGCCTATTCGAATTTTTAGCCCTTACTTTATGCAACTTTTGAAATGAAAAGTTTATTATGGAGTGCCATTTTCTGGAAACTAATTTTACTATGTTCTTATATGATCAAATAAATACAGTCCAATATTCTACATATGAATTTCCCTTTGTAATTCTATCAAGTGACTGCTAAGACCTTATTTGCTCAGATGGTTCCTATAAATTCAGAATATCATGTGTTGGAAAACATTTATTCAACATTTTAATGGGAATCCCTGATAGCTCTTGTCAGAGTTTCTAGGCTATACACAAGAGAATTCTAATTCTATACACAAGGGAAAGAAAGATCTTCTACTGAATAACATTGCAGACTCTCCCAGGAACTCCAATTGTAAACTGAAAGCCCACCAGCCATGGAGATGCCGCATACTTACATTTAAACTTTAGAAACAGCATTGCCCTATTATGAAGAAGCAATATAGACATTTAATCAATCTACAGGTAAACTAATGTGCCATATGTACAAGTATATTTGATAATAATGACTAAAAAATGAGAATACCCTTTAACAAGTACTATATTTTAATATATTTTATATTTAATAATTAACATTTTAATTATTTACAATCATCTGACAGGTTCTTATGAACAAAATTTTGTCATAAAAAATTTCTAGATAAGGCTCAAAATATCACCCATGATCACTGGATGATGTATGGCAAAGCTGGAGTTTAAACAGCAAATTCTCCCATGGCTTGTATGGCATTTTAATATACACTATGGCATGGTTTATTCAAATAAATAACACCAGACTCTTTAACAGTGAATGCTGGAAAAAGATGATCACATTGCTAAATTGAAATTCCAAGTAAACCTTCGAATATTTCTTTTAGAATAATAGGATAATCCACATTTGTGAATGAGTCAATTTCACATGATTGCTTAATAGCAGCTAAATAAATGGAAAGAAACATCAGCTAGTGCTGTTTAAGCAACTATCTAAGAATGAGGAGTAAATTGATCACTGACAGAATTGCCTATGACTTTTCCATGTTCAATAGTGTGTGAGTCTTAAGTGGGCAAGACTTGAATGAGGAGGAACCAGATCACAAATCTGGGTTCTGGGATGGGATGCCTTATGGGATGGGCTTGGCTAAGGTTGCCATCACTGTTTGCCTTTGACTTTCCATTGCAAGGCACTGAATTCTTAGTGGGAATGTCCAGAGAGTGACTACTCCAAGAGATCAAGACAGAACTTGCAGAGTTTATCACCTTCTGTTGGAAGTCCCACAGCATCACTTCAGTGCTTATGATTGGTGATAAGCAAGACACAGTAGCCATCTGAAAACCATTGGGAAGAGATTTATACTCAGGCTTTTGATGAAAGTATAGCAAGGTCATGTTACAGAAGAGCTGGCACAATATATTGTTGTGGCCATCTTTGGATAATATAGCCTGCTACAGGGAATGAGTCAACTTCATGTTATTGCTTCCTGGACAGTAAAGCAATTTGGGAAGAAACAGTCCCCCAGCAGGTATAAATTATTGTCTTAAACATCCCTCTGAAGATTACTTTAATGAGAAGATACCTCTTTGCTTTGTGAGTCTGTGTGATGAAAAGCGAAAATGGAACCTAATTTATTTTTTATAGTGGGAATGTTTGGTTCTTTTTCAAAGATCCTTCACAATATATAGTCTAGTTGTAAATACTTTATAAACCCTGGGGTTTGCTTCCAAATATAAAGGATTAAGGGACAATATTAATCCTAAATTTGCTGTACCATAGGAAAATTGTAATATATCCTACACTTGGATAGAGAAATAAAATACCACACACAAATAACCATTCCGTATGTACTGCTTTAGAAGTTCTAGATATGAACAATGACATAATGAAGCTACTGACTACAATATTACCATAATTTTAAAAGACAAATATAGTTTATTTTGAGTAATATGTAAAGAATAGTATGAATGGAGCCATATAATGTTTAATACCTTTTGTCAACTTTCTTATTATGTATGACACATAGCTGGTGATATTCACCTTGTCCCATGTTTTGATTCTTCATTATTCTTTATTGGTCAGTACTATTTCATCTTAATTTTGCCCCTAATTCTTTTAATTTCATGCATATTATTCTTTCTGTTATGCTTCCTCTTTTCTTATGATCCAAAAATCCCCACTTCTATTGTTTTTTTCTTTGTTTTATCAACTTCTGTTAGCCATTTTAATAGGTCTGGTTGGCTGATGATATAGTCTCTTCATTTTCCTTTCTTTGATAATGTCTTTTCTTCCCCATTTACTTCTGTAGGATAATTTTAATGGACATAGAACTCTAGGTTTGATAGTTCTTTCTTTGCATCACTGGAAGGTATTGTGCCCATTCCTTCTTACTGCCACGTCTGGTGACAAAAGCAAACTCTCCTTTGCATTGTTTACTCCTATATAGAGAAGGTTTCTTTGCTTCATTGTTGCTTTCAAGGTTTGTCTGTCTACCTTCAGACAGTTGCTTTGTTTTTTGTTGGGGACTGGGTTTGTTGAGTTATGTTTGAGACAGTTTCACTATGTTGCCCAGGCTGATTAAACTCTTGGGCTCAAGTGATATGCCTACCAAAAACCTCCTGCCTTTGTAACTGTTTACTGAAGCACTTTGATGATGATTGTCTAGAGATTGTCTAGAGATTGTCTCTTCTAAGATGAACTTTTCTGTTCTTGGTAACAAGTGATTTTCTATCATGACCTGCATGTTATGAGACTTTGATTTCATTTTAAACTCTGTCTTTGCACATGTTTGCTGCAGTATCACATCTCAGGGCAAGAGTATCTTGTTATTTTCTGGGCAGACATATGATTTTAGAAACTCTGCTAGGCCTCAGATAATGCAGTCTGAGCCCTGAGAAGGAGGATGGCTTTGTGGCTGTTCTCCAATCAGCCTTCATCCCTCTAGAGGTGAGAAGAGCTACTTGATGGTAGTGTATTTCCTGCTTCCTGTATCTCTTCTGACACCACAGGGGGTAGGGCTCATCCCTACCTGTCAGGGGTGTAAGTCCTCGGCCACCCTACAGGGTAGGGAATGTTTTTTCATTGCACTGGTGTAAGTGAAAATCTAGACTTCTCACTGACTTTGCCAACAGTGGAAGGGATGGCCATTGGCTTTTCTATCTAAATTGGTAGAAGTAGGACATTTATTATCTTATTTATCTTACAAATGACTCTTTGCTGTTTCTTTGGAGTGAGGAGAGGTTATTGTTCAACTTTTACTTGTTTTCAAGAATCTGCTCTTACTGACATTTCTGACTTATAGAATGTTTTAGAGCCTAGGCTGGGCTATGTGACCAAAAAAAAAAAAAAAAAAGAATCCAGAGAACACACTGCCATATCGGTCCTAAAGCCTACCTTCTCTTCACTTTTCAGTCTTATAGTTTGTTTTATGTACATCATGCAGAGTTTTCAACTACAATTAGCAGGAAGGATGGAGAAAAAGTCTAACTGTGCATCTTATTCCAGAACTAGGTATTCTTTGCTTTATACAAATATGTTTAGCATGGGGTCTTAATGAATGCTAAGGGTACAGAGGAGGGACAAAATTCAGAGTCAGAACTCTCTGCCTTATAGTAACACTCAATAAGGATTAGTTCTCTTTAAAGTCCTAGTCTCTGAAAGAACAATTATCTTTTTTGTTGTTATTATAAAGGTGATATACAAAAGGGGTTACTGTTTCATTAGGCAGGTAATAAGTACTTTTCTTTGCTCTCTCACAAGTTTTCCCTCCCATCCTTGCCCACGAGGTATATAGTTAATTTTTGGCATAGTGTTACTAATTACCACTGCTGCATTTATACACCATGTATCTCTCCATTTCTGTGCTTCCCTAACCCTCACAAAGATAGATAAATTAACAAGTAAGACCAAAAGAAAAGAAAAGGCCTTCTTTCCTTTTCCTGGAATTCAATAAATATTATTTTATATGATCAAAGACACAGAGACATTGCATCTTTATGGTCATCTCTTAAGAGCATCTTCCCTGGTCTCACTGTGTGTGAATGCCTAGAGTCCTGTATAAATGATCACATCCCAGTGCATTTTAGATCTAGCTTTCACATATGAGAGAAAACATGGGCTGTTTGTCTCTGAGTTTGGCTTACCTCACTTAACATTACTAAACCAATCATCTTTTATAGAGCAGTTGTTCTCAGACCTGGATTGGGGTGGGAGGGAGCTGTAGTCAAAGCCTTTCTATCACTGTGAATGCAAGAATTTTCTCATCATTTAATATACAGCACAGCAGTAGTTGCTTGTGCCTTCACATGCATGTAAAAAGCCACATAAAACCTCTGACTTTTACATATTGATGAAGGCAAACAAACCAAGGGCCAAAGCATACAGAATTTTGTAAAAAAGAAATAATCTGGAAGGACATAGAAAGAATCTTCTTCATTTCCTAAAATGGTAATTTCTGTGTAATCTAACCTTTCCTTATGCCAGTATGGCTCTACTGGAGTTTATTTGTAAAATAAAATGTTCTTTCTATAGTGAGTCTCTGTAATTTTATTCCTTACTAAAGCCCTGTGATCAGCTAACATAACCACATCTAAGATCTCTTGGTAGACTTGTGGGTTTTCCAAGTGTCACTGCATTTATTTCCCGCACATTAGAATTTACTGTCTGCATATACATTTTGAAGATTTGGCCAGTTGACTGCTTTGCATTGAAATACCCAAGTATGCTTTGTGAAAAATGGAAGCGGTTCTCTGGCTTTAGATTTGTGTCATTTTCTATAGCATGCAGTTTTCCTTGCTATGTATTTTTTTTTTAATTTTTTGGTAGGTAATGTAATTACTGAGGGTAACTCTAGTGGAAAATCTGTATTTGGGTCTTTTCAGTTGTTATATAAGAAGCACCTTTTGGACAGATTTCATGGGAATAATAAACTCTGTTTTCCTGTTCATGTTTTGCATATTCTAGATAAAGTCAATGTTAATTTATGAACTGTTTCATCCATTCAGGCAGTCATTTTTTTAGTCATTAACTATGTATAACTGAATTCTATGGTATGTTATTTTTTTCTCTTCCAGTTTACTTTTGTGATATTTTGTTATTATTTTTATAACTGTGTATGTCACACACTTGTAAACTCATCACCATCACTACCCAATCCCAGACTATTTTCACATCCATTTAAAAGAACCATATTGGCCAGGCCCAGGTGGCTCATGTCTATAATTCTAGCTACTAAGGAGGTTGAGATCTGAGGATCATGGTTCAAAGCCAGCCCTGGCAGGAAAGTCCCTGAGACTCTTATCTCCAATAGACCATCAGAAAACAAGAAGTGATGCTCTGGTTCAAGTGGTAAAATGCTAGCCTTGAGCTGAAGAGCTGAGGGACAGCATCCAGGCCTAGAGTTCAAGCCTATGACTGACCAAAAACCAAACCAAAACAAAAAACCATAGTTACTGAGCAACTGTGACTTATGCCTGTAATCCTACTCAGAAGTTGATATTTGAGGATTGCAGTTGGAAGCCAACCCAGGCAGGAAAGTCCATGAGACTCTTATCTCTGCTTCCAAAATAAAGCTGGAAATGGAGCTGTGCCTCAAGTGTTAGATCACTAGTCTTGAGCACAAAAGCTAAGAGACAGTGCCTAGACTTAGCGTGCTAGCCCCAAGAAGGGCAAAACTAAAGAAAAATAAAAAAGAACCATATCCATTAGTATGTTTCTCAATTCCTTTAACCTCCTTTCTGGCAACCACTAGTCTACATTTTGCGTTGTATGTTTGCCTCCTCTGTACCAGTTATATGACTATAATTGTACAATAATAGGTGGACTTCCACATGTGTTTTCTCTTACATAGTCTAATGTTCTTAAGATTCATGCATATAGTGACATATATCATATTTCATTCCTTTTTGTGGTGGACTAATTCATTTTATGGGTATGCATTGGATTATTCATTTATCATGGTACTTTGAGACATTTCTACTTCTGGCTATCATAATAAAGCAACTATGTACATTTGGGTATAGGTTTCAGGTGGATATACATTATTCTCTTAGATAGATACCTAATAGTGGAATTTCTATATCATATATTAACTCCTCGTGTAACATTTTTAAGAGCTATTTTCAAAAGTACAATCTGCATTCTTCCAGCACCTAAGGCTTTTAATTTCTTTACAGCCACAATAACACTGCCTTTTTCATTATAGCCAACCTAGTGACTGGAGTGGTACCTCATTGTGGTTTAAATTTGAATTTCCCTAATGACTATCATTGAACACATTATCATGTGCTTATTGGCTACTTTTATATTTTCTTTACAACCATTTTTAATCCCCTCTTTGACCTATCTTAAGTCCATTTTACTCAAATTACACACTGAACATGTCTTCAATTTGAGCTACAATACTTTGGCTTAAGCCTAGAAGCATACTTTCTGTAAAATTTCTTCTTCTCACAATTATTGTACATACACATCCTGATTTTGTAATTTAAATTATTTCAATCAATCTCTCAATTACTGTCATTAATGTTCTGTTGACATTTAATCCAGGATGAGCTCTTCCTACTGTAATATTTATCTAAAATGTGCTTGTCTCTCTTGGCTCTTCACTATAATTTATAAGAACTAAAGTAGAAATTGGACAAGTTTTGCTTTACACATAGTGACATTTAAAACTAGTTTATAATTAGTATATGTAACACAGGGCATAGCAGGTCAGGGGAAGCCAGACAGGTCAAATAGAAGAAGCTAATTAATATAATAGATAAGCCAAAGGTCATAGTTGTGGGTGCAGTTGGTGTGAGAATCCAGTGGGTAATATTAAGGTCACAGTTTGGGTACCAAATAAAGCACTGAAATATAAGGTCATGGGTAGAATCTTGGTGAGAATGTTGCTGGCCACTATTCTTGGTCTATACTGGTAGTTTTCAGTATTTAGTCACTATCTAGTCTATTTTTAGTTTGGAGTCCCAAACCATCATCATCACCATCAGCAGCAGCAGCAGCTGCAGCAGCAGCAGCAGCAGCAGCAGCAGCAGCAGCAGCAGCAGCAGCAGCAGCAGCAGAGAATTTGTTAGAAATGAACATTATTAGTTTCTAAATGCCTCCCTCTCCTAAGCTTACTGAGTCAAAAACTCTAAAATGTGAACCACCAACCACTTTTACTAAGCTGTCCAGATGATTTTGAATACCATCAAGTTGGAGACTAATGATTTAATTTCTAAGAGTGGTTCAAAAGGAGAGCATGGTTGAGAATTGTAGCAAGAGTTTACTATTAGTGAAGGCAAACAACCATGTGTGCCTATAAACAAAATCCAGCTAAATATCATTCATTGTACACTGCTGCCATCAGAAACATGTAAAGTATGAGTGGATGTGCTTAGTAATTTCTTGTGAGGACAGGAATGGGTGTCAGGAATTGAGGACATCTGATTACCCAGAGTAAGAAGGCTCAAGGAGGAGTTAAGTTCTCTAGTCAGCATTTGAATCCCTAACTTGAAGTCTTTAAGTTGTTACTCTAAGGATATCAGACAATCAAGTTATTAAAGAACTTGTTTTTTCTTCCCTGGACCTATTCCCTGGACTCATAGGAAATAAACCTAACTCCACATGCATTAATCTACACCATTATAAAAAGGAAGTTTTTTTGCCAGGTACCAGGGGCTCACACCTATAATCCTACCTACTCAGGAGGCTGAAATCTGAGGATCACAGTTCAAAGCCAACCTGGGCAGAAAACTCTGTGAGACTCTTATCTCCAATAAACCACTAGAAAACGAGGTGGTGCTGTGGTTCAAGTGTTAGAGTGCTCGCCTTGAGCTGAAGAGCTCAGGGAAAGCATCCACACCCAGAGTTCAAGCCCCACAACAGACAAAAATAAATAAATAAATAAACAGTAAAATAAAAAGGAAGTTTTAGCAACTTTGGATAGAGGTCTTCTCACCAAAGCATGATCACCATGTGCCTTGAGTGATCTCTAGAGGACTTTTCCAGTTAGGAGTTCTGAAGCAGATGAAAATTATTCTGAGTATAGGGTAGATGTGTAGAAAGACAATCCCATCAGAGGGAGAGAAGGTCAAGGCCTTGGGCCTGTGTTACTAAGTGCAAGGTGAGTTCATCTGGTTTGTAACCCTTGTTCCTTGAATGAAGGCATTCATATAGTTTGTCATAAGCATGTCATGAAGAACAAGGAAGATATCTGGAAAGCATGTTGCTTATTAGAGGGGCTCATATTTTCCCTTGGAATCATGTGAGACAGGCAAATGCATCAGAAGTTATAGAAACAAGCCACACCTCAAAAAGGGAAGATTATATTCCTATCACAAAATAATTCAAACGACAATTTTCTAATAATAGGAAAAACCTTCTACTTTTCTTCTGATCTCTCTGCCTTTCTCCCCTTCATTTTCTCTAAAGAACCTTATGCAAGTTTCCCCTAAAGAACCAACTGTGATTTTACTCTTCTCTTGCCATGTCCAGGATGGTTGCAATTTGAGTCCTTTCAATGACTGCTACTCTGCCATTACAACAGCAACTAGGCTTTAATATTCCTTGGACATCTCAGATCCTAAGAACTAAGTGAGAATGCAAAGACTATCCCATGGCTAAATTCTTATGCCCAGAAATACATTTAGAAAGGGGCCAGGGTCACCCTGTGAAATTCTGTACTCTGATTTTAAATTTGTCTTATCCATGACTTGTTTGTTTCCCCATTTAATAAGAAAACATTTGATTTAACATTTCTTTCATTAAAAGAATAGCAAAGCTTATTGGCTTAATATTATGGAAATTTTCATATGCTCCTATCAATAAAGTTGTCTATGACAATCCTAGAAAGGTTAATTGTCTTGTTCTTTGGGATTTTTATTGTCTGACAGTGTCAAATGCACTCTTGCAATTCATTTATTATATTTGAACTATCGGCATCATCTTAACTACTGTCTGAGCAAAATAAACAGTAGATTTCTGAAAATTCTGTCAAAATGTGTTATTGATTTTATCTGTTGTATATTGAAAATTCTGTACAGTGAGATAGCTTTGGAAAATAATTCAGCTCCTGGATTTGCTTCTCTGGGAAGTGCTATTTGTAATAAAGCATATGAATCAATGTTTAGAATAAAAATAAATATCTCTTCTAGTTTAAGCACTTTAAACAAGATTTGTAATTAATGCATAATAATTACATAGCTAAAAACAACATTTCAGAATTGAACTATACTATTCTGGTAAACATTTAAATCCATGATTATTTAGTGTGCATGATATTTATAAAAAATAGAGCATAAAATCAGTCTGACTTCAAGCAACCTTGTCATCAGTTCTAAAACAAGCACTATGTAATATCTAGAATGATACTCTGAGTCATCAAAATAGTGAAAATATATTTTCTCTCTTTTTTATGGTGTGTGCATATTTTTTCAGGTTGGTAGCATATGCACTTCTTGTTATCATGTTTGAAAATAAAATCATGTCAACCTTTAAAAATTGTGTAGATTATAAAAATTTCTCAAATTTAGGTACTCTGAATCATAATTCCATACCCATGTAGGTGTCTCATTTTTGTACAATTCAGTAAGGTTATATTACTATTTTTTCTTATTTGAGATATCCTGCCAAGATATCCAAATAATAAATCTATGAACATATATACATATTATGTAAAGCTATGGATTAAAATGTCAAAAAAAAGTCTTTATTTGAAATGTTCCTGAAATAAAATCCACTAAAGGCTTTATCTTAACAAAATTTACATATGTATGTGAGTCCTAGGGCTTGAACTCAGGGCCGGGTGTGGTCCTTGAGTTTTATTTTTCTCCAGGTGAGCAATCTACACTTGGGCCACAACTCCTGAGGGTTTTTAAGAGTTTATTGGATATAAGAGTTTCACAGTTTTCTGCCCAGGCTGGCTTTTTTTTTTTTTTGGTTGTGGTACTTGAACTCTGGGCCTGGGCGCTGTCCCTCAGATCTTCAGCACAAGGCTAGGGCTCTACCACTTGAGCCACAGCACCACTTCCGGTGTTCTGGTGGTTTGTTGAAGATAAGAGTCTCATGAACTTTCCTGCCCAGGCTGACTTTGAACCGTGATCCTTAGATCTCAGCCTCCTGAGTAGCTAGGATTACAGACGTGAGCCACAGGCTGGCTTTGATCCTCAGATCTCAGCTTCCACAGAGGTTGTATATTCAGTACAATGGTAGATGAGGAAACCATAATTACATGTAATATATGTAGATGTTAGAAAAAGATGTTGCCGAGGAAGATAAATAACTAGGGAATAACAATTATAAAAATTAAAGCAAAGGAAGAAAGAATGCAGATTTGAAAAAAAAAAAACTTGGCTGGGCACAGTAGTTTATTCATATAATCTCAGGTACTTATGAGGCATGGATAGAGTAGTCCCTGTTAAAGGCCTGCCTTGGGGCAAAAATGAGACTGTATATGGAAAAAGAAGCTAAAGCAAAAAAGGTTATGCTTATGACTCTAGTTGTAGAGTGCTTGCCTAGCAAGTGTGAGGCCCTAAATTCAAACAGTAGCACTACCACCACTACTGCAACAACAAAACATCTGAAGATTAAACTATGAGCCAAAGGAATATTCTAATGTGCCCAGCAGATAACATATTTGAGAGAAAATAAGGTAAATGAGATTTATTCTCATATATAAATTCATGGCTCATGCCTATAATCCTTGCAACTCAAGAGACTGAGAACTAGAAGCTCAAAGTTCAAAGCCACCCCAGGCAGAAAAGTCCTTGAGGTTATATCTCCAATTATGAGCACAAAAGTGAGATGATAAACATGGCTCAAGTGGTAGAGCACCAGCTGTAAGCTAGCAAGCCAAGAGAGCTCAAGTCCTTGAGTTCAATTGCTGAAACTAACAAAGAAAAAGAAAAAATATAGACACAATACATCGAGACAGATAATAATGAACTAAATACAGATCACATTGTTCTCCCACTGAAGCTCATTGTAAATAGTTATATGCAAATTCTAATAATAATCAATTGAGGATTGATCACCTCCCACATGCCAAGATGCCGTGTTTCATGCTTTCAGCTATACTCCATTATTGAGTCTCTATAACAAATCTGACAATTATATAGTCAGTTCTTGTATTGAGAAAAAGTACTTTTCCCAGATTCACCAAGTACGTGAGTAGGCTAGTAAGTAGGCTCTGTTGTTAGAACATGAAGATTGGTTTCTTGGTTCCTTTCTGATATTATAGTGTATAGTTATATTATTAATTCTGATATTGTATTGTCTTATAATTAGCACATTCTATTGACATTCTATTTTTCTCTAGAGACTATCCTATAATATCATTTTCCTACTCCAATCATATCTTCATTTTATTTAGCTACCTTCATTTCTCTCCTCATAATGTCAACAAGCTTAGCTGTCATCTTAACCCACAATCCCATTTCTAAATGAAAATAAGAATATTTACCGATTGGCTGACACAATAGTGTACTGTTAGAGAAAGGCACCAAATGTTCTTTACTTCCAGGTGTTCCTTTCTTTTTCAACCTGATGTTCATTAGTTAATGTTCAAGGCTTCCATGCCAACATTTCCTCCTTAACATTTGAATTGTGATGAAAAGTTCTTTTTGGTTTTGTTTGAGTGGTTTTACATTAATTCTTCCCACTGAATAATCTTACAGAGGCACATGTTGGCCTCTGTGAGTCTTAGTCTCATAATGAATAAGGTTTAAAAGGCTCAGTTATATATTCTCTTCCCTTCAGTGATTCTATGTCAGGCTCAAAAGAGGCAAGTGTTGAAAAAGAAAATATGTCTTGTTGTTGGAAAATGAAAATGAGTTACCTTTGATCGCATTGTTTTGTTTTGTTTTACAGAAATCTTCAGCTTATTCTCTTCATTTTGCTGCATTTGATTTTCGAGTTGAACATAGACTATCAGAAGGCCTTCCAAAACACAATATTTCAGCCCAAGTCACCATTCTAGTTCCCTAATTCAGTTATCTCCTCATTCCTTGGAATGAGTTGTGACATGCCTCTCCTTCCTCTTCCACTTCTGCTAAGATTCTTACCAAATTTTATTATTATATTATTATGTTATTATTAACTGGCAATTGTTATTGCCTTGTTTTATTTGAGGATTCTTAAATCATCTCTCTCCCATTTTTAAAACAATTCCCGCTACCCTGTTTTAATATCGAATAGCTTCCTTTTTGATAGTAGTTTCCAAATACTCTACAAAGAAGAAAACAAGAGTTAATAAAACCATGTCATGATTTCCTCAAAAATTCATGATCCCAAAGCATCCCTCCTGGTTTTATTCCATGCTTATAGAATTGTTGCTTCAAATTCAGCTCCATTTTTTTTTCTTTCTGCCATAGAAGCAATTGATAGCAAGAATCTTAAGACATTTTTCCTAAGAAACTGTGTAAGGAATGCTTTCCCATCCCTAAGAAGTTGGAGGGTAGAAATGCCTCCAGATTCTGAAGTTTAAACATTAAACAATCACATATATTTAAAATTTCTTTAAAATACCTTAATCTATATAAAAGCAAAATTAGAGATCATTTTGGTTTTTGCTAAACTTTTTACAGATGTTAAAACTTTCATTATTAAACCACAACAGAGATCAATCACAAATAGAGACCTTGAGCAATAAAAAGATTTTCAGTGCCAGATGTGTAGTGTGTTAGGTTTCCTACATGAATCATGGAGTAGCAAGTTCTAAATATCTCAAGTATTATCTAAAATCCTAAAAGACAGCTGTTATAAAAGCATCACAAAAGCTGGGTACTAGTGCTTCACACCTGTAATCCAAGCTATTTAGGAGGCTGAGATCTGAAGATGGTGGTTTGAAGCCAGCCTGGGCAGGAGAGGCCATGAAACGCTTAACTCCAATTAACCAGTAAAATGCTGAAAGTGCAGGCATACTCAAATGGCAGACAACCAACTAGCCTTGAGCAAAAAAGCCAAGTGAGAGCATAAGGGCCTGCATTTAAGCTCTAGTACCTGCACAAAAATAAATACATACATAAATAGATAAAATATTCTTTTTGCTATTTTCATTTTATCATTACCTTTAAGTAGTTGTATAAAAGTGTTGCCATTTAAAAAACAGTTTATGAATACAATATATCTTGATTAATACCACCCCTTCTCACACTTTTCTTAATTTTGTAGGATATACATTGGATTCTTGACTGAATTTTTGCCCTGTTCTCTTCATTCATATATTCCCTCTCCACTTTACACTACTCTCATTCCTTTCAAGTACCTGCTTCCTGTGTTTTTATATTTCTGAATTTTAATTTTTGGCTTTTTCAGGAATTACCCTATTAGAAATCTTCCTTGAATCTATAATATTCTAGTTAATACCTTTGTATATATTTGCATGCCACCCAACATATTTACTTGAAGGCTTCTAAGCTAAATATAGCTTCTATGTACAAGGGAAAGCATGAAGCCTTTTCTTTCTCAGCCTGACTTCATTTAACATACTTTTTTCCCCAGGTCTTTCCAAATGGTACAATATCACTCTAATGGATGAATAAAATTCCCTTGCATATACATCTACATTTTCATGACCTATATTCATCCATCAAGGGCCATCTGGGTTCACTGTGTACTTCAGCTATGGTGAATAGTTTGCTGCAGTAAACATAGTTGTACTGGTGGCTTTACTGTATCCTGTTTTGTAATCTTTTGGATAAATGTCCAGGAGTAGAAATGCTAGCTCATAGGGTAGTTTTATCTTGAATTTTTTGAGAAATCTTCCCACTGATTTCCATGATAATTGAACAAGTAGTTTACAATCCCACCAACAGTGTATTAGGGTTCCCTTTTGACTGCATCCTCTTTAGCATGTATTATCATTTTAAAAAATCAGGAGTGCCTGTCTCTATGTAAATTATAATATAGATACATTATCATGTGCCATAACAAATCCAATACCTTTGTTTTCCCCTACACAGTAAAAATAGAGGTCCTTGTTCTTCACAATTGAGAGCCAGGTAAAGTAAATATAGCATCCATGTTGTATTTGAAAATCTTATACTCATAGTTATCTATTTTATTTGCACAGTGAGAAGCTCTAGTGTAACAGTTATCAACAATGTGAGCAAAAAGTATGTAGATGTTTGTTGTGAACAATGAGTTCATCATCTTCTGAAAAGATGAGGATGTAATATTATTTGCAGTCCAGCTTGTGTCCCTCTAGAACAAACACCTATTGTGAATGTGCCTAGCAAAATGAGCATAGTATATTTAAATCTTTCATCATTCCCCTCACAATATATTGTTGAATTTGTGTAACTTAGAGTCGTAAATCTCAAAGTTTCACACTACAGAAATTTTCACTTATCATTTCTCTTAGAAATTCTCAATAAAATTCTTCAAATATTCTGTCCTTCTCATTTTTCCCCTAAATTCGAACATTCCTGAAGAAAATAAGGGGTCAGACCCATATTGACCTACATAACATTAAAGTGGAACCGAATGAGAGCAACGGTATAAGAGTATAGGAAAGGTAGAGTCCAGAGAAGTCCCTGGTCTGAATAAATATCAAATCTGATGGAGATATAGGTTAATTATATCCAAATGTCACTTTTTATCCCCAAGGGTAAATGATGACCCCATTAATTCTTTGAAAGGATAATGTAGAAAGGTCTTTCATACTCCATTTTGTAACTTGGGAGGCAAAAATAATGTCTAAAACATAGCAGATTTATTCTATAATGAGCCATATGCACATGAAAGAAAAGCCACATTTAGAAAATGTGCTTATTTAATTATCTTTTGAAAAGCAAGACAAAGGAGTCATATATATATATATGCATTTTTCAAGAGCAATTCTCATCGCTTTTGTTAAAGAGCATGATTGTGCTGGAGATTTTATTTTTATACTCATCAGCAGTGTAGTTATTAGGAAATCACTGATTAGGCTTCGTTGAATCTTTCTGTGAAGAAATAGTTTCTTGGCTCTATAAAATGTTGTGTTGAGTGATCTGAACCCGCAGAACTAGATTCCATTGCTTGCCCAGTCTAGACTCTCCATTCCACCTCATTGTTTGTTCTAATCCAGTGCATCACCTCTGATTAGATTGATTATAATCGGGACAACTTTTATGTAATCAAACACAAACTCACTAATTATCCATTAAGCAACTGTTCCCATCGAGTTCTTGGCTTTGTGGGAGCCACAGACATACATTTGTCACATACCCTGCAGCGCAAGCGTGGCGTCACCACAGGATGATAGGAATCACAGAATCATTCCAGATTAGGTTAGAAAGAGTCTCACAGCAGTGGTAGGAAATGCTTTGGCTTTGCAGACAGGATGTCACATTATTGGAGAACCCAGATTAATGGAATCTCCTCAGAAATGTTAGTAATGCTCAAATGCAAGTGATAATAGGAACCCAAGTATGAACGATTAGCTCCTGTGTAGATCCCATCTTCAGGGGAGCTAAATTCTTCTTGGGACTCCTAAGAGTGGCAAGAGGTGGGGAAGCGTGTAGGTCTCCATATCTCAGGAAATTTCTGTGGCCAGAAAAGCATAGGACTGACACAGGAAGAATGAGTGAATTCTCAGTAGGTATTGAATAAAAGGCAGAATTAATGATGGAGTGAATTACTGCAGAAGAATCTTTCCTGTACAGGCTTGTGGCAGGGAGGGATTTGTGAAAGATCCTGAAAATGAGCAAGCACATGTAAACTCAGAATCAGCTTGGTGTCCTGACATTGACCTCTCTGCCCATTTCAGTTCTAGTCTAGCTTCTGCATTTAGAATTACCCTTGCAGTGGGGTCGAATAATGCATGAATATATTTTTTAACCACAACCTAGGATTGTAAAAGCTTATTTTCTCCTCATATCTTAGCAAAGTACTGGGATTGCATCTCTCTGAAGAACGTAAGCTGCTGCCATCTCTTGAACCAGAACAAAGATCTCATTATCATCGTACTTGAAAAAGTCGTATTGTCTGTTGGGACCTCCACCTCCTCTCAACCCTACTATTGAAGCACTAGAAATGCCATGGGTTTGACTCACTTCCTTTGGGGATGTGTTCTCTTTGAGCTCATTCTAAAATGATGCCAAATTTGGAATTTTGAGAGCGTTCAGCTTCCCTTGGTTTCTCTGAGACCCCCCCTCAGTTGGAAATAACACTATTATAATGCACATGCCCCCAGTTCCCTGTGGAATCTCAAAGACCCTGTAAGTGGTTGACTATAGGATCTCTCTTTCATAAAATTGCAATCTGTAATACTAGATATGGCTATGTGGAAAGGTCTAGTTTGAAATATTATGCAGTCACAGACAGCAACAAGGTCATTAAAAATAAACAGTCATTCTTAAATAGATCTTTGGCACAAGAGAGTTGGTAAAACTTTAAAGATAACCGCCCCATCCCCTTTGAACAGAGCAAAGTTTTGGTAGAAATTAATTGAAGAACATCTTACTTCTTATAACTGTAGCTTCAAACCTAAAAGCTCTGAACCCCAGGAAGTGTGAAATGCACTGTCAGCACATGGCTTTCCAAAGATGGCAAAATTGTCACATCCTCATGTAAAAATGGGACTAACCCTCAAATTGAGCCGGGTGTATGCATTCAAGCTTTACCAGTGCACTCTATGTATAAATGCACATGTTTAGCAGATGTGTACTTAATCTTAGACCTAAACATCTATAGCACCAAGGAGGCAAGGGCAGTAAAAGCAATAATGCTTTGCAAATGGAAAAAAAAAAAAGAGAGCCCACTCACCAAACCAAGAAAGCTAGATTAGAGCATACCATTATTTATTCTAGTTTATTAGTTTATTCTAAATTTATACAAAAAGTTGGATGACTGTGGCTTTTCGGGACATGGAAAGAAAACCATCATATAACTGAAGATATGTTTGAGAGAATAGTCCAAACAGAGATTTTTTTGCAAGGTGATAGTTGAAGTACATTCTAACTCTTATCTGCCTCAGACTGCAATAGGAATATCATGGAAAATTGATTGTTTTTTTGAACTACAGTAAAAATGAGCTTTGAAAACTTGTATATGATAACACTGACCTACATGGCAAGGAAGGCCAAATTTATTTTGTAGTACAATCAGGTAGTAATTCAATTTCCTGTTAACTGAACTTCTAAGTTTTCTTTTTCAGGTCATAGATTGTTAGTGCTTATCATATAAATTGGCTGATAATATTTACAAATCGTGCTTTTAGTGTTCAGTTTTGTGGTTCTAGCTCTAGAAAAGAAAAACAATTTAAATCCAAGCATTGCTTTTTCTCCTTAAAATTCATGCAATTTGAATATGATTGACAGGACAAGGCCTCATTATGCGGGCTGTTAGATGGACCGATTATACTTATGAATACAGGGGTGGAGTGAATGAAAGAAACACGTAATTGATTCTACACTTGGTCTGACTGTTCATTAACAGTTTGGATGTAACACAGCCACTTCTGAAATGGAAAAGGATGAGAGCAACCTATATGTACTCTCTCATTTGTTTTAAAATTCATTATGCTAATATTTTCCACAGTGCTCTTGCTGCATTTGTTTCACTAGTCTGATTGAATCTATGTAAATAGTTCTACTGCTTTCAATATTGATTTGGCATTCCAATCACACATTTTTCAATTTACACTTTTGGAAAATGAGGATAGCTTTTTTTTTTTCCTTCCCTATCCCTCCCTTAAAGAAAAACCTTCTATTCACTCTCCTTCTCTGTGTCTTTCAGACTAATTTGCCAGGACAAATAGGGGTGGGGAAGTGCAAAGTGTGGCTTATAGCTTCAAAACAAAAGAGCTGATTTATCGACTGATTGATTTCAGAAATAGATGAACAAAACAGGTTCCATTTTGTTGTTGTTGTTGTTGTTGCTTGCCACCCTGGAGTCTGATGAGGCACAAAAAGGGCCTGCCATCTCATTTTCTATACCTCTTCAAGGGACTGCATTTGAAATGTTGATTAAATGTACAAATTGCATTTCTGTTTCCTTGGCTTTCCTGAGCAAAGCAAGAAAGGGCTTTGTTGCTTGAAGGAAGGCTGCTTCTGCTTTCTCAAATATCTAGGTGAACACTTTGGGGAAGTAGACACGTTTTTCCTGCTCCCAGGGAATTAGGATGCTGAGTCTCTAATAGCCACACCTGACCTTTCATTGTGAACAACTTCTTGCCAGATTTTAAAACAAAAGAAGCAACCAACCTAATGTACCCTGAGCCAGGCAATTCCATCTAGGAACTAGAATTACAGTGCATGATCCAAATTAGATTGTGTTTACAATGAATAAATATATTAATCTCATATTTCAGTCTGTCTAGTTTTGATTTTTAATTAAATCAGCCTTGAGTTATTAAGATAATGGGTCTGAGAACTCCTTACTGCCTATCAATTTAATCCAATCAGTCTTTTCTTTTGTTTGGTTTCAGATTTATGTGCTACCAGACTTTATAATTCATAAACAGACTCACTTTAAAATGCTTCCCAAATGGAAGTGGCGCTGTGGCTCAAGTGATAGAGCGCTTACCTTGAGCTGAAGAGCTGAGGGACAGTGCCCAGGCCCAGAGTTCAAGCCCTACAACCCACCAAAAGAAAAAATGCTCCACCCAAAGGTGTCCTGCATTGTTTGCAAATATGCCTGCAAGTGTTTTGCTATTCCTCCCATCAAGAGTTAGAGGCTATGTCTTTCCAGTTGAAATGAAATGGGCTCTGAGTGGTAGTTGCAGCCAATAGAATATTGTGAAAGTGATGCTGTTGACTCTCAAAGCTGAGTTCCAAAAGGGAACACTGCTGGAGGACTTGTTTTGGAGGTTAGAGCTGTCCTTTAAGTAAAACTGAGCCTAGGCTTTCATGCTGTGAGGAAAAGCTAGCTAGTATACACTCTATGACTGTGCAGTGCTTAGATGCTTCCCCCTCCCCTTGTTCCTCAGCAACCACCATTGGCTATAACCAAATGAGGGACCCTAAGTTATACCCTTTCAGAAACTTAGACTAAAAATATTTTTAAAATCATAAGAAATAGTACATTGGTGGTTGTTGGTTCAAGCCCCTATATCTTGATATAACCTGTTGCACAGCAGACTTCTTATGCATTCAAATACAAGGGTCATCTAGTCACATTGGGAGTGATTTACTCATAACCATACTGCCATTGTTTCCTTTTTTTCTTTTCTTTTTTTTTTTTTTTGTCCATTGTAGGGCTTGAACTCTGTGCCTTGGCGTTGTCCCTCATTTCTTCAGCTCAAGGCTAGCCACTTCCAGCTTTTTTCTGCTTATGTGGTGCTGAGGAATTGAACCTAGGGCCTTATGCATGCCAGGCAAACACTCTACCACTGGGCCAACTTCCCAGCCCCCATTCTGCTATTTTAATAATGCCTCCCCACATTGATTTGTGACGTGGAGCACATTATTCTGCCTCTCTTGTGTTCCTTAAGAAGGAGGAATAAATTTGTTTTTCTATATGTGTTATGTCTAAAAAATTCATGACAATGATACCAAATTTATTGGTTATGGAGAGACTTTTGAAGTATGTTCTTTTGTTATATTACTACTCTGTGGTATATAAAACTTGGTGCACATATTGAAATCATAATAACATTTTGAAGCAAGCTAACTAGCCATTTAAGAGAAAAATTCCACCTTATCCATTATTTCAACATTATACTTCTTTGAAAATAAAACTTTTATGAAGATTTAGAGAAGCAAAGCAAAAGCTATAACTGGAAACATCATTGTTTCCATTTCCTTGAGATTATATATAATTTTTTTCTTCAAAAATAGTTTCATGGGGCTGAGAAGGTAGCTTAGTGCTTGCCTTGCATGCATGAGGTCCTGGGTTTGATTCCTCAGCACCACATAAGCAGAAAAAGCCAGAAGTGGCACTGTGGCTCAAGTTGTAGAGCACTAGCCTTGAGCTAAAGAGCTGAGGGACAGCGCCCAGGCCCAAAGTTCAGGCCCCACAACCAACAAAAAAATAAAAATAAAAATACTTAAAAAATAAAAATAGTTTCATATTTATAGTGATCAAAGCTCCTCTTTGAAATGTGACTAATGATCTTTATATTCCTATGGATATGATAAAAGATCTAAGAATATGGTTTAATAAACCATATATTCTTTGTTCCAATACTCTAATTTTTCAATAAAAAAGTCACACAACTTGAACACCAAATAATAATGTAAGTATACCGTGAACAGTCTTCTTTCTTCTATACTTCATTGTTTAGGTTTCTGTCATTCCTTGGTTGATAACCACTGCTACTAATTTATACTTTTAAAGATGTTGCATAAATCTATTAACTAAAACAAACATCTTCTTTCTCACATCTGTAAAAGCTTTTCTTTTTCTTTTTTAACACTAATGGTCAAATGCCAAACATACGTGTATTAAGTTGGTTACTATTTTGTAATGCCTCTTGGTATTTTCTCATATTCCTTTATAAAGACCTTTATTACGTGTTTTACAGAAGCAAAATATATATTTCATTATATAAATGGATTAATGTAAGTTGTTCTCCAATCTTTATTGTGTACATTATTATCATGAATGACATGTTTAAGTACTTATTTGAATATGAACAATCATACTCTACATTAGGATAAATACCTAGAAATAGAACTACATGATCAAATGGATTGTACTTAAAAAAAAAAACTACTATGTTTGGTTATACAGAGGATTATCACTCAAGAAAGCAGTTTATAAGTACAATGCATCCTGAGCAATGTCACTATTTCATCATTTTCTTCCATCCCTCCCCAACCTCTCTCTTCAATTTTCTTAATTTCATAGGCTATACATTGAATATTTTGACTGTATTCTCCTCCCACCCCCACCCCCGATTACACTCTTGATAAATTGCTCTCTGGAGATAATGCCAATTTGTACTTCATTCTATAAACATGTTTTAGAAACTTGAACTCTGGCTGATGCTCATTTATCTGAATAGGAATTAATTAGACTAATTAGAATTTATAGATCTAATATATAGGCCTGTAGAGAAGGAAATAGGCTTGAGAGTTACAAAGAACCTAATACAACTCATCTGTTATGGTTTGAACAAGAAAGGTCCCCACAGGTTCATGGATTGGACACTTGGTTGCCATTGATGGGCTTTTAGGAAAGGATGGGATCCTGCAAACTCTAACATAATGGATTCATTCTTGGACTCATAATACGATGGCATTGGACGGGAGGATGTGAAGTAGGACGTGGGGCCTTACAGGAGGAAGTAGGCTGGACCATGTAGAAGATGTAGCTTGTTCCCTGCTGCTTCTCTTTCTTGCTTCTTGTCTGCCACGAAGTGACCAACTTCTTCACCTTGGGCTCCCGTCACTCTGGTGTTCTGCCTGGACACAGCCCAGAGGAAGGGAGCAAGCACACCTCAGAATGAAACCTCCTCAAATGTGATCCAAGCAAATCTTTTCTCCTTTAGGTTCTTTCAGGCATACAGGGACTGTGCCATCTCTGGGACAACTTCTAGTCATGTCTTAGGATGTATAGACTAATGTTCTTTCCATACTACAGATGAAATGACAACTGTCTGTCACTTCTGTCTGTGTTTCTGAAGATCCCTTGAAGTTTCTATGGCTGCTTATATTGCTTCCAAGGATGATGGGAGCTATCCATCCTTCAGATTTATTGAATTTAATATTTACATTTGCATTATCAATATCAAGGAATTCAAAATCCATTCATTGACCATAGATTTCACATGCATATAGATTAGATATTTCTGTCTACTACATAAATGATATTTTGTTTAATAACATGTAAACTAATATGTCATTAGTACAATTATAATAGCAACTTTAAAAAATAGTATTGTAAAAAAATGAGTCTAAGATACACTGAATATTTTTAAAGAATTTTTAGGACAGAATCTTCCCTAATTTCAAATCCTAGTACTACCTGTCCCTCCCTTCCTCTCTCCTACCCCCTATAAAAAAAATGATCCTTAACTGGTCTGGTGACATGGTGGCTCATTCCTGTAATCCCAGCTACTCAGGAGGTAGATATTGGGGAAAAATCTCTGTCATAGTCCAGTCCCAGGAAAAGGTGTGGATCCAACCTGAAAAGTTAAAGTATGAAAAGGCTGGGAGCATGGTTCAAGTGGTAGTTTGCATGCCCAGCAAGTATAAGGTCCTGAGCTCAAACTCTAATATTACCAACAGTAGAATAAAATGAATCCTTATAATCAAACAACTCCTGAGACACTTCACTCTATACAAGATCTTCTTTTACTGACCAGATTTCATTCTGCATTCTGTCTCTTTGTCTCCTTTGTCATATTAAACAAATTAATGATAGCATATAGCAAAAAGAAACACCTGATCAGCAGATAAGGAACAAAGGCAGAGACCAATGAAATGGTGAGTTCCTCTGGGTACCTCATCCCTCAGAAGTGGGACTGGAATTAGCAACTGGTCTCCTGATTAAATTTAATTAAAAAAAATGAACTCTATATAGAGTAGTTACTCATAACTATTATGAACAATTAAAATAATGAAAGAAATTTCCTTTCGAGCCTCACATTGATTGACCTCCCATTCTTTGGATCTAAGAAGTCATCATGTTTGTCGATAATAACACTTGATCTTGGATGCTGTAAATTAATATGGAGCATAAAATACAAAGATCAATATTGTGATGTTGAGGAGGTACATTGATTGGCTGTTTGTCCTCAGACTTTTAAATGAAATGGAGAACTGAAGAAACACAGGAATAATTTTTCATAAAGGCCACTTAAGTTGTGGAGACAATGATGGTGAAGGAAAGGGTTTGTATGATACTGTTAGTGCTTGCTCTCACAGGCTTCTCTGCATCACCCTTTTTTCCAGTATTTTTTTTTCCTGTCTTCTCACCACTCAAGCAGACAGAACTCCTATAATGCTAGGAAAGAGGCTTACTCGTGTGTGTGTGTGTGTGTGTGTGTGTGTGTGTGTGTGTGTGTGTGTGTTTGTGTGTGTGTGTGTGTGTGTGTGTGTGTGTGTGTGTGTGTGTGTGTGTGTGTCCCAGTACTGGGGCTTGAATTTAGGTTCTAGGTGCTCTCCTATAGCTTTGTTTTGTTTTGTTTTTCTCAAGGCTAAATGCTCTACCACTTGACCCATAACTCCACTTCTGGCTTTTTGCTGGTTAATTGGAGATTAGAATCTCTTGGACTTTTCTCCTGAGCTGGCTTTAAATTTGATCCTCAGATGTCAGCTTCCTGAAGAGCCAAAATTATAGGTAGGAGCCACCAGTGCCCCAAATGAGGCTCTTATTCTTGATCTTTTCCATCCACAAAATAGGCCATGGTCAATGCCCTGTTGCTCTTTTATATATTTAATATTTAAGGTACTTGTACGATGGAGAAAGAAAGAAAAGCATAGACTTCCATTTCAGCAATGAGAATGAGAATATCAAAACAGTCCTGAAATGGCATTTCCCAAAGTTTAATTTGTGGAGATGTATTCTTGTGATGAAGTCTGAAAACCACAGGTTTCAATAATCAAACCTAATTGGGACTCTTTTTTTTTTTTTTTTTTTGGTTGGTCGTGGGGCTTGAACTCTGGGCCTGGGCACTGTCCCTGAGTTCTTCAGCTCAAGGCTAGCGCCCAACCACTTGACCTACAGCACCACTTTCAAACCTATTTGGAAAACAGAACATTCTATATCCCTGTCCTGGAGATTCATAATACATTAAAGGCATACTAAATGCCCAGAGAAGTCTTACACTAAGGTAACTCAATGTAATTTTTCAAATTTAACTGACCTTTAAGCCCATATCTGAATGACACTTTGAGAAATACTGCATTATAGAATCCTATGTTGTTCCTCTACAGCTTTTCTCTCATTAACATTCATTGAAGGATTTGGAATATCACAGTTCATTATAAACGAGTAGCCACAAGGGGTAGAATAAACTCAAGCAAAGTTCTTCCTCCTTAAATAGAAGTTACCCTATTTCTATGAAACTCCATTGTATAAAGAGTTGGTATTACTTGAATTTATGAAACACTTACCTGTTACTTTTATTACAAAAATATTTTCATTCTGTACTATATGTTATTAAGTAAAAACTAGTTTCCCTGTATCTCAGGCTTTGCATTGTAGCAGTTCTCACTACAGTGAGAGCCTTGCTCACCTGTGAAATAACATCTGCATGAACTCCAAAGTGAAAGTTTTCCTGCCTACTTTGATCACATGACAGCCTCTTTAATCTTGTCTGGCAAGAGTTTAAATATTGTTTCAGAATTAATCACTGAAACTAATGCTTTGAGGCTTTTCTCAAATATCAAATAGGAGTCTCAACATTTAGCATGCAACAACAAAGACTTTTTCCCCTTCATAATTTGTGTCTCTGTTAGAATTTCATGAGAAATTTAAATTGTGCCAAATTCTTGTTTATGTAATATGTTCTTATTCTTGTCCTTTTTGTTAAAATAAAGCATTCTTGATTAGCCAAAGAAAATAATTTCAGTATAATGTTCTAATGATATAAACCCAAAGTTTATATTTGGTCAGAATTTATCCTTTTTATTTTATTTTTTTAAATTTTGTGCCAGACCTAGGGCTTGAGTTCAGAGCCTGGATGCTATCCTTGAGCTTTGTTTTGCTCAAGACTTGAGCCACTGTTCCACTTCCAATTTGTGATGATTGGAGATAAGAGTCTCAATGATTTTTCTGCTTGGGCTGTCTTTGAACTGCAGTCCTCAGATCTCAGCCTCCTGAATAGCTAGGATTGCAGGAATGAGTAAGCAGTGTCCCAGTTTGGGCTCAACAGTAATTCATAGTATCTATATCTATATTATTATAATATATAATTTATAAAGGATATATGGATACATATATACATATTCATTAATTGGAGATAAGGGTCTCAAAGACTTTCCTCCATGGGCTGTCTTTAGACTGCAATCCTCAGATCTCAGCCTTCTGAATAGCTAAGATTATAGGTTTGGACATCAGTGATTCTTATGTTTACTTTCTGGTACCTCAATGATTCTTTTATGTTATATCATTGAAGATGATGTAATTTGAAAGGTACAAAGCAAGCATTATATAACATTTTAAGTCATCTGAAGTAAAATTTGGATCCTTTCTACTAATGTTTATTCACTTTAAAAAGAGGATGATTTTATTTTGTTTGCTTCCTAAATTTAAAACTTTATGAATATGGAAAATGTGGGTGTAGTTCACAGTGGTACAGTATATTCCTAGCATTGAAAGTATGGGTAAAATCCCTAGTATCCTCAGATACAAAGTTACTCTATAGAGATTTGTTTTACTTGTACCAGTGTTGGAATTTAGAGCCTCAAGCTTGCTCTACTTGGCCTGTTTGACAGACACTCTAAAATGTGAGCAATACTTCTAGCCTTTTGGCTTGTTGTTTTGGAGATGGAATCTGATGGGTTTTCCTGTGAAGGCTGGCCTTGAAATGTGATTCTCCAGATCTCAGCATTCTGAGTAGTTAGGGTTATAGGCATAAGTGACCAGTCCATTACTTTTAGAGATTATTTTTTAAATAACTCATTGGCTGTGTTTTATATGTAAAATAAAAATAAAAAATTCTGATTTTAAGTATTTATATATATATATATATTTACATACATAGGGAGAAATCAGAAAGAATGGATTATTTTGTAAGAATTTTAATATTTTAAAAATAGGTGATTAATGACCTATTAAAATATGTGTGCCACTACTCCCTATATACTTCATGCTTGTGTGAGGATTGATAGATTGCATTTTAAACTTTCTAGGAAATTTTGGAAATCATTCCTTTTAAGATTACAATGATCTTTTTCACACATATATTCATCTTTATTATATGCAATGCCTGAACTTGTCTTATTTACAAGAAAAGTTATGTCTAACATTGCTTCTTCATTCCCAGTTCAACTCATTTGTTCATTTTGCAGGCAATTATTTCTGTTTATTTCCCACCAAGGACTTGCCTTTGCCAGGGTTCCAATTATGCACATCTTATACTATAATCTGTCTCGCGTGGATCTGACCAATAATGATGAAACAATTCACTGGTGGGGAATTCCTTTCCATCGTTATTACCTTCTGGGGATGTTACTTACTTTAGGAGGTTATATGATCTGAAATCTTTTTACCAAAGAAGGATTTACATCATCAATATTTGTTAGCTTGCCTGTCTTCTGGGCTCCGGCATGAATACCTACCACAAATAAAGCACCAATTATGTGAAAAAGTGACAAAATGTTTTGCTTATCCTATTTTTCCTTCCTTTTCCATTCACAGATGTCATCCATACTGTAGGGCCAATAGCCAGAGGCCATATTAATGGTTCCCACAAGGAAGACCTTGCAAATTGCTATAAATCATCTCTGAAGCTGGTGAAAGAAAATAACATCCGATCAGTGGTAAGAACATCTATGTTCCTTATAGGCCTTTACAGCCTTTTTGTTTTAGAAATTGATTGTGTTGGAAAAGAAGTGGGAAACCATTTCCAAAACTTTGAAAACTAAGTTGAACAATCTTGGTAAGTTGAAAAAAGCTTGTTTGGTTCTCATAAGTTTACTCTTCAGTATGTCTTAAAGTTTTTCTAAATGTTTTTCTTGGTTATGTTGGATTTTGAAACTATAGGATTCCCAAACTGGGATCATTTACTTTCTTCTGCTCATGTTTCCATTGATCTCTATTTATGGCTTTTTATTTGCTTTTTAGTATCTTTAAGTAGTTATACAAAGGAGTTTCAATTCAACACTGACTTATTTTTGAAGGCAGTAAAGATGGTATGAGGCACCAAAATATTTAAACAAGGAGAATGCCAGTGGTGAATTTATTATAAAACTGTAAATTTATTATATATTGGCAGTAAGTTACACGTACATATATTTGTGACTATATATGCTACTTCTATAATTATTCATATCTTAGAAATTTACTCCATGTGTGCTTTTAGCTGAACATTGTTATTTTTTCTAGATTCATTTTACCCATCTTAAACGGTATTGCAAAGTATGCCACATCCCTTCTAAATTTTATCAATATAGACAAAATTCAGAAAATGTGGCTCTAATCTATTTCCTTAACAGTAGGCTGAGATGAAAGCTTCTCTCTTCTTAACTGGATTTGAGGTATTTATCCAACTGCTTTCCTTTTGCAGCATGTTCTAATGTTATTATGTCTCAATTACACTAGGAAAATAAAACTGTGGGAATAATGGAGTGTAAATAGCCAATAGTAAGTTAATTTGGCAAGTATCCCTTGGTTTTATTTTATTTTTCACAGATTATAACCTTACGGAAATTGTGGAGCAGAGAGAAATTTAAACAATTCATAGTTGGCTGACTAGATCACCTTTATTTGAGAGTTCACAAAAATGTGATTGTATTGTTTGCAAAGAGAAACACTGGGAATCACTCACATTTAAACAACTCTAGTGGGCTGGGAAGGTGGCTCAGTGGTAGAGCGCTTGCCTTACATGCATGAGGCCCTGGGTTTAATTCCTCAGCACCACATAAGCAGAAAAAAAAAGCCAGAAGTGGTGCTGTGGCTCAAGTGGTAGAGCGCTAGCCTTGAGCTGAAGAGCTGAGGGACAACACCCAGGCCCAGAGTTCAGGCCCCACGACCGGATCCAAAAAAAAAAAGAAGTGTTTTTATTAGCACTGGTGAGTTTTCTGAAAATAAGAAAACTTTTTCATAGTTAATTATAGCCTTTTTAATCTTTGCATAATTAATAAGAGAACTTGATATTTTATTTTGCCTTTTGATTTAAAAAATTTTTAAATTGATTTCAAACAAATCAATACATTAGATTTTGTTCTGCCTTAGAGAGCAGAAAGCTGAAGTTCAGAAAGAATTAGCTATTAAGCCAGAATTTATTCTTTATAGGAAATAAGGAAAATTAAAACAGGTGTGCACATTCAGGGAATAATTAAAGTTTTGTCAGTATGATGTATTTATTTTTAAAAGACAAGGGGTTAAAGTTCTTGGGAAAAAAAGAATATGTACAGATTTTTCTTAAATGAAGAGAACTTGCTAATGAATTTACTAGAATCACTAATAATATAGATTGAAAAATCAAAATCAAACTAAGGCTTACATTTGAAAGACTATAAAAATGGCAGTATTATGTTAATAATAAAATATTCCTAACTATAATCATCTTAAGTAATTGTTCCTGTTTATAATACTACTCACTGCTATTAGATAAGGGGTGGGAATTAGGGACTTGGTTAACTTTCATTGCATGGTCTGTACATGGACTGAAGAGTACTTTATCATTCTGTGATTTGAATTTGGTCTAACTTACTATCTTTGATGTTAATTTTGAAAGATCACTTATATATTACTTAAATCAGGTTAGCAGGTGATATTGAACTGAATTAATTCTAATATTGGTAAATAAAAATAGAGATGGAAAATATGTTTGAAATATGAAGTAAAATGTCCATCATGTTCTTGCATGGTTGGCCAGAGCTGTGAATAAATGTCTCATTTCTTATTTTAAAATAATCCTTCTACAGCCTCTTCAGTAAATAGTGCTGGCAAAATTGGTTAACTACATGTAGAAAACTAAAGCTAGATCCTTATATATCACCCTGCACCAAAATCAACTCCAAATGGATCAAAGACCTTGAACTCAAAGCAGACACTCTGAAAACATTACAGGATGGAATAGGAGAAACCCTAGGTCTCCTTGGCTCAGGTTGAAATTTTCTGAATAGAGACCCGGAAGCACAACAAATCAAAGAAAGGTTGGACAAATGGGATTGCATAAGATTGCAGAGCTTCTGCAGGGCAAATGACATAGCTGGCAAGATCAATAGAAAGCCCACCGATTGGGAGAAGATCTTTACTAGCCATACAACGGACAAGGGTCTCATATCTAAAATATACTTGGAACTCAAAAAATTAAACCACCCAACAACAAATCCTCAAAGAAACAACTGCCCAATAAATAAGTGGGCGAAAGACTTAAAGAGAAGCTTCTCTGAAGAAGAAAGAAGGATGGCCAATAGACACATGAAGAAATGTTCAACATCCCTAGCCATAAAAGAAATGCAAATCAAAACAACATTGAGATATCACCTCACTCCAGTTAGAACAGCAAAAATCAAGAACTCTAACAACAACAGATGCTGGAGGGGATGTGGACAGAAAGGAACCTTACTTCATTGTTGGTGGGAATGTAAACTTGTTCAACCACTTTGGAAAGCAGTATGGAGGTTCCTCAAAAGACTTCACATAGATCTCCCCTATGATCCAGCAATCCCACTTTTGGGCATTTACCCAAATGTTTACAAACAAGACCACACTAAAGCTACCAGCACAACTGTGTTTATTGCATCATTATTTACCATAGCTAAGATATGGAACCAACCCAGATGCCCCTCAGTAGATGAATGGATCAAGAAAATGTGGTATATATACACAATGGAATTCTATGCCTCCATCAGAAAGAATGACATTGCCCCATTTGTGAGGAAATGGAAAAACTTGGAAAAAATTATATTAAGTGAAGTAAGCCAGGCCCAAAGAAGCATAGGTCCCATGGTTTCCCTTATTTGGAATATCTAGTATATGTATGAGTCAAGCGGAAAAGGTCAGATAATGTGATGTTAGGAAAATGAACCCTTAAATATGTATTTTAATGTTTTCGTTTCTTTCATGCATGTGTTTCTAACGCATTTATAAGATTATTTCTTTGTTGCTTTGTATGTCCCTCCCCCACAGTGTAACCCCCGCTTTCACTATATTTGATGTCAGTATTACATGTGGAGGAGATGGGGACAAACAAGTCGTTTAAGGATTCAGGTGGACCTGTTGCAACAATGAGAAGTACAAAATGTCATGTCAAAACCAGCTTTACAATGTCGGTGTGGGGGGGGGGGAGGGGGGTATAATTGGGTGGGGGGAGGGGGGTAAAATTGGGTGGGGGGAGGGGGGAGGCGGGGAAGGGAAGTGAAAGGTAAACAAAGGAGGAGGCTGCAATGCTTGGTAAGAAATGTATGCATTATCCTGCCCATGTAATTGTAGCCCCTCTGTACAGTATGTTCTCAAATAAAATAAAATACAATTAAAAAAAAATAATCCTTCTTTCCTTCCTTCCTTCCTTCCTTCCTTCCTTCCTTCCTTCCTTCCTTCCTTCCTTCCTTCCTTCCTTCCTTCCTTCCTTCCTTCCTTTCCTTGTTCTTAATGAAGCAATAGAGCTTTCTGTTCAAGTTGATGTGCCATGTTCTTAACTACCATTAGTTAAACATAGTGCTAAAATCACCAAATTCTCACTAGTTTGAGGTGAGAATGTGGAAGATTCTAAAAGTGGGAAAATGTTTTACAACATAGACTTGCACTTGGTAGATTTGCCACAATAGATGTGTAGGTGTGGTTGCTATAACTTTTCATGGCTATAAAGATAGAAAATGAATTCAACTTTTATTTCTTTATAATGAAGAAAAAGTTTTATAAGCATCAATTCAAGTGTCTTAGTGATCATTCCTCCAGTAATCAGTGTGTGACTATGGACAAGTAATGTCAAAATTTTGTAGCCTTAGTTTCCAGATTTTTTTTGTCAACTGTGGGACTTGAACTTGGGGCCTGGGTGCTGTCACTGAGCCTATTTGTGCTGAGGGCTAGTGCTCTACCAACCACTTGAGCCACAGTGCCCCTTCCAATTTTTGAATGGTTAATTAGACATAAGAAGTCTCACTGGGACTTTTCTGCTTGGCTGCCTTCAAACTGGGATCCTCAGATAACAGCCTCCTGAGTAAGTAGGATTACAGGCATGTGACACTGGTACATGGGTTCCCAAATACATTTAATTAGAAAATTGCTACTGTTGTCTATGCCTGTTTAACTCAAAAGGCTATTGTAAGATTCAGTTGAGATAATGAATGTAAGATAATTGAAAAAATGGTTTTTTGTATAAAAGTATACACTGTAAGTTTTTCTTAAACTTTACCACTTTGCAATTTGGGACATGGATATTATTCATGCTATGATATATAATCTGTATGGCATCATTTCTTAATGCTCTGTGTTTGTGTGTGTGTGTGTGTGTGTGTGTGTGTGTGTGTGTGTGCACGCACCAGTATCAGGGCTTGAACTAAGGGACTTGCCCTTGCACTTTTGGCCAAGCTTTTCACTTATAGCTCTACCACTTGAGCTACTCATATAGTCATTTTGCTGGTTAATTAGATCTATTGTCTCATGGACTTTTCTTCCTGAGATGGCTTTGAACTGTGATTCTCTATATCTCAGCCTTCTAAGTAACTATGATTACAAGCATGAACAACCAATATTTGTGTATTTCTCAATGTTTTAAAGCCAAAATAAATTATAAAATATAAGCTTCAGTTAGTAAGTCATATATAGTTAGGCAATTACAACTGTTGCTAAAATTCTTAAAATCATCTTAATCATAATGCTGAGTAGTATAGTTAAAAATTGCCAGATCATGAACAATAGCACAGTTTGCTACTCCGTAGATGAAATGAATTAAATTATGTTAATTATACCACAACCTGTAATTTGGTGACTTTCAACCTTTTATTTGTAAATTTGTACTCTAGTTTCTAATCTTTGAAAATATCATCACATTATGCTTTCTTTCACTATGTACTGCTTGGTAGGATAGTTATGACAATGAGTGAACTGTCAATAGTTAAGTTGGGATAGCAGACACGTAAGAAAGCAGCTATGAGACATGACAACTACTGTGATGGCATACATTAATTTGCTCTGCATCAGCTAGGTTGTGCTATGGCTACATATAACCACAAAATCACTGGTTGATGGGCAGTTCATCATACATGTGTCCGCTCTGAAATTCATAGCTTCCTCAGTCACAGAGCAGATAATGTACAAACTCATACATGCATTTTTACTGCCCCTGTATAGAAGGGATGCGTGAAATTCTGATTGTTTCATTGGCCAAACTGTTCACAAAGTCATAACTACTTTCAAAGGGGCCAGGAAATTACCCAGGTATTAATAAACTGTTCAATTGGTACTATTGTTTCCATTGAAGTTGAAGTCTTCATGATCACAGCAGAGGGGTCTGAGAAATCTATTTTTACTCTAATTTTACTAGAGAAATAGATTAATATAAAACAAATACTATCATTTATTTGTTGAATAATCACTAGTAGGTATGTATTAGTATTATTTATTAGTAATGCCATAACATTATTAGATAGCTTCTAATACTTGGAGAAACAGTTATTATCTTCAAACAAACCCCTCAGGCCATTGTATGATTTGAGGGTGACCTATAATTCATTAGTTTAAATATCTTTCCATGGTTGCCTGAAATTTCATAATTAATGAAGAGTTTGTAGTGGTCAGGTATTGTTACATTTTTGTGATTTTCCATTCAGTGCACATACTCCACTGATAATTAATTTCCTAGTACTTTGCACATCATTTTTCACTTTGGTGGAAAATTAGGATCATAGTAGCTATTTTAAAAATGCCTTTACTGATGAAACCTGGTGCTCACAGTTTACATTTTTTGAGTGATGACATGCAATATGACATTAGATGTTTTATTAAAGAAATTATACTCTGAATATCAGGCCGATTTTATTTAGATGTGAGATTATGTTCTCATGGCATATAACTAACTATTGATATATCCATTTAGTGATTGTATGTGGATATGGCGGGCTACAACTGAATGTTTGTTTGAATGGTATATGTTACCATAATTTTCCCAAGAGCATCATGCTAGGTGATTTATTGAATGGATTGCAAATTTTCAGTGGTAGAAGTAACTAAGAGGCATCCAGTAGAGATCCTTCAACGCTAGATGATGTTCCTTTGTCATATATCCTAGGTCTTGAGAGAGTAAAAGCTTCTGGTATAACAGACCACAAACCTATGACTCCAGGGCCATCTCTGGCTGTTGCAGCAGAGAACACATTTGGTCTGCATTTGTTTCACTCTAGTGTAGATTTTCATTTTAAGACGTAGTCAAGTGAATCTTATTTTCTTATACAAGTTCTTCGGAAAGGGTTGCCATGGCAATGAATTCTCAGCCTGAAATTCTTAAATGTTGGTTGTATTTCATTATCTAAGTTTCCATTACAGGCCACATCAATCAATGTGGTCTCCTATTCAAGAAGATGTGCAACCTTTCAAAGCTGCCCCTTTAATTTGGTACCTCTGTTTGTCTGCCTAAATTGATGTCACCATTTCCCAGCCAGTTCTTTATATCAAAGAACTTTTTTTTTTAAGCTTTGGATTTGATTTTCCTTTCTACTTTCTTTTAAAGCTTCAAGTCTCAGTATCTTTCCTAGATGGACTTATTAATAAATAAAAAGAACAAAAAGCATTTTTACATTTGAGTTTCACTTTATAGTTTATGATAGTACACTCCTTCAATCATTTCATCTAGTATTTAAATTCTCTAGCTTTTGCTTGTGTTTTGTCTATTTAGCCAAAGGAGAAAGAGAACTAAATCAAGATATTTTTCTTCTCCTTATCCCCCCTCCTTTAAAAAATTTTTTTTTTGTCAGCGATGGGGCTTGAACTCTGGGCCTGACACTGCCCCTAAGCTCTTCAGCTCAAGGCAAGTACTCTGCCACTTGAGCCACAGCACCATTTCTGTTTTTCTGGTGGTTAATTGGAGATAAGAGTCTCATGGACTTTTCTGCCCAGGCTGGCTATGAACCATGATCCTCAGATCTCAGCCTCCTGAGTACCTAGGATTATAGGTATAAGCCACCAGCTCCCAGCTTCCCCTTATTCTTTATATGATCTCCTATTCAGTCCTATGGATATAAAATCTGTAATAATACTGTCACTAGATTATTATGATTGGGAGTGAGTGACAAGTGATCAATGCTAGGCAGTTGGGATGAGGATGACAGAAACTATACCATAATAGCAAATCCACACTTGATGCCTGAAAAACAGATAGCTATTCACCTAAACTCCTATTTTCTGATACTATACAATTTATATTTTCTTATGGCCATATCAGAAGCATGATCTAAGTTAGAAGGATGAAAACAATCACTAGCCGTGAAAGTCACACCAAAAAAGCTATGATTTCTGAACTTTCACTCTACACCAACCACTGTTTTATTCATTTAATTGTGAAAACAGTCTAGAGTTGGAAAATTCATTTGCTTCCGTTTTACAGATGAGAACTATGTGCCCCAGAGAGAATATGGAAATGATGTTAGGTCTTCCTTTACATCAGAAGTGAAGGTGGGATTTGAACTGAGTATGATCTATCTAATCCAGTGCCGTAGCCAGGTTCTCTTTTCCTTTCTGCTGCCTCTCACTCTGTATGATGCTCACTGGCATAGCAGTCCTCTCTAGTTAGCAATCTATGGGCATGATAGCAACTGGTGGAGAGGGGGATCCACTAGCATCATGCTATGGCATATCAGCTAGATAAGCACCTTGAAAGATATCCCTCATTCCACACTATGTTTTAATGTTTGACCAACAGCCATATACGGGGGAAAAAAGAATTCTTATAAATAATAGGATACATCAAAAAAGGAGTCTTGTGTTTGCTTTGGCAGCACATATACTAAAATTGGAACAATATAGAGATTAGCATGGCCCCCCGTGCAAGGATGACATGCAAATTCGTGAAGCGTTCCATATTTTTCATTCTTCAAAGAAATAGAAGAGGCAACCCAAAAATTCAAATGGAACAATAAAAGACCCCCAATAGCAAAAGTGATCCTTAACAGCAAGAACAATGCTGGAGGAATTTCAATACCAAATTTAAAACTCCACTACAAAGCCATAGTAATCAAAACAGCTTGGTACTGGCACAAGAACAGACCTCAGGACCAATGGAATAGAATTGAAAACCCCAGAAATGAACCCACAGACCTATAGCCATCTAATCTTTGATAAGGGAGCTAAAAAAGTAGAATGGAAGAAAGACAGCCTCTTCAGCAAATGATGCTGGGAAAATTGGTTAATCACTTGTAGAAAACTAAAGCTAGATCCTTATATATCACCCTGCACCAGAATCAACTCCAAATGGATCAAAGACCTCGGCGTCAAAACAGACACTCTGAAAACATTACAGGATGGAATAGGAGAAACCCTAGGTCTCCTTGGTACAGGATGAAATTTTCAGAGACCCAGAAACACAACAAATCAAAGGAAGGTTGGACAAATGGGATTGCATGAAGTTGCAGAACTTCTGCATGTTAAAGGACATAGTTAGCAAGATCAATAGAAAGCCCACGGATTGGGAGAAGAGCTTCACTAGCCATACAATGGACAAGGGTCAAAATTAAATCCCCCAACAACAAATCCTCAAAGAAACAACTGCCTAATAAATAAGGGGGCTGAAGACTTAAAGAGAAACTTCCCTGAAGAGGGAATAAGAATGGCCAATAGACACATAAAGAAATACTCAACCTCTTTAGCCATAATGGAAATGCAAATCAAAACAGCATTGAGATTCCACCTCACCCCAGTTAGAATGGCTATCATCAAGAACTCTAATAACAACAGATGCTGGAGGAGATGTGGACAGAAGGGAACCTTACTTCATTGTTGGTGGGAGTGTAAACTTGTTCAACCACTTTGGAAAGCAGTATGGAGGTTCCTGAAAAGACTTCACATAGAGCTCCCCTATGACCCAGCAATCCCACTTTTGGGCATTTATCCAAATGTTTACAAACAAGACCACACTAAAGCTACCAGCACAACTATGTTTATTGCAGCATTATTTACCATAGCTAAGATATGGAACCAACCCAGATGCCCCTCAGTAGATGAATGGATCAAGAAAATGTGGTATATATACACAATGGAATTCTATGCCTCCATCAGAAAGAATGGCATCGCCCCATTTGTTAGGAATGGAAAGATTTGGAAAAAATTACATTAAGTGAAGTAAGCCAGGCCCAAAGAAACATAAATCCCATGGTTTCCCTCATTTGCAATAACTAGTATATATCTGAGACAAGCAGAAAATGTCAGATAAGATGATGTTAACTGAAATGAACCCCAATATAAGGACACAGTGTTTTTTTCTTTCTTGCTATTGTTTCTAATGTATTTATAAGGTATCATGTATAAGGTATCTTGTATGTCCTTCCCCCATGGTATAACCCCTGTTTTCACTGTATGTGATGTTGGTATAATTTGGGGAGGGGAAGGGAAAAGACAAACTATTTAAATAGGGATACAGGTTGACCCATTGCAACAATGAGATGTACAAGACGCTATGTCAAAAAACGAACTTTATAATTTAGGCGGGGGGGGGTGTAGTTGTGGAGATGGGTAGGAAGGGATGGTAGGGGACAAAGGGGGAGGCAACAATGATTGATAAGAAATGTACTCATTGGTTAGGATGCCAATGAGTACATTTCTTATCAATCATTGTACGTCGGTGCGGGGGGGGGGGGAGAAGGGGGGGGAAGGAGAAGGATTGGGATTGGGGGGGAGGGGGGAGGCTGTGAAGGGATGTGAATGGTAAACAAAGGAGGAGGCTGCAATGCTTGGTAAGAAATGTACGCATTATCCTGCCCATGTAATTGTAACTCCTCTGTACAGTATGTTCACAAATAAAATAAAAGTAAATTAAAAAAAAAAAAAAAGAAATGTACTCATTGCCTTGCTTGTGTGATTGCAACCCCTCTGTACAGTATTTTCACGATTAAAAATATTTTTTAATAAAGGAGTCTTTTTTCAGCCTCTATATACATTAATCTACCATGAAAATTATCCATAATTTCCTTAGAACTTCACCAAGCATGTTTGATAAAACCATATCTGATGGGAAGGCCATCAGATGCAGTTGAGTCACTGATGTATTGTACCTGCTCCAGTCTGCAATTGCATTTTGCATTACAAGTTCTTTTGCAGCTATACATGAGACCTTAGATGAGGAAAACAAAGTTTTCCTATAGTCACTTTGCCTTCTATATCTCCTTCTGATTGTACTTATGACACTAGAATGCCTAAAAAGATCAATGTGCTGTCTTAAGAGTTTTCCCACAAACAGATTCTGAGACACTTTTTGTGTGCATGAACTTTATTCAGGAGGTAAGGACAGTCAGCACTGACCGGAGAGGGGAAAAGTGAGCCAAGGTGGAAGAGGAAGGGCATCTTAGAGTAAGTTACTGTTGGGTAGCTGAGACTCAGCCCTACTAATTCCAGTATCCATAAAAAAAAAAAAGTTCTTGGCAAATGTAAATTATACATTGACATCTTCTGTTTTATGTATATAGGTAATATTTGATATTTATAGACGTAATTTTAGTATAACATGGGGATTTAAAAACATTTGTGATAAAACAAGAGGATCATGTCTAATGGAATTGAGAACCATTGATTGAAGTTTGGCTTTTGTCATTATTTGGACTATGAAACAAACTGCCCAGAGGTTTTTTTTCTTGAACTCAGATGCCCAAGTTTCTCACTTCTTTGATTTAAGCATAGTGCAATGTGGATGTCACAAATTTGGTAGTTCATAGAACTAATGTATAAACTGTAAAATGCATGGAATCATAAAAGTGAATATGTTTTAGATGGTGAAGGAATAGTATCACAATATTGCATAGCCTGGCATACATTATTTTAAATTTTATCATGCCAAAATGTAAAAGGGTTTAACCTCGTTTCAAGGTATATATCTTTCCTTGGTTAGGAGGTATATATTCAGGGTGAGTAATTCATTCAGAATGTTATTTTTCATAGCAACATAAATTTTTTTTCCAAATTTTATACATTTTTTTATTTTTTATTTTTTGTCAGTCATAGGGCTTGAACTCTGGGCCTGGGCTCTATCCCTCAGCTCTTCAGCTCAAGGCAAGTGCTCTACCATTTAAGCCACAGTGCCACTTCTAATTTTCTAGTGATTTATTGGAGATAAGAGTCTCATGGACTTTCCTGACTGGGCTGGCTTTGAACCGTGATCCTAATATCTCAGCCTCCTGAGTAGCTAGGATTACAGGCTTGAGCCACTGGTGCCTGGCCCAAATAATATTTTTATTTGATGGTTTATTGTATCTTTTGCATAGAAGTTTCTCAATGAACTGTGGTAATTTCTTTCTGTGAGATTGTCTGAAATTGTTTGCTTCATCTTATCTATAGTTGGGAAGATCTGTTTTTAGTCATACATTTTTCAGTTATAAGTCCACTAACAAAGATCAAGAAAACAATATTTAATGTGCATGTATAAACTATCTCATTTTGTTGGGCCTGACAATTTATTTTCAGATTTTTTAAAAATTAAATTGCACTAGGAAACCATTCATAGGAAAACCATGGTTTCTACAACAATGTCTTCCAAAGAAATTTCTGGCCTTGCATACTATCAAAGAAAATATATTATAGTGAAATTTGTAAATTCACAGTGAACAATTTTGCAAAGCGAGCTTTCTTCTTGAGTGCTTTATGTTTTTCCTGATCTGAGCAGTGGTTATTAGATGTCTATATCATAAGGAATTAGTCAATTCAAAACTTGGACCACAGAATCCCCTGCCTAATATTAGGCTTGAACAATTGAGCAATTTTGGGCTATCTAGAGAGTTAATAATTTAGAACAAAGGCAGTGGCTTTAAATTATCCATTTTTTGAAAATGTTCAGATTTATTCTTGAGAGAGAGCAATTTTAATGCATAGAATCTAAGCCATTTGTAAATTGTTGAACTGGGAGGCAAAAGGAGTAAAAGCAAGTAAAGGCAATAAAAGTTTAAAAATAAAAAATAAATCTTTCAGTGGCAAGAAAACTCTTTTGACTTGTTCATGTACAGTTTAGTGGGGTTGCAAAGAGGATTTTATTTTCTAGTGGAATATATGTCACAGCTTGGTTTCAAGCCACAAATTTGCTTTTCTTTTTGTTGGTTCTATACTTAGACAAATATTCATATATTTGAAATGTGTAAAAGGTAAAATATATCTGTGTCTGAGTATCTCATGTGAGTGGATATTGCTTATTTAAAATTGTACAAGAGGCTGAACATTTTTTTCCTCTATAAATAAAACCATAATTATATCCCTCAAGACACATTATTACATATAAAGGGATAGGTGATAACTTTACAATGAAGATACCCAGCAGAAAATACCTTACTCAACTGAGACTCACAGTAATAATACATTGTCAACATAATGAACCTCTTCATATGATGGATTAAGAAGGGCACTAAATCCCTACTGTGGTATTCCTGAAAGAAAGAAAAAAAAAAGAACCAAAAGTATAATCTCAATCCAATCAAACTATCAGCCAAATTCAGGCATGGTAGCAGCTTAGATAGGAGAATTCAGAAGTAGAGACATTGCACAAAATACCTAATCAATATTCTTAAGAATTGTCATGGTCAGGAAAAAATCAGGAATAAAATTAGTTGATATGTTATATTACACTAAATGTTCACATGTTAAACCAACCTTGCATTCCTTGCATCCCAGGATCAATCCCACTTACACTTGGTGGATAATTCCTTTTAATTCTCGGTATTCATCTTGCTGTTAACATATTAAGAATTTTTGTGTCTATCTTCATTGAATATTAGTCTGTAGATTTCCTTTACTTTGATGTCTTTGTGGTTTTTAGTATCAGAAGAAGTGCCTGTTCTAAGTTTTATGGCAGTTTCTGAAACATTGGTGTTCATTTTTTTAAATGTTTGGGAGCAAATTAAATTATTTTAAAACATTATATGAAAATATATGTATTTAACATTTTCTTTTGTAACTTAAGAATTTCCAGGTAACAATAAATAGTATTTCATTAGAATTTTAAAAATTAGAAACTGGTAGAGTTCACTTTTTTTGATAAATTTGAGGAATTTGTTGATGGATTATATTCTTCCACAGCTTCTTTACTAAAAATTAACTGGTTGTAGGCCCCAGAAAACTTTCTAAAGTGAAGTTTAGTGTGTTAGAAGTTAATAAGGAAGTGCTTCTGTATATCTGCAAAAGGGAAGAGGAGGTAGAGAAAGGCACAGAGAAGCAGGGAAGAATGTACTCTGTATGGGAATTCTACTGACTCATTAGGGAGCTCTGAAGCTTGATAGTCCTTCAGAGTTGATCCAATTGGTGTGACATTTTCCACTTCTATCATTAACTAGTTAATGATAAGAGTTGAGATAGGTTGCTTTCCTCCATCAAGGGTAATTTTTGGCGAGGGATATTATTTCAGTGTTGTCTGCAGGCAACATTCACAGCATCTAGAGAAATAAGTTACTTCTGTTCTTCGTAGAGTTTGGCCAGTGCATCACAGTGTCCAGCACAAAAAACAACACTACCACCAACATAAAAAAACTGGACAAAGTAAGATTCTTGAGTTGGATTTTGTTCTGCTTCAAAGCCCAATTCATTATGAAATTAAGTATATACTAGCTTGGATAGTTTTAAAATTTTAATGGCTCTAGAAAAATAAAAAACATGGGAATTAATAATGGAGACTTTGTTTCTTTTAGGAAAACATGAAAAGGGTATTATGCTGAGGAATCTGTTTACTGAGCAGAGCTGAGTCATTTTACATGTGCAAAAAAATGCAACTGCAGGAAAGCCATGTGTTCTCAGAAGTGTTCATGAAGTTAAACTTCCTTGACTCCATATTTTGTTGGGCTGTCTTGAACATTTACAAGAATAAAATGTATGTATAAAACCAATATGCTCACATCTTAACTTGCACATGATATACAATATACTAACTTATAAGAGCTGATTTTCAAACTTAAAAAAATTGGCTGGGCTGTTCTTCATCACACATGGCCTCTATTCAAAATTAAGTTATATAAATTTATAATTTCATAAATTAATACCTAGGTAATAAATAGTAGACATACAATACTTTCAAATTGTTACTATATTTTAACTACAGGTTTGTGTCTGTTGTACCTGCATGTTTGGAGTACTATCTAATAGTGGGGTACTACATATTTATGTTTCCAAATCCCATGTGGTGACATCCTAGGTAGTATGAAATTTGCCATGGTGAGAATATTTTACATTAAAAAAAATCAACAAATGCCTGAACTGATGGATTGATGTGATATTTTGCTATGTTATTTTGATGTATGCTTTGAAAAGTAACAGGAAAAATGCAGGTTAAACTTAAAATTGTTATTTCTATTGGTAAGATATTATGACTGCCACAAGAAACTAAAAATATATGTCTGATATTACTCTATAGTCAACAAAACAACTTCCTCCTCTGGCAAATGGATGAGTTTTGAAATACATACTCATTAATTTGCTTTTGTCTTTTTAATGTAAATGAAAACAACACCACCAGTTTTGGAATTACATTAATTTGTCAACTGCAGCTAACAATAATATGGTCATGTATACGTGTTTATCTACCTATTTGTTTTATAATATATATATACACACATGTATACATAGTTTTCTAGAATTACAGAAGCACTTCTTAAAATTTTTTAAATTTTTCCAATGATTCATGTTTTGCAAACAATGTTTCATGACTATAGCCTTGAGACTAAAACAGTAAAAATATATTTCAAAATATAAGCAATACTGAACAGTGAAAGAAGTGCAAGGAATCCTAATAATATGCCAATTTCCTACCAATAATAACTTTTCTCTCTTTATCAAAAGGCAAACTATTTCACACAAAGACAAACACAAAGTATTTGTGTTTCTGTTTGTTTGAAACAAAGCTACATGCAGAGACACATAGTTTCCTACCAATTGGGTCATTCAGCATTGAGGATACAAGCAAAATAATGAAGACCTTACTGGACTTTCAGAAATGACTTCTTGAGCTTCATAAAGATGACATTAACTGCAGTTGGGTCAGTGATGTTGTTTTAAATGAATGTGATTCTGTGTACCTAAGGATCGAATGCAGAGGAGCTAGCCGAGTGCTGTGAAATGCACGTGAAAGCATGAGCTAAATTTGAACTTCCTATTGTGAGGAGCAAGAAAATGGCTGTGCCACTGAGGTTGCATAAGTGCACTAATGGCCTATGATTATGCCTTTCAGGGAAGAGTAACTCTCTTGTGAACCTTTCTACTTCTAGTTTGATGAAATTTGCTTGTTTGGTGAAGTCCAACTGCTGCGACTTCAATCATGTATATTCAAAGGTCAGAGTCAGGGGTGAAGGCAGCCAACTATCTTTGAGTGTTACACAGTATTTATATCCTGGAGCAGGTCAGTTCTCTTTTCTAGCATTTCCTTCTGGTTAACAATCCATTGCTTGTCTTGTCTATTCTATCAGTATCAGAAACAAGGTATACTAAGAAATAATAAGATGATTGTGTTGTTGCTCATTTAGTAGCAACACTAAAATCAGATTGTTATTTTGTTATTATTATTATTTTTGGGGGGGGGTCCAGTCGTGGGGCCTGAACTCTGGGCCTGGGCGCTGTCCCTCAGCTCTTCAGCTCAAGGCTAGCGCTCTACCACTTGAGCCACAGTGCCACTTCCGGCTTTTTTCTTTTTGCTTATGTGGTGCTGAGGAATCGAACCCAGGACCTCAGGCATGCAAGGCAAGCGCTCTACAACTGAGCCACCTTCTTAGCCCTTATTTTGTTATTATTATCTTTAAGTAGATGTACAAAGCAGTTACCATTCAACAGGCAGTTTATGAATACAGTGCATCTTGATCAATGTCACCCCTTTCATTATTCTCCCTCGATCCTCCGAATCCTATTCCTTCCCTCGATTTTCTTAATTTTGTAGGATTGAATTTTATGACTGTATTCTATCCCCCTTTCTTCATTCATCTCCTCTGTTCCCCTTGGTCCTTCATCCACTCCTTCTGAGTATGAATTTCCTAGTGTTTATTTTGTGATTTAGCCTTTCTAAGAACTGTTGGAGTTCTCCTCTGAATCTACCATAATTCAGACAATACACTTATATACACTTGGATACCACCCCCTAAGTGTTTACTTATACACTTACAAATTAATTCTAGATTCCATATTTGAGAGAAAACATGCATCCTTTGTTTCTCTGAGCCTGGCTTTCTTCAGGTTGTTAATTTCATATGCAAATTTTTGTGCCTGGCAAGCAGCAACAACAGACAAGATTTTCAACTGCCTCCTTAGAGTCTGGAGACATGGAAGGCCTTGTGGCATGGAGTGTTAGGTTGGTCTGGTTTGTATGCCATGTTTCCATTTGCTGGAAAGTGATGAAGTTAGATAAATGATAATATCCTGTATTTGTTCATTCTTCAGTCAGATAAACCTCAACTTTAAATGTTCCCAAGTGCAAGTCTCACTGGGTAAACACGAGTGCCTTGTTTGACAATAGGCTGCTCAGTGATCATTACTGCACATTTGGTACTGCTGAATGTTTGAGGAGTAGGAAGAGGAGGCAGAAAATAACAAAAGCCCGTGAAGCAACTTGTGTCCCCTATAACACTTAAAGGAAGACTCTGGAGTAAAAGAAAAAGTTGTTCCTTCAACTTTAAAAAGACTCATTAATTAAGAAGGTTAGGAGAAAAGTCCAACTGGTACATAATCTCTTGTTCTCAATGACATTTTATGAGTATTTCTTTTTTTCCCCTTCCTTCCTCCATTCTTACCTCTTTTTCACTTTATTTTCTAATTAACTTAAAAGAAATAAGTTGTGCCAACCAATTTTTTTTCAATTGTAAGTACTTAATTCTTATCATCCTAAAATTTGAAATCGAGAAACTTCCAGGTAACAACCTACAAAAGTACAAATAACTAAAAAATTATACAAATACCACACAGTTAATTAATGTTTCTGAATTGTTACTGTTTGAAATTGATAAGTCCCCTCTATGAATTCCTTAGCACAAAGCTGAGCAAGTTATATGAAAAAACAGTAGACAGAAAAGAATAATTAACTAGTGTTTTATAGGGAAGGTGCAAAAATGGTGTCTGCATAGCCTTAAACTAAATTTGCTAGTTTGAAGTCAGTCATCTGAGGTTTTTGTTATTATGTGGATTTTAGGTATCATGTGAACCAAGGATTAATGGGAAGATCTTTGTGGTATATATTGCTGTGGTTTAATTTGGAGCAGATATGCTAGGCCTGTTTTTGTGCATCTGTAGGCATTTTTAGTAAAATAAATTTCCATACATACTGCTCGTTAGAAAGACGCATGAATGAAAGGAATGAAATGAACTAGAGAAATTGAAGGTGGGATAGATAGGGGAGAATGATGGAAGTTATGACAATGATCAAGATGCATTGTACTCAGAAACTTGTGTTGAATTGAAACCCCTTTGTACAACTACTTAAAGATAAATTTTTAAAAAGTGAACTCTCAAAGTGTTTGAGATAACATCGGAAGGTCACTTTCTGTCCTGTATCATTCAAGATAGTTCAGATCAGGCTGATAAAACAAGTGACCCCATCCTTTCAGCAAATGATGTCCATTGGGTTTGGTTCTCACTCAGACTGTGTGTCCACATAGGTTGCTGAAGTTCTACTAGGTAGATCTGATATTCCTCTATAATCTCCAGACCAACTGCCCATCACCAAACAAAGGAGAAAATGTGGTTCTTTAAAGTTTCTACATATCAATTATATAAATAAAGTTTCTACATATCAAACATTCACATCATCATCATCTAAAGGAAGTAACTACTTGCTCCTGCACTTACTCGTACAGGAAAATAAAGAGGTATAATCATTTCTCAGAATACAAGTATCATATACTTGGGAATAAGGAAACAATCAGCAGGATTAAGGGAGTGCCAAAGAGCATTTGAAAATCTAGGCTTGGACCTAGGTCCTTGTGCTGAATCACTCTAACATTCAAACTTGTGGACATTCTGTTGAAGTCACAGATGTGCAGGGCCTGTTTTATGCCGTGGCAGCACTTGGATATACTTAGCAAACTGTTGGCTTGGCTCTCTTGGTAGATATTTTGTTTCTGTTAAACTATATTTCATCATCAGTATCTAGTCACAGATAAAGAACTAGTACAAATTTTTGGGGGGGGGGATGAGAGTTTTGTTGTAGGAATTAATCTTTATGCCAGGTAGAAGACACTCAGAAAATAAAGGTCAGAAGGAAGTCTCAAAACAGTCACAATCACTCTGATAAGCTATGCCTGTCTACTCATCAAGAGAGGAAAGTGAAGGGATTTATGGGAGTCCAGGAGATAGCTAGGCTTCTGTGTGGATCATCACTAAGCATCTGTGGATGGCCTGGGGCAGTGGTGGAGAAACAGAATGACGAATTGGTAGACAGCAAGGACACACCTAGGATTCACAGACCAATATATGCTGCTTTAGAGCCATGTGTAAGCTTAAGGCTATAGTAACTGCTACTTGCCCTCCATATTTTAAATCCAAGTTGCCCTCCATATTTTAAATCCTGGCAGAGACTCCAGAAAGATAGTTCTGGCTTAATCTAGCTGACACAGTATAACTTACCTTTCACACATTCTAGTTTTGAAGAGATATCGTGTGATAGCAGGTATATTAGCTTCTTCCCGCTTCTGTGATAGATTAGCACAAACTTAGTAGCTTACCTATGAAGGGATTTTCTGTTTTACAAATGTGGAAATGAAGAATATGATTGGGTTTCATGGAACTAACATCATAGCATCAACAGTTCCTTCTGGAGAATCCTGAGCAGTACCCACCCACTAACTGCTTTTTCCAGCTTCTAGAAGCTATTCCAGTACCTTGACTCAGGCCATGTCATGGCTACTTTTTCTTCTCTATTTATTTCTCCTTTCCACAATCTGACTTTCCCAGCTTCTTTTCCTACAGGAATTGTTGATTATATTTCACCAGGTGGATAATCAAAATATAGTCTTATCTTAACATCATTGACTTAATCATACTAACAAGGCCCTTTTTGCCTTGGGAAGTAACATATTCTTAGAGTTGGTTTGGGAGGCCCTTATTTGTCCAATCATACTAAATGACAGGTTTCTGAGACTATAGCAGGGGTTACAAACTAACAGCCTGTGTCTAAACCTGGCTCATTGCCTGATTTTATAAATAAAGTTTTCTTAACAAGACAGCCATTGCCATTCATTCATACTTTATCTGTGGATGTTTTTGCCTCATGATACCAAAATGGATAATTGTTAGGTTCAATTGGCCTCTGTCTTGAGGTTTCAGATCAATAATTTGATTGGCAAGCACCCCACCTTTCCCTCCACCCCCTTGCAGCTGTGTCCTAGTTAGTACATTATCTCGCTATTCCACAGGTTACTTCCTTAGGAACTCTAATATCAGTTCAAACTACACTAGCACTTCCCATTAACCCAGTACAAACCCCTAGTAGTAGTAGAATTCCAGTCTCTTTTAGAGACCTCCCTCCAAAGATTCTTTTCCCCCAGAATAAACCTGTACTGGTTGTGAGTCATCTATTTTCTGCACCTTCTAACAGTTGTGACTTAGACTAAATGATCAATGACATAATTTTTTGAATAAGATTTTGATAACCTCTATCACTTTACAGAACAACTTTGCTGACTTCTGGTCCATTGTTTCACAGGACTGATTTTGTTAAACTATAGTTGAGAATCTTAATTATATGGCAATTTCAGACCTTTAAAAAAATTACAGGCTCTTCCTCTTGTTAAATCTATGTGCAATGTTAAATGCTTATTAAATTATAATAAAGTTAATGGAAATATAAAGCAATAAATACTGGCAATGTGATCCTGGAGGCTATCAAGTACAGTGAAACATTGTATCTCCCACTACAGCTAGGTATCATGACTGTGCATAAGGCCATCCATTCTCCTGGGACATAACTGTGGATGAGGACAGCAAACTGATGTAAACTCTTTAGCCTTGCTTTAAAAAAAATTGTAAAGGTGATATTCAGAGGGGTTGCAGTTATATAAGTCAAGTAATAAGTATATTTCCTTTTGAACAGTATCACCCTGTTCCTTATTCTCTCTCAGTCTTCCCCTTTCAACTCTCCCCCCAAGTTATATAGTTTATTTCCAACATAGTGTCCAATGATTGTTGCTGTAGAATTGGTCCACTTTTTGTCCTACCATTTCTGTGCTTCCTTTCCCCTCCCCCCCAAGCAGATAAATTTATATATAAAACAAAGGGTACAGAAATCAAAACAGAGACAAAAAGAATAAAATAAAGAAAAAGGGAAAGAAAAGACTGCAAACAGTACAATAAGAAAAAACACCTCTTGTTACCATTTCTTGGAGTTCATTTCGAAAAGCATCATTTTATATGATTATATGCACATAGCTATTGAGCCCTTGTGATCTTCTCCTAAGAATATCTTCCTTTGTTCTCATTGTGTGAATGTTTAGAGAGCTGTTTCATTAATCATGTCCAAGTGTAATTATTTGTCTTTTACTATCCATTGTATATTTATAGGCACATTCTACTCATTACAAATAGGGAAAACATGCAGCCTATGTTTCTTTGGTTCTGGCTTACTTTATTTAGTATAATTTTTTTCCAAGTCTTTCCATTTCCTTATGAATAAAAATGAAGTAGATATGTACAATGAAATTATATGCTTCCATCAGATAGATTCACTTTTTAAATGGAAGGCCACAGTATTTAGTCTGTTTGAGTAAGTTGGCCTAGTTGGCTATTAACCATGAGTTTGAAGAGTATTACTTCAAATTCTTTAGTCACCTAGTCAAAGCCTCTAACAGATTTTTAAAAAATGACTAAGAGCTGATCTCACTTATTTTGGGATTGTTTTATATAATTTTCTCCTTAAAAGTAATCTTTATTTTAAATTTTATAAATCTCAACCTAGAATCACCATGTATACCCTCAAGTTGAGTTTTCCTTGAGATGATTTATAAGGACTTAACAGTATTTTAAAATCTTACTGCAATTTTTTTTTGTGAGGGATAGGGAAGAGGATTGGGATTAAGAACAGTACTGAGGTTTGAACTCAGTGCTTTGGAGTTTCAAGAAAGGTGTTCTACCACTTAGTCAAATACCCAATGATTTGTTTTGCTCCAACCTTAGAGGATCGCTTCTTTCAAATATTTCTTTACTTTGCAGGAAAGAAGATCATTAATGCAAAACCTGTTTTGTAGTTGATCTTTCTATGCCTTGTGAAGCAAAGAGTAATTGGCCAAGATTAAGTTCTTTTTTTTCTTTCAGATCAAAAACTTCACAGACAGTACAGATCCCATTAATTATCATCAAGTATTTCTACCACAAGGAAAAGCAATGTATGTCATCTAAAATCTTCACTTGTTTTTAGTGATGTAAATGCCAAGTCATCACTTGAATCTTACCTTACCTTATTTTTGTATCACTGGTTTTATTAGCCAAGTGGGAAACAGAAGGATTAAAGGGCTGAACAGCCATGGATTTCAGCTACTTGTTTGCTTGCTCTCTCACTATAGCAAATTATTTAGCATTTGGACCAGCAGTTTTGGGAGGGTTTTGTTTGTTTTTCTTTGTTTTGTGTGTATGTGTGTGTTTGTGTATGTGTGTGGGTGTGTGTTTTCTTTATATATAGACTAGAGGAAGTAATATAGCTCCTATCTCAAATACATTTTAAGGTTAAATTCATTAATTCATTTCAAATACTTAAGATAGTATGTGAGATTTTATATATATATATATACATATATGTATTATATGTATTAGTTTTTTCATCTAACAAACAAGGCACTTGCGATAATCACAGTAGTTTTCTTGAGGTTAATAAAATCACCCTTTTTAAAAACAGATACAGAAATTGAGGGTCAATGCAGCTAAATTACTGGATCAAAGAGTAGAAAATTATACAGCTAGAAATAGAATTCAGGTGTGTCTGATTACAACATTTAAGCTTATAGACTTGCCATTTTTAAAATAAGAGCCTTGAATTATGAACCATTTAGGACAAAACACAGTATTCCTTAGCAGTGAAGAATTTGGAAGTTGAGTGAACACTATATGATGGTATTTCAGCTAACCAGAGCCCCTGGGAATATAACATTCTGTACATTCTGGCTTTTCAGAGATTTGAGTATTTGCCAAAACTTTAAAAATATTGTTTGATTTAGATGGAACTCACTGTAAAATATTTTATACATTTCTCTGTCTTCTTAAAGACATTATATTGAACATGTTTGAAGATTACATTAATAACTCAAGTCACTTATCATTATGAGCTTCATTTTCCTGCTGTATTCTAATATAAGTACATTCTGATGGTTAATTGTAATAAAGAGGTCACTGATGTTATATTGATCTCCACTGTTACACATTTTAAAAGTTCCTCTGCTTGATTTATAAAATTATTGTCCTACTCGTTATTTCTCCTTGATACAATCTACTTGACAGTCTCCCAGAAACCACAAGAAAGACATGTTGGTCAAGGATAACTGAGTTTATGAAATCGTTTAGAGTGGGAAATCATCACTTTGATATTCTAATAGTATTTCAAAATGAAGACATTTTACATAGACATTTGTAGTGTCAGACATGAACTGTTGATTTTAAAATAGATCTTTCAGAGAAATGGTTGGTATTGGGTAGTTAGTGTTGGGTAGTTTATATCTTAAGAGCTCCTGAGTGGTTGGCACAGTAAGGTGAGAGATTTCAAGGGAGTCTTGTTCAGAATATTGATGTTCCATTTATTTTCTTGTGTTTTGTTTACTTTGCAATCCTGGAGATTCAACTCAGGGTCATATGCATGCTAGGCAAGTGCCCCACAGCCTGAAGCTATTGTTATTAATAAGCAAGCTCTTTCAGTGGGTTTACAGTTTTATTTTACAAAAACTTACATTTCCTAGAGTAAGAAGCTAAATTATTTTTACCTAGTTCTGATGTTGAATTAGACAAGTATGGTTGAGCCCAGGATTATATATAAGACAGACAGGAAAGTATATTGCACTGTTTTTACCTTTTTCTTTATAACTTGGTGCTGTAGAATGGGATCTAGTCAGCAGAGTTGGAATTCTTAGTCAATGGTTGATAAAGACCTATGTTGGAGTCGAAGAAACTCATATATATATATATATATATATATATATATATATATATATATATATATATATATATATATTACATGGACTTGTGAAAGCCTTTTAATAATTCAGAACCTTCCCCTCATTCTCATTCTTAGAACTGACCTAGATGGCTTGCTACTGTCACTTAGCCAACATTGTCAACTAGCTGTCTACTAGCTGAGCATCCATTAGTTATCTACATTAGAAATGATGGAACTGTAAGTCCTGGTAAAAGTGAATTAAGTTTGTAAATAATTTACATGTAGTGGTTCTTATGATATTTTTCATTAATGTTTTATTTACCCCGTGTTCACTGAGATTTTTACAGCTCTCAATATCTTCTTGTGATTTAAGCTGAAAATTTAAAACATGATACTTTTAAAACAAAACATTGTGGTTTTACTATTAAAGGTAGCATGTCTGAAGATCCTATTTATGCTTTTTGAAAAGACAGACATTGCTTTTTTTCTAGAGTTCTTGAGCTATTTTATTTTGATGTAAATTTCCAGAGATCATAGAAATTTTGTGTAAAATACAAGTAAGGTAGCATTACTGAGCAAGTCGAGAATATATAGTTAATACTTAAACTGTGTATTATTTCACATATGTAGTCTAGAAATTAAACAATATTTTAAAAAAATCTTTAAAGATCTTTATTTTATAGCAGCTACAAGAATGAAAAACTGAATTTACTTTTATCATTTGAAACTATTATCTGTTTATAATAATTTGAAATGGTTGCAAACTAAAATGCATATTTCCCCAGGAAAAATTCTAAGAATTATGTACTGTAAGAAGATACTAAAAACTGGTCAAACAAGAGTTTTGAAGTCTCATTAACCATGGAATTTTCAGTGAGGCCACATAGATATTGTAGACTTGGATTTATTTTGAAATGACAGAATTCCTCTAACAATATTTGAAGCCTATTTTAGTTACTGTTATCAATGCTTATTTTTCTTTTCTTTTTCCCCAGTTATATATTTAGTATTATAAATTGTTGGCATCTGGCCCAGAAAAAGAGCCTATTTTTAGGTGAAAAAAAAACCTCAGCAGATTTATACAATTAAAAGCAGGTTTAAATTTTATTATTTAATTAACAGCTTTACGCAATGGAATCTGAAGAAACCATAGAGTGGAAAACAAGGTTTGCTCTTGCTTTTCTCTTGACTAATTTTCCTAATCTTGCTAGAATGCATATGTTGATATATACTTACCTCCATTACATAAAGGCACAAAAAGAAAGCCTTCCTGCAATCTGAATCTTTCTTAGGATGTACACACATATGTGAATCACAAGATTAGACAAGGTGTGATCTAATTTATGTTATATGGAATGAATTTCAATAAAGCCTATTTAGTCACATAAATGCCAAGCAGAGAGACAAATGGGAGCCTCCAGGGGCAAACAGAGGTGACTGTACTATATTGATTTATGAGTACAGGATCGTAGAATTAAACTCAGCAACATACAAAGAACACATATTGAGCATCTAAAGTGCTTGACACCCATGCTGAGCTCTTTCAATAACAGAAATAAAACACCAATTCTGAAAATCTCACAGTATAATTGAAAGTTAAAACCAGTTAACTAGGCTGGATGTCAGTGAGTGATGCCTGCAGTTAGCTACTCAGGAGACTGAGACCTGGAGGATCGAGGCTTGAAGCTAACATGGGCAGAAAAGACTCTTATCTATTAACTAGCAAAATGCTGGTCTGGAAGCTGGCTTAAATAGTAGAGCACCAGCCATGATAGAGAGTTGAGCAAGAGTATGAAAACCTGAGGTCCAGTCCTATTACCAGTATATATAAAAAGAAAAAACAAATTGATTAAACAACATGATGGGTAATCAAAATAGGAAAAATAGTTGGTCACTGTCAAAGTAGTAATTTTCAAAACAGTAAAACTTTGATTCTTACACATATAGATAAAATAAATATATGTCAATGATTTTTTTTAACTCATTGATAGAGGAAAGCAAGTAAGGAAACAGGGCCAGTTCAAAAATATTTGAGAAATTATTTGTAGGTAACTTAATAGTAGAATACTAAGATAGAAATTCTAGGCTAAATGCAAGAGTTTCCTACAGTATTTCTTCTCAAAACAAATTGGCATGTAACCTCACTAAAGTTGAGATCTTACATCAGTAATCAATAAATTAAACAGTCTTGTAGACAGTTCTTGGATGTTTCTTTGCCGCCATATGACATTGTACATTCATCCTTTTTGTCTTTCAAGTTTGGGGTGAGATGAATAATAATTTTAAGCAATAATAGTGCTATTATTTAGATATTAACTGCCCTCCAAAAGACAATGTTTTGGAAATTTGGTTTCCAGCTTGCAGAAATAGAATACAAGAAATGGACAAATACTGGGATTTGAAGTCAAGGAAATTTGAGAGAAACATGAGAGGCAGGCCTTCTTCTATAGATGATCAGGAGGAAAATACCACAAAAGCAAAGTGTTTCTGAGAGACCATAGGGGTACAGACTAGGTTAAAAAAGAAAGGAGAGGGGTGTAGGTGATTGGGAGCCAATGAATGAGAGTTTTCTTAGTCATATTTGTGGTTATCCTTTTTCTAAAGTCAGAAAAATCCAACTCTCTGTGTGCTGTTAAATAATTATGAGTAAATTGTCTTGAAAAATGAATTCATGGGCTGGGAAGGTGGCTCAGTGGTAAAGCGCTTACCTTGCATGCCTGAGGCCCTGGGTTCAATTCCTCAGCACCACATAAGCAAAAAGAAAAAAGCCAGAAGTGGCACTGTGGCTAAAGTGGTACAGCGCTAGCCTTGAGCTGAAGAGCTGAGGGACAGTGGCCCAGGCCCAGAGTTCAGGCCCCATGACCAGACCCAAAAAATAAAAATAAAAAAATGAATTCATGTCAGAAAAATCTAATCTAACCTCTGTTGGAAGAACAATGAAGGCAGGATATGATATTGAGATTATTTGGATTCCAACAGTCATTACCAATTTCTCCCTCCAGTTATTACTTATTTTTCTAAAATTTACTTTGACCACTGCATTGTTCTTATTGCTCCTCCTCCTCCAACTCCTCCTCCTCTTTTTTCTCTTTTCTTTTCCTTCTCTTGTTTCTCTTCCTCCTCTTGTTCCTTTCCTCCTCCTTCTCTTCTTCCTCTTTCTCCTCTTCTTCTTCCTCCTCATCTCCTCTTTGTTCCCTTAACTCAGAAATGAAATGAAATCTGGGACCCATCAGAATTTAAATCTAATTAGCTGAGTAGGTTTCATTTGAAAGAGACACTATTTGGTATGCATAGATTTTCTTCTTAGACACCAAGTATGGGATAGGTGAGATAGGATGGGAGAGTGGGGTATGATGAAGTAGAACAAAATTAACTAAAGGAGAATGGAAAGGAATTCCTTCTGAAAGTTTTTTTTTTTTTTTGTGGCCAAATTCATTATGCTATAAAAAAATATTAGTCTGTTGCTATAGCTCAATGATAAAGTACTTGCCTTGTATGTAACATGTTCTAGTTTGGATTTCCTAACACTACAAAAAAAACCTACAAAAACAAGAACATAAAAAAGACATTATTTAATAGTATTGTTTTGTAGTAATTTGTTATAAGACAATTCACATCCAGAGATGTTTATTAATTTAACATCTCTAATTAGCAAAGTCTTCCCAGTGGTCAATAAACTATGGTCCAAAGTTTACTTGGAATTTTCTAGGGTTATTCCTAAGGAAGTTGTAGGACATGACTCTGTCAAAAATTATTGGTACATCTCTATGAGTTGATTAGAAATTTCAAGTTTAAGTCATTTATCACCAGGTAACCTCTAAATACAAAATAAATTAAGTGTTGTTCTAGCCATCCATTTATACATGGATTATTCTAGCCGATTTTTCTTCTTTCCATTTGACTGCAATTGATCACTGAATTTATAGTATTTAACATTGATCTTGGAAAAGGCCAGATTTTTATTCACATAAAACATGTCCAATATTTCACTATTCATGTGATCCTCTAGGATTAATTAAGGAACAATTCAAAAGGACCATTCTAGAATTTAATGTTATTGATTATATTTGTTTAACTCAAATATAAGGAATGCTTTCTTTATTCATTTCTAATTGGGCTTTTTCACATTTTCCTCAGCAAATGAAATTAACAAGAAGGTTAGGTTTAATTGGCTTACTTTGACTGAAGAGTTGAATCCTTTTAATAAGGAAGCCTAGTCTTTTTATAACTTGAGGGAAAAAAAAGCTTTCTTGAAATAATTTTTTTACACTTTCCTGATTTTTCTTTAGAGGTGAGTTGAACAACTTGAATCTTTTCAGGTGAACAGCAGGATTTAAGCTTTTGGAAGAAACTGATCTGAAAGAAATGACTTCTGTTTGCATGGAGCAATTAACTATAATTAGCATGCAAGGTTTAATGATATTATATTGTAAAGCTGATTAGGCCTCTGAGATTAGGAATGCAAGCCACTTGTACTGTTTACTGTATGCAAATCCAGCCACTTACTTTTAATTAGGTAGTGGAATCCAGAACAATTATCAACAATTGTTTTAGTATTAATAGTAGAGTGAACTACCAATCAGGACTTTTTAAATGACAAAGAGTTATATGCAGTTAATTTGGCATTTAAAAAAAGATAGTCTTGAGCTCTTATTTTGCACAATAAGTCAAAATTGGCCAATTGGACTGACAAAGTTTCTGTAACTTAAACTAACCAAAAGTGACTGTAAGCAAAATGAAGTTTCGAATAAAAGTGTTTTTAGAAGGTCCATTATGTGGACTATTTTTAATCAGATATTTATCAGTTAATGATCTGGTGAGATTTTGAAAGTTACTAGATTGAGTTCTGACAAGTTAAAAAAAAAAAAAGCATGTTGTATTGTACATATTGCCAATGAAAATCATTCTATGAACTCTCAGACTAATGTTCTTGAACAAAGATGACAGTGCCTGAAAAAAAGTGTAAAATAATTGACTTAGCATTCATTGGCTACAGAATTTCACAGAAGAGGTGCCAAGCATGGGCTATTTGACAGCCGGTAAGCTAAGCTTTCCTCTCAATTCCCAGCCCCAGATTTCTCATAGGGGAAGATATGTTAGAAACACATTCACATTGTCCACCAAAAATTAAATCCACTAAATTCAGAAAGAGGAAATTACACTTAATTGGGGATAATTAGTATTGTAATCTAGTCAAACACAGATTCCATGGTGAAAATATACCCTTGAGGGTTGTGAAAATGGTGAATATATTTATAGCTTTAAGCTGAAATTTGGGCTGGTTATTACAACATTTTTTCCTTTTAGAAATTATTATTGGTGTTTAAAATCATTTCTTTCAAGAAAAAGATTGAGTCCAATTTCAGTCTCTGGGTAGTTTAGAGGAAGGAATCAGTTGCACAGAAGTTTAGCAGAGATGAACAAACAATGCTTAAGAAAACTTTGCTTTGTCCTAGTCCAAAGAACAACTATTGGTGTGAAGGGGAGGTGGTGGTCTGTACCTTTTTTTCAAAAGTTCTACTGAGCCAGGCACTGGTGGTTCATGCCTGTAATCCTAGCTACTCAGGAGGCTGAGATCAAGGATCATGGTTCAAAGCCAGCCAGGGCAGAAAGGTCTGTGAGACTCTTATCTCTACCTACCAGAAAATCAGAAGTAGAGCTGTGGTTCAAAGCAGTACCGTTGAGCAAAAAACTCAGGGACAACCAGGCCCTGAGTTCAAACCTCAAGACTGACAAGCCAAGAAACAAAAGAATGTCACAAATCAGATTTAAAATGTGATCTTTGTATGAGGTAGGGAGAGGGGAGCTCTTCATGCTCCTTAAATTCAGCTATGTTTTATTTATATTTTATTTATATTTATATTTATCTGTCATCCATGTCACAAATGACCTCTTTTTGAGCCATTCCAGTCATTTTCTTTTAGAACATTTATCATGTTATTCATTTTTTTCTTTATAACTTTAGCAGCATGCAGAAATAAAGTTGTATCTTAATGGTAGATCTAAAGAAGAACAAATTATAAGAATATTCCAGTTCAATTTCTATTCCCTGTCAAGATGTCAGCTGCATTTGCATTCCTTTCTCTTTTATTTTTTTTTCTTTTTACTTTCACACTTTTCTTGAACTTTCTCTCACTGAAAAGAAAATAAGCTGCTATGACCATTGGCGCAGACATTGCTGTTTTGAATTAGCCTGATATGTTAACAAAAAGAAAATGTTACTCACTACCATTGTCCCAAAGGTGGATTTCTGATTTGTCTAACTTCTGTTATGTCTGGATTTTTCTCCCCATTTTTAAAAGAATGGCCCTCCTTACTCCAATCCCACAGCCCAATAAATCAGCTCATAAAAAGTTTTAGCATCTGCTAAAATTCCCTGGGCATGTCACATATGTGTTCAAAGGCTTTGTTAGGGAACATAATGGAAAAAAAAATAATAGGGTGATACTATTAGGTTTAAACATATTGCAGATCTCAGTCTTTACATTAAGGCTTTACTTGTAAATAATTACATTGTCCAGGATGGCAGACAAATTAGTCTCTTAGATTAAAAAAAAAAAAAAAAAACTTAAACCAGAATTGAAAGTTATAACAACCAAACATTACGTGGTCATTTGAAAAGTTTTGTTCTTATAATTTTTCTTTATTTTTTTTTTGTTAAGTAGTTTTATAAAGAGGGCACAATTCCATATGTCAGGTTATAAATACAGTACATCTTAATGCTACCTCTTCCATTATTTTTTCCCTCTTGTAATTCTTTTAATTAGCCCAATTGGAAGAACAAAGATACACATTTTTTCAGGTTTTGAAGGCAGTACATTCTCTTACATTGCCACTCACTTAAGCCTGGGCCACAATTGTTGACAAAATATTTTAGTTCATGAACTCTTTTTTTTAATCTAATACTATGGCATTAACTTTGTTGAGGATACAGAATGGCCCTAGCTTGTAGGTAAATAGACAAGCAACCATACAGTAAAGAAGAGTGGATGATATTCCTACCAAGTAGTTATGTTTAGGCCTTAACCCAGAATCCCAGTGAGTTTCTCTTCCTTTCTGTTACCTCCTATCTATTCCTTTGTTTCCATTGTTTTTCTCAAATTGGTTCTCAGAACCATAAATCTCCCAAATCTCAATTCTACCACACTTTCCCTTTACATATTCAGTGCATCCTCCATTAGCCTGAAGAACAAACTCAGATCCTGACGATGGCTTTCAAAGTCTGCCATAAATTCTGTGTCACCTCAATGACATGCTTTCCTAATCCTCTTGTCCCTAAATCAAAAGGAAATTCCCCAGAGGTCCTCAGCATGAGCCTCTATTCTACAAGTTCTGGGCAGGAGAGAGCTTTGCAGAAGATTCTGCGGAAGGAAAATGGAAAGTTACAGGAATGTTAGGTGGGAGATGGAGGCATAGTTTTTGTCCACCAACAGCTGTTGTTGGAACATTTTGAATAGCTGTCAGGAAGGATGAACAGAAACAGGTAGGGGACAGAGTGGGTGGGAAGGAAAGAGTAGCTGTGGGAGATATGGGCACACGGACATGAATGAATGACAGAAAAACTCTCTGCATCCTTCATCATGCCCTATAAGACTGCCTATAAACTTGTTTCCACTTTGCATGCCCACTGGGACCTGGCTAATCACTAATAGCATTACTAGAGGCCACAGCATCTAGAAACTTTCCTCAGATGGCTCCAGAGCTCTTCCCTCCATTCCAAGCCAAGGTTCCTCCAGAGAGCTTTGCTCATATCTGGAAGGGTGCTTGGCACAGGGCAATGTAATTTGCTCTTTAATTCACTGCTTGCTGGAACGAGTTGGTTAGTTTCTAGAGGACAGGGTAAGTGCCTTGACCATCTTTGTTTCTTCACTTTTGGATGGTGCGTGGCACAAGATAGAATTCAAACCCCTTTTTTCCAAAAGGTGGAAGGGACAAAGGATGGCCTCAGACATTCAATTAAGAAAAAAATGTCCTAGTTCTTCAATGCAATCCTCCAGTTAGAGGCAATTGGCCTTTTGATATCCTCAATCCCTCAACAGATATCTGGGCTTTTCTCATGCAAACTGAGACAAGGCACAATTAAGGAACTCTCCCAACAGGTGGGAGGTTAGTGAAGGAGGTCAAAACAATTTACAGTATCTTCAATGGAAGAGAAAGAAAGGGAAGCTGAGATTTGAAGAGAAAAAGGAGTGTTTAATTTATTTGTTTTGTTTGAGGAAGAAGTGTTTAAGAGCAGTGTAAGATCTCAGATAATTATAGCAGAGAAGAGGAAATAGAAAACAAGATGAGTATTGAGGATTGTGAGCTCCATCACACCTTTTAAGAAGCATTATTTAAAAACTGGAATTCTTCCAGATTAAAATGCCATTTCTTTTCCTCTTTTCCACTTTCCTTCCTGACTTTGAACTGCATTTCTTTGCATGAATATAGAGATCAGACTACGAGAACCTAGGATTTGTAAGTGTTATGATAAAATGAATGAACCATGGCCAAAACAACAGCTAGACTCACTACCCAGAAATTCTTCAGAAAGAAGAATAAAAACCTACCCTCCACAACAGGGAAACAAGAAAATTATTTGGTTGGATTATAAATTATTGCCTTCACATTTCTCCATGGGTCACACACAGAATCTTGGCTAGTTAAAAGATGATCAGTACTGCAGTCTTCCAAGGCAGCATCCATACCCAGCACCCCTCACATAGACAATCTGAAGCAGGCCAGTATGGCTCACACTATTTTTTTCCTTCCTTTACACCAGCAAGGGCTTCTCTCAAGATCTGATCCTGTCTCACCCTCTCTGGCTTTCTCTCCACTTATTCTTTGGCTGCCAACACCCATTTGTTTCTTTGCCGTTTCGTCTATCTTCCCATGGCTGCCCTGGTGGCTACAAAACATGGTTTTAAAATGAAAAAAAAAATGACTAAAACTTAAAATATATATTGAAGGTAAAATAGCAAACTGCTAATAAATAATCCTGTTTGGTCATTAAGGGAATTCTTTAGCATAAGATTATAGTCAAGAGTGAATGAATAATCAGTGAAAAGATGATATGTCTCCTCTGCAAATTATCCCGAGTAGAAATGTGTTCATATACTCTGGGACCATCTTTCTTTCTTTTAGGATTTACTGAAGTAAAGCTGTGATTTTAATGACTGGGGACTTTGATGCCACTTTGTCATCTTGTGCAGGTATACCCTACAGGCTCTTCTCAATACTTCTTATTGTCTATTAGTGTCCCTGAAACTACCTACTGCACACTTTTCTACTTTCTGCCTTGCTAACAAGCTTTTCCTTAACCCCTTCCATCAATTAATTCAATATTTATTTGGCACCTATTAGCCCCCACCTGTGAGATAATAACACCTTAAGTTGTGATCTCATTTAGAAGAATTTGCATTTATTAAAAGACACTGAACAGCTTAAATACTCTTAAGTCTCAAAAGAAGTACATTTGATGTATTCCAGTTGGAATACACCAAAGTAGAAGGTGAAACGGGTCATCAGCACACAGAGCTCCAGGCAGATTTTTTTTCTTGAAATTAATAAAGCCTCAGCTTTAGAGTCTCATGCTTATATACACCAGTTTTTGTGATCATTTAAGCTTCAGCCTCCCACAAAACTTGAACTTCAAATGACTAATCCTGCTTTAATCAATTGTGCTAATGTAACAAACTACCATAATTGCATGGCTTGGAAACAACAGAAATTTGCTCCTTATAGTTTTAGGGATATAGAAGTTTAAGAAGAATAAGGCAGTAGCAGATTTGACATCAAGTTGAGGACTACTCTCTCGCTCATTGGATGCATCTTGTTTCTGGGTCTTTTGTGGTAGAAGGGGACAGGCAGGTTCCTTGGGGTCCCTTTGATAAGGATCAAAGGATTATATTCTTATGCTTTAATTGCCCACAGAGATCCACCTCCTAATAACTTCATCTTCCTATTTATTTATTCATTCATTTATTTATTTAGCCATGTTAGGTTTTTAAAACGAGGTAGCCAAGTAAGAACATCACCACACATGTGGTATTCAGATAAGGGGTAGGTTTATTCATCGTTCTGGCTGGCACCAGGCCATCGGCCTTCCACGCGGCTGGGAAAGACCTCGGAAAGAGAGAGCTGGGAAAGAGAGAGAGAAAGAGAGAGAGCTGGGGAAAAGAGCTAAGAGAGAGCTAGAAAAGAGAGAAAATAGCTAGAAAAGAACTAGAAAAGCGCTAGAAAAGAATGAGTCTGGGCCTGGGCTAGGCCTTATCTAGAGTATGGGCGGAGAAAGTTGTGGCCACATCAAATTCAGATGTGACCTCAGTGGATGCAGATGTGACCTCTTCCAGGTGTGCCAGTTGCCTAGGTAACGCAGGTAACTGGGCAGAGACTTTGCTGCGAGGAGGGTGGAGTCTGCTAGCCATCCAGGAGCAGACCTTACAAGCCAGTCCTGGGGCTTGACCTCTGAGCCTGGGAACAGTTTTTGACCTTCTTTTGTGCTCAAAGCTAGCACTCTACCACTTACATCAAATATCCATTTCTGGATTTTTTGGTAGTTTAGATGAGATAAGAATGTCATGGAGTTTCTTGCCTGGCTGAACTTCAAACCATGATCCTCAGATCTCAGTCTCCTGAGTAACTAGAATTACAGATGTGAGCCAATAGCACCCAGAGCTAATTGTATATATGAATTTGGGGGAACATGTGTATTCAGACCATAGTAGATTCCCCACTTTCTCCAAAAAGACTAGAAAAGTCACATGAAGGCAAAGCTATGTCTATACTACTTTTTAGTTTATAAAATAGCATTTGTTCATCATAGGAATCCAACAATGTTTACTAAATTTGAACAAATGCATACTGCACAATGTACACAAATGTATACTGTGCCTAACTTTTTTCCTGACACAGTAAGAATTGAACAAATATTTATTAAATTTGAACAAAAATACCATGTACAGAATGGGCCTATCTCCTTACCTGACATAGTAGGAGCCGGATAAATATTTATTAAATTTCAATGAATGTATCGTGCACACAAAGTACTAGCTCTTCTCCTGATAAATAGTACAAATTCATTATTGATTTAATGAACAATTACTTTGGTAAATTAATTAATTAAAATGTAGGTGAACCCTAATTTCCATAGAAGTTCTCTTTGCCTTCCCCTCCTTTATTCATGCTTGAGTCCATGTAGGAATGGCTGAGGAAGGTGCCTTTACGTTTCGTAAAAGTGTATTAGCAATACTATACTATCATCTATAAAACTCTGAACTACACAATAGAGGCTTGAGCTTTCTTCTCTTTCCAGCCTCCCTTAATAGTTATGATAAAGCATTGCCTTACACAAAATTACATTCTTAGGGGAAAAAAATGAAAAATATGATTAAGACCTCAACTCTTAAATTAACACTATTTTTTCAGTAACAGTAACCATTAAACAGTTATGTGTTTAACCCCCATAGTCTTTAAGCCTGGTAAAATGTCTAATTAGTTAATTAGAAAAATAATTATGTGCTAAGAAAGGGAATCTGAAAATGTGCATGGAGGCATAAAACTGTGGGTTTAAAATAAACTTCTGTTTTGGGGCTGTTCTAGTACAGTCCTGATACATTAGCATTTCTTTTAACATTTTTTTTTTTCACAAAAATATTTGGAAGGTTTCCAAATATTTTTCCACCTCCTAGTGTGTATCAAAAAAAACATTGGGTTTATCTACTAAAATCATAACTGAAATTGTATTTTGTAAGAGGCTATTTCCTTAGAATTCATTCAAGATACCCATAGGGGAAATTAATTTATATGGTCAATGGATTTTTTTTTTTTTTTGGTCATGATTCAATTGTAAGTAAACTGTTACACTCAGAACTTTCCTTTTTGTATTTTTGCTAATGCATTTGTGAAGAATCTCACATCTGACACCAAGATCATTGTTCACAGGCTGCTCTTTTGTTTCTCTTCAGCACTGTATATACTTATCATTTCCAATTACCATGTGAATAATAAGGATTTCTGGTCCTGAAGGCACAGAATGAAAAAATAACTTCAGAGCTCTACTTGCCTGTTGGAGACTGGGGATGGATCATTTTCAGATCACAGCAAAGTCAGTTATCCTTTGCTATTTGGAGAATAAAACACTCAATATAATATACTTCCACATAAAGTATAATTTCTGCGGCACAGTTTTTGCAATTGCCAATCCATTTGCCCATCCAAAGCCACTGTTCTATTCCCATGGTCCCCATTCCTAATTAGCCTGGAATTGCCATGGTACTTTCTGTGAAAAGATTCTGTATTTGCTCATATCTTATCTCGACCTTGAAATCACGTACATACATTAGAATCACTTATGTTGTCTGAGACTCTAAAAATTAAACTTCCCTACTCAAGCTAATGGCTTCTTCACAGTGAATTGCAAGGAAAATGAAAGCCAGCAAAGGAGACTAGTTTTGAGAAAACTGCTGAGTAGGCACAAAAGACCTTAGCATGAGGGAAAGGTCATTTGTCCTGAAGGCCTAGAGGAGGACCAGGATGGATAGCTAAAGTGAATTGTCTTTTGACACTTAGGGTATCTGGATATAGTCACAGGCTGTGGTAACTGAATGTTTTCTTTTTGAGGACACGGTGTATTAAGGATAGTGAGAGAATTCAGATCTTAATGTCTGACAAAAAGTCTATTTTAATTCTGTCTTTCCCACCTGATAGCTATAACCGTGGAGAATTTATTTGATTACTCTGAGCTTTCATTTCTTTATCTTTTAAATGAGAATACTAATACCTACCTGGCCATAGTAAGAGGACTGAAGATAATATATGCCAAGAACTTATCTCAGTGTTGGCTCAACACAAGCCCTAAATAAGCAGTGGCTATTATAATGATGACTGTCCTTAGCCTTCTGTTAAAGGTGAGGTGAGCTAAGAACGCTCTAAGTGCTTAAGGAGGCAGCTTTACCTCATCACTAGCATGAAAAAGAGAACCTGGGGAAAGGTGTTTACCATCTGAGGAACAAAAATGGACAGGGCAAGTGCAAGCAAGTTGCTGTTGTAATTTTGGAATGGTCCACTTGAATCTATTATACTGAGAAAGCACAGCTGCACATGCAGTTTACTTCCTTCTTTTCTTTTTTACTTATTTTTTTATTGTTACAATAAAGGCAATGTACAGAGGGGTTACAATTATTTAAGTCAAGAGTACATTTCTTTGGGGACATAAAATTCATTTAATGAAAGAATCGAATCATGCCTGACTGAAGCTGCATTTGAACCCATAACTATTAGATGGAAGTAGCTCAATGCTCAACTGATCTGGAATTAGTTTATGCTTCATTATCAAGTAGACATATTGAACTGGACTTGGGACTTGCCAAACCTTGTTCTTCTCCTTGCTTCTGTTTCTCTAATAACTCAAGCTCAATAAAATGTAGGTGGTATGTAGAAATGGGCCGGCTGATTCATGGTATAGAAGAGCTCAATATTTTAGCTGTTCTCTACATTTCTCTGAGTTTTGACTCAAATGAGAATGACTGGGTTTCATTTATTCATTCATTAAGTATTGAACTATCTGCTAGGTGTTTTACACTTTCTATGTGCTGAGATGAAAAGGAACAAAAGTTAACTACTTCCTGCTTTCATGAAACTCATTCACTCCTGCGTGAAATAAGCATAAACAATCCCAGAAATAGAATTGTTTTATTAAAACTATGATAATTAAAAAACAAGGTCCAGCTGTTCTAAATGCTTGAGTTCTAGATTTATATGTTAAAAGAAAACTTCATTAACTTAATGTTGTTTATTAACCTAATCTCTTAGCCTAAAGCTTGTCAGGATTTTTTTTAACTGTATTAAACAAAGTTAGATGATTTATTGCTGTTTGTAGAAAGAACTACTTTTAAACTGCCCTGATTTAAAAATATTCTCAAGGAATTCAAAGGAATAATTCCAACAGGTGTGGGAGTATAAACCTGCAATCCCAGGATTTAGCAGGCTGAGGCAAGGTGGATTGTGAGTTTGAGGCCAGCCTGGGTTCTGCAGAGAGACCTCATCTCAAAAACAAAACAAGACAAAACAAGTTAATTCCAGGGGAACTTGGGTATGATTTTTTTGTGATCAATTCTTTGGTAATTTGTTCGAGTTAAATTAGAAACAAACACTGCTGTTTTGTGTTCTCAGAAATTGGTTTGACATCATTGTTTGAGGTATAAAACCGAAGAACACATTGCAACATGGGGCTAGCATTTTTCTTCGTTGACTTTAAGCTACAAAGCTAACTTTCATGTTTGTAGATGGGTCAGTGTCCATGCAGCTGTCATGGCACCTGCAGAGAGAAGCCAGTCCAGGGAGTGAATCCTATTTTGCTGTGAATCCCAGGTGTTCTAAGAAATGCTTCACCAAAGGTCATGTGGACCATTGTAGAGAACCAGGCCTTGAGGGTTCAAAATGCCATGACCTTTCCATTCATGTCTCCCACAGTTGTTTAAAAGTTTTCTGATCCTCATAGAAAGAAGGCCCAAATGTAATTTATTTACCAAAGAAAACCTATTTTTAAATTCTTTTATTGCTCTTGCCTCCAAGAAAGAAAATTTCTGCTGATAAGTTATTTGCAAGTTTTAAGCAAAAATTCCTTGGCTCCCTTTTTTGTCATTGAGGACACAGAACTCAATGTTTGCATGAATATTTACCTTTTAGAAATGCACTTCAAGCTCATATGTAATGTAATGTAATGTAATGTAGCTAGACATGAGGAGAAAGCAGAGCACTTTAATAACCATGTTACATTTAGGAAAAGTTTACAGAACATTGGAACACATATTAACAAAATCCACAGTAAAGGCTCTTGTTGTAAAAGTGTTTTTAAGAACCAATAAGAAAGAATTTTTATTTCTTATAAGCATTATGCCCACCTTTGGTCCTCTAATAACTTGACCTAAGGTAGAGTGTGGATAGGTGAGCTTGGAGGAGGTAGAGGTTAAGGAGAGCATCATTTCTTTTTTGAGAATTCATAATACAGGTTCAGGTTACCAATATTACTGGTCAGAGTGCAGGCAGTATGTGAACCAGTGGACCTGCAGGTCATGCCTTGTCTGTTGGGTGCCTGGGGACACTACTGCAATTCTTCCTCTTTGGGAATACCTGTTATATGCATTCCAGAACATGCCTTCTAGCTTAGATTGCTTTTCATGAATTATTATAATGATATGAACTCCTGTTTGTTAAATACATACTCTATGAAGATACCTTTCTTATTTGTCACTACTATTTACTTCTTTAGGGAAGGAAAGTTTTGTTTTCTTTATCTTACAGCCCTGGAAGCTAAGGTTTTAGAGAAGTTAAGAGGACACACCCAGACTGGGAGGGATTCAGACTCTGGCCTTCTTGCCAAACTCCAGGGTTCCTAACATGGTCTTATTACAGGAGTTCATTCTGCTACTGAGAACTGTTTGCTTTTTTTTTTTCCTTCTCTCACACAGCTAGTTGTTCCCTCACCGAATGATTGCTTGTTAATCACATTCTCAGATGAGGATTCTTCTTTCTTCCCCATTTTCCTTATTACCTGTCCCCTAAGTCTGCCCCAGTTTCTTACCAGATTTAATGACAGGATAAAATCATTAGTCTTCTAAACTCTACAATCAAAACTATAATAGATGCATTGTTTTTTTTTTTTTTACTTGATACATCATTATTTATTTATTTATTTATTTAATTCTGAAAATACCATACAGAGGGGTCACAATTACATGGGCAAGATAATGAGTGCATTTCTTATCAAGCATTGTTGCCTCCTCCTTTGTTTCCCCTTCCCATCCCTTCCCATCTCTGCCCCCCCCCCGCCCCACACCCCCCTTCCCCCTGCCACCCTTCCTTCTCCCCCCCCCCCCCGCCCAAGTTGTAAAGTTCGTTTTTTAACATAATGTCTTGTACATCTCATTGTTGCAATGGGTCCACCTGTATCCCTATTTAAACAATTTGTTTTTTCCCTTCCCCTCCACAAATTATACTAACACCAAATAGTGAAAGCAGGGGTTATACAGTAGGGGAGGGATATACAAAGCAACAAAGAAATCATCTTATAAATATGTTAGAAACAATTACATGAAAGCAAAAACAATTGAATATTTATCTTGGGGTTCATTTCGCCTAACATCAGATTATCTAACCTTTTGCAATCCCACTTTTGGACATTTACCCAAATGATCACAAACAAGACATACTAAAGCTACCAGCACAACCATGTTTATTGCAGCATTATTTACCATAGCTAAGATAGATATGGAACCAACCCAGATGTATTATTAAGTAGCCCAAAGACGGGGTAACTTTTCTTTCTTTCTTTCTTTCTTTCTTTCTTTCTTTCTTTCTTTCTTTCTTTCTTTCTTTCTTTCTTTCTTTCTTTCTTTCTTCCTTTATTTTATTTCTTTCTTTCTTTTCTTTTTCTTTTTTTGTCTGTCATGGGGCTTGAACTCTAGGCCTGGGCACTGTCCCTGTGCTCTTCAGCTCAAGACAATTGCTCTACCACTTGAGCCACAACACCACTTCCAGTTTTCTGGTAGTTAATTGGAGATAAGAGTCTCACAGACTTACTTGCCTGGGCTGGCTTTGAACCACAATCCTCAGATCTCAGCCTCCTGAGTAGCTAGGATTACAGGCATGAGCCACCAGCGCCTGGCTAACTTTTCTTTTTTTTTTTTTATTGGCTTATATGTTACACAAGTTTCATAACCATGACATCTCTCGGATAGTTCAATATATCTTGCTGTCACTAGGACCCTGAGGCTTTTTATTCTATAGTATATATGTACACATATGCACATGTATACACACACACACATCAGCATTCCCAGAATTCTATTATTATACATTATCTATTTTTTCTTCCCAAATAACCTTATTAAACACCCTCTTATTTTTGTATTTCTGCCCAATTCTCGAATTTGTTACTGAAGAATGACCCTGATAAATTAAAAGTGAGCATAGAGATAATCCCATACCTTCCTTTTTCCTTCTTCCTCCATTTCACCTCCAATCTTCCTTGATCACCCCCCAACTTTTTCCCTCCTTCCTTCCCTTCTGCCTTCCCTTTCTTCTACCTTCCCTCTCTCCCTCTTTCCTTCTTTCCCTAATTCTCTCTCTCCCTCTTTCTCCCTCTTTTGAATTTAAGTGACCTATACTAAATCACATAGCTAAAAATCTAGTGCAGTCATCTTACTTCCACAGTACCATACTACTTTCCACTGTAGCATCAGAATTACTAAAGACTTTTTGTTAAGTTCATTTTTCGACATAACGACTTGTACATCTCATTGTTGCAATGGGTCCACCTGTATCCCTATTTAAACGATTTGTTTTTGCCCTTCCCCTCCACAAATTATACCAACATCAAATACAGTGAAAGCAGGGCTTATACCATGGGGGAGGGACATACAATGCAACAAAGAAATCATCTTATAAATAAGTTAGAAACAATTGCATGAAAAAAATATTTGAATACATATCTTAGGGTTCATTTCCCTAACATCAACTTATCTTGCCCATGTAATTGTAACTCCTCTATACAGTATTTTCACAATAAAAAGAGAAAAAAGAAGAAAATAAAAGACTTTTGTTAAAAATACAGGATTTCAGCCCCAATCAAGACTTCCCCAGCCAGAACCTACATTTGAACAAGACTACAAAAAATTACAAACATCTAAGTTGAAGAAACTAGGCCACCTTACAGGAAACTAGTTAATGATATTCAATTTTCCTTATTGTTCAACAGAGCTCTGTGTTCACCCACCACCAACATTGCTCAAGCTTGAGATACCTATCCTACAATTTAAGAGATCTCACTCATATTTCGGGCAAATGGATTAAGAATGGCTTTTAATCCAGCCTGTCATAATCAATCCTAGGGATGTAAAAGTACAAAAACAGTTATTTTGGTATACTAGGAATTACAATTCTGGAGAAGCAGATCTGGACAAAACTGAAAATTCATTCAGAAGAGAAGAGGGGTTTGGGCTTAAGGAAGAAGAATCTACAAAGAGGTCTTTAAACATATGTCGATCTGATTGGTTGACTTTCAGTTACAACTATAGGCTGCTCTGAGTTTGTGTGGTCTGTTAGGATGACTTCTAGACTCCATTTAGAATGTTCTGTGTCTCTAACCAAAGTGATTTCATATTAGGTAAAAATTTCCAATGATTTCATAAATGAATTCTTTCTAATGAGACACCAAAGTTCTATTGGAGGCCTCTAGGAAAAGATTTATTGATTTTATAATGAAACATAGAGAACAAAACTGGATTATTTACTTAACCAATGACTGGATGATCTTGGATAGGTTGAGCCCCATGACCATCATTTTTATTATCTGTAAAATGAGTGTAGTTACCTTTTAAATCAGTCATATGCACACATACATGCATGTTTAGTAGAGGCTAAATACTTGATTAATAGGCAAGTAAATGTGATTTATTTTGTCAATGATATGGTGAAAATGTCTGTAATATTTTAAGGTTAGTTTCCTGATAGAACCAGATTAGCCCCCATTAAAAATTATGACCAAATATAATATCCAATGACCAATATAATATCAAAATCTTGTAAATAGATAAACAAATACCTGCCTATTCCTTCAATGTTATACTGGGGTATCATATAACAGGCTTACCCAAAGATAATCTTATCTCTAGAAACGTATTCCCATTGTCTTCCTTTTGTTTAGATATTTGTGTCTCTCTGCAGGTAAATACTTGCTTGAAGAAAATGGGAAGTGATGAAAATAGTTCTTGTCAAATAGAAGTGTGATTTGGCAGAAAAGCTAATCCTAAGGTCAATATTAATTATGATGAGAGTAATAGTAGCTTTGTGTCTCTCTTGGTAATCCAACTCCATACTTCTTTCAGGGACAATATATATACAGTCTATCAAAGCTGACTTGAACCAGCTTTGTCATGATGCTGTTTCCTTCATTAAGAAGCTAAATAAATTCTTCATACATGTTCACTTTGCATTTGGATGAGAGCAATGTGTTTAACTTTTGAAAATGATACCTTGTTTTTCATCCACAAATAAGAATTGTTAGTTTAAAATTAAATCAGAATTTGAAAACTATTATAGAAATGACTAGGAATAAGTTCCTTATATTTTTTTAAAGTTATCTTTAAGTCATTATACAAAGGGGTTTCAATTCAACACATCATTTTATAAGTACTGGGTTAATGCAAAGCCCATCCATCATTCTTCCCTCATCTGTCCCAACCCCATTCCTCCCCACAAGTTACCTAATCTAGGAAACTCATTCTGTAAATTTCAAGTTGGGCAGTGGTGGAGAAAATATGGAGAAAAGGAGCTGAAGAAACAGATGATGTCGAGGAATTCATCAGTATAGGAAGAGGAAGAAATGTTCTCATGGTTTTAATAAGAGCACATGAGAATATAGGTTGGAAAAGGAAAGGAAGGGGAAGAAAAAGACACTGCACTCAAGGAGTGCACATTCTCATTTAAGGTGGTTAGGTAAAAGGAAATTAGAGAAATGAAGATAGGATAGGGGATAGGGCTATAAGGAGATAAGAAGATAGATGGAGATAAGGGCTATAAAGACATAATACTGGGCAAATATACTGGAGAGAAAGTGAGTACTATTTTACTTAGTGGGACCACATAAGTTTGATTTTTAGCAAGTAATGCATGTGCTTTCTAGCCCAGTGGATAATGTTTATCAGATTTAAATCAATCTAAGCAGATATGAATCAAGTGAAAATATCTTAGATCTAGACTCTGATGACCCAGTGAGTCTGCAATATTTTTCATCCTTCATAAGCTACTGCTACTTGATTTGTCTTTATAAAGTTGTAGAACCTAGAGAAAATGTATATTTTGAAGATAGATATGTATTAGAGAGATGAAAACCTTAATGAACCCTCCCTAAAAGCACTTCCTGTTTAGAAAAGGAGAGTTACCTAGTCAAAGTTAAATTGTTCTGTGACACCTTCCTACAACATGTTACCTTCTGAGAAAAATGGAAATTCTGTTTTATCAGCTCAGAGGTTCTTTGTCAAGGAAGGGTTATTTTCCCATCAATTCATCTTAAAAGAAAGGAAAGATCACTTTCAGGATCATTATTAAGAAAAGTTACATCTTATGATATATATAAGAAAAGTTATATCTTATGAAATGAAACGTTAATGTGCTAAGCCAGCATCAAGAGAGCTGTTTTCTCAGTAAATTCTGTATAGCTGTGCTTTGTCAATTAACTTTTTTTTGACTATGAACAGAATGTAAATGTCATGGATAAATGATCGCTTTAATGGTGTTTTCCAGCATTGTGCTCCATGTTACCATGGCTTCTTAACAAAGACATTAAATCATTTAGAATCATATTTCATGATAATTAATTGCAAATCTGATAATACTACCACTTTTCATTTGGCATGAAATGATGAGGGAGAACCACAAGGTTTATTGGAGGTACACGAGAAAGGACAGAGTGACTTAATGTATGAATATAAATCTTATAAAACTACTATTGGACAGCGTTTTATGATGGACATAAATTCCCATTTACCCTCTGATCGTGATAGACAGAGAAGCCTGCAGTAGAAACAGAAAGAGGAGATGGGAAGCTATACTAGAGAAGAGGAAAGGCTCTGGGCTTGTGAATTTCTCTTCTTTTCTTCTGTTTTGCAACAGCTAAACAGATCTTCACTCTCACTTAAGATTTAAATCATTAAAGTCTGTAACCTGATTAATGCTGTCTTATTAGATGTATTTATTATGAAGTATGCAATGATGCTTTTATAATTAAACAGCTATTAGCATTTGCTATTTTCAATTATTGTTCTTCATTCTATATTTCTTAGAATTCTTTGAAATGTTCAGCAAGCTCATTCATGATTTTGCTGTAGGAAATGAACAGTCAAGAGTACTTTGTGTTGTAGGTATTTTCATCCTGAATTTTAAAAATAGCTAGAGGTATAGGGTCTAAGGGATATTTCTTTCAGGCAGATTTTTTTTTTTTTTTTTTTTTGTCATTGTGGGGCTTGAACTCTGGGCCTGGGCACTGTCCCTCAGCATTTCAGCTCAAGGCTAACTCTCTACCACATGAGCCATGTGCCACTTCCTCAGGAATATTTCTTCCAGAGCTAGATGACCTGATTTGATCTGGTTACATTTTATGAATAACGTTGATATTGGTCACTCTACTAACCAGAGACTGAGTTTTCAGTTGCAAGTAACTAGTCTGACATAAAATAACTTAACTCAAGACAAGATGAAGGGACTTGATTGGTTCATATTGAGAAAATTTTGGAGATTTCTGGTAAGGCTTTTCTTTGTAAATATTTTATTAGCATCAAGTAGTTATAAAAAGGAGTTTCCATTCACCAAAACTGTTTATGAACACACAGTGTTGATCAGTGTCAACCCTTTCAACTTTCTCATCCATCCCTTCCAACCCACTCTTCTCACATTTCTTTTGGGGTGATGTATTGAATTTTTTGCCATTTGACAAAGTAGTTTATACATACAGTGCATCTTGATATGGGTCATCCCCTCAACATTTCCACTCCCTTTCAACCACCCCTTCCTTTATATTTTTCAACTCTGTGGTATATACAATAAATTCTTGCTTGCCTTCTTCCCTCTTTTCCCCTTCATTCTTCTATTTCCTCTATTCCCTCTCCCCTTGGCTCCACCCTCCGCTCTTTCAAATACACATTTCCTGGTACTTATTTTGTTGGTTTTTTTGACTTAGTCTTTTTAAAGAAATATACTATTTGTTCTCTCCATAGAGTATATTACACCTCAGTTAATTCATCAAAAGCAAATTTTCCACCACAACTATCTGTATCAGTCTCTTCCATATTTTGGATTTTCTTTCCTAAGTGCTGGCTTAGCTTCCAGGCAAGCTCTCTTTATGTGGTGGGCAGAATAGCAACTCCAGATTCACTCATCTTCATAGTTGGAAATCCTAGATGATTTATCAATAATTTTTAGGTATCACTTTAGCTGATGAAAGGAAATACACATAACTGGTTAAATTGTGTGGTTCAATTGTAGGGGTGTTCAAAAGAGAATGATGTCTTAATGAAAGGTCTGAGTAAGGAAGAACCATTCTCACTCAATGTAGTTGAGAGACACTTGAGAGACTAGGTAGAATAAAAAGGCATAGAAAAGATGAGTCAACTCTCACATGCTGTGTTCTGGAAACAGGACACCAATTTTCTTATACTTTTGGATATCAAAATTTCAGGCTTTCTGGCCTTGAACTCTGTCTACCTCCGTCACTTCTTAGGCCTTCAGATTTGGATTAGATTATACTACTGATTCTCTGATTCTCTAGCTTGCAAAAGTTGTAAGACTTCCCTAACTGTTTTGGGCTTTGGCTAACCTGTGCAGCGCGCTGCCATGGTGCTGTTGGAGAGCGAGCGGTTCCTGACAGACCTGACCAGGCTGTTCCAGAAGGGCCGCCTGCTGGGCAACATGTTCATCACCTTGAAGAAGTATGATGGTCGAACTAAACCCATTCCAAGGAAGGGTTCTGTGGAGGGTCTTGGGCCTGCAGAAAATAAGTGTCTGTTTGAGAGCTACTGATGGGAAGAAGAAGATCAGCATTGTGGTGAGCTCCAAAGAAGTGAATAAATTTCAGATGGCTTACTCAAAACTGCTCAGAGCTAACATGGATGGGCTGAAGAAGAAAGACAAGAAGAACAAGAATAAGAAGGCCAAAACAGCCCAGTGAAGGGTACCCAATTGCACCATTATCAGCTAACTACAGAATTGCTATTTCTCTTCACCCTCCCAACAAAGTTAACGTTCTTTTTTTTTATTATTATTATGAAAATACTGTACAGAGGGGTTACAATTACATGGGCAAGATAATGAGTACATTTCTTATCAAGCATTGTGGCCTCCTCCTTTGTTTGCCCTTCCCATCCTTCCCACCCCCCCAACCCCGTCCCACCATCCAATCCTCCCTGCCCACTCCCCCACCCCTGCACCAAAGTTATAAAGTTCGTTTTTGACATAACGACTTGTACATCTCATTGTTGCAATGGGTCCACCTATATCCCTATTTAAACGATTGGTTTTTCCCCTTCCCCTCCACAAATTATACTGACATCAAATACAGTGAAAGAGCAGGGGTTATACTGTGGGGGAGGGACATACAAAGCAACAAAGAAATAATCTTATAAATGCGTTAGAAGCAATCGCATGAAATAAAAAAAAACATTTGAATACATATCTTAGTCAAGCAGAAAAGGTCAGATAAGGTGATGTTAGGGAAATGAACCCTAAGATATGTATTCAAAGTTAACTTTCTTATTCCTCCACTGGTTACTCTTCTCCTGGGAGACTAGGGTTGGTATGTTTCTAGGTGGGAAGCCAGTGTATTTGGGATCTGCACTTCATGGTTGTGTATTCCTGTTAAATTTCTCTGTTAAGAGCAATGTATCATTAAACCTGTCTAGTATTGAAAAAAAAGTTGTAAGATTTTATAATTTCCATAACCATGTGAGAAAACCCCTTTAGTAACTCTATCTACCCAGTCTCCATCCATTCATCCATTTAAGTATCCTATATTGTTTCTCTGGACAACACTGACTAATGTAAAAAGATAAACTAGTGATATGCTTGACTAAAATCTATGTGAAGACTATGATTGGTCTTACTGGGGTGAACTGGACATCTTATAACTAATCTCTGAAATTAAGAAGAGAGTATTATACTTTGATTGGCCAGGCCTGAGCTGTGCTTATCTAATCCAGCTTTGAAACCAATGCTGAATCTGTTGATCTAAAAATGAATATGAAATGGAGGGAGAATGATTTCTTGAGGAAAACATATTGAGTAGCCAAGTGTCATGGATCTACCAGCTTGATTGCACTCATTCATTGCTAACTGGCTTTTTAGAATTGGTCTGACATTCACATTTATTAAATATTATGCTGGTAGTGAACAAACTATTTTTTAAATAATAATGTTGTATTCTAGAGCAAAACATTCACATAGAGCACATATAATTTAGTAAACAATGTATTCAAAGGCAATAATCTCTCAGTGGAAGGCTCTTTTAAGTTGGCTTTGGAAAGTCTGGAAATACTTGAAAGAATTGACTTAGACTGGCATTTGATTTCCACTCAATAAAAGCAACTATAGATAGAAGCAGGAAAATATGGAGCACATCAGGGTTGAAATGGCCTCCACATAATGTCAGTATAGAATAATCATAAAGACAGGGAGTGGGTAGAAAAGTCCCTAAACAGGTCATCTGAAAAGGTGCTAAACACACAGACATCTAGAGACTATAGACATTTCCAAATGAGGGTCAGGTGGTTAGTAAAAAGTTGTTTTAACTTTCCCAGTTGCATATAAGATTAAGATTATACATATTATTATTTCATATGATATATATGTTATTATATATTGTGTATTATATAATATATATAATATATAATATATATAATATAATATATAATATTATATATTATATTATATATATTATATATTATATATAATATAATATATAATATATATAATATAATATATATATAATATATATAATATAATATATAATTATACATTTTACATAATATTATGTATATATCTATATATCCCATGTATGAACAGTCTAATGCAGTGACCATGAGAATAGAACATTGGAGATAAATACAAAAGTAGTTTAGCAAAGAGTAGCTAATAAGAGGAAAGATACCAGGCTTTCAGGATTTCAGCCTGCACTATTAGTAAAGGGCAAATGATCATCTCAGTGATTCTCTGAATCTGTTCACTTGTAAACAAGATAACAATAGAGGAAGCTAGTGCTTTAGGGCCATTATAGCGATGAAATGAAGTCAGACATATATGAAAGGGTTTTGTGAACTTTAAAATCTAAAACAAGGGCAAGGTGTTATTTTATAATGTATCTAACATTTTCAAATAATCTCTGTGGTTGCTGTTGATTTCATGAGCCTGTAATTTTCTCCCCATAACACGTACTAGTTGGACAGCATATATTATACCAGAAGTCTTTATTCGGTGAAATAAGCATTATTTTCTTCAAAAGGCCAGTTTTTATCAGCTTAAAATTTTCTATATTTTATTTTGCTTTTTATTTATTTATCCTTTAATTAATTTATTTTTTTAGGATGGGAGAAAATGTAAAAGCAAGTTGAGTTTCTCCTAAAATTTTATACTGCAGACTTGAGCAACAATGGTTTTGTTTAAAGCTGATTCATAGGATTTCATGAGAGACATATTATATATGTACCATAACTGTTTCATGAAGTTCTTTATGAGACACTCAGGATTATGGATCCATAATTTGCATTCATTACAAACATTGTAACAACTTCCTTTGGGCCATTAAAAAGAAGGTATTGATAGATTCTTAAGGATTCCACAAAGCAATGAAATCACAACAGGTCCATTTATTGAAGAAAATAAGAGCAAGATGCAAGCCAGCATTTCAAATCAAGGTTTCACCTGCTCCATCCTCACATTTAGCTTTTCCCAGCCTCACTAGGTGAAGGGGGATGAACTAAGATGTGAGTAGTTGAGAGCCAGTTTTCATAAATACACTCATCTAGTCAGCCATTCTTCTACACATTCATTTCACTACATAGGTACTGGGGTGGGTGCTAAAAAAAAGTAATAAGCTATCTTCATCAAGTCTAATAGGAGAAACAGATAATAAAATGTAAGAATGCAATAAATATGAGAATGAAGAGATATGGGTAAGTGCAGAGTGGTTTTAGCACCTGCTGAGAAAACAGAACAATAGGGTGGAGAAGCAATTGCTGAGAAGAGGGAAAAGGGGGAAGGACATTCCAGGCAGCCAAATTAATAAATAAGCATTGTGTTGCAAATTAAGTTGTGAATTCAGCTCCCTGGGTGTCACTAAAGCTGGAAAATTCCATCAGCTAGCCCTTTGACTTCCATCTCCAGGATTTCTAATTTAAAGACAAATTAAACTAAACAGATAGTTACTCTATAAGGGTATCTGAAGTGGAAACACACACACACACACACACACACACACACACACACACATACACCTAAATCTTAAAGACTTCAGAATTGAAAAGTAAGAACACCCCGTGATGTCATAGTTTAATATCAGAGAGCTGATTCTGGCTGATGATGATAATAGTCCTCATATGCCTACAATCACCTAGCAAAGTACTTAGCACACAATAAGGCCACAACTGAAGGCACATATTATCCACTGGAATAATATAGTCTTGAGACCATATAGACTTGAGACCCAGGGCTTTGGCACTGTCCCTGAGCTTCTTTTGCTCAAGGCTGGCATCCTACCACTTGAGCACAGCACCTGGTTTTTTTCTTCTGTTTATGTGCTACTGTGGAATTAAACCCAGGCCTTCATGCATGCTAGGCGAGTACTCTACCACTAAGTCACATTTCCAGCCCTCTTCCTCTCTTTTCCTTCCTTCTCCTTCCTTCCTTCCTTCCTTCCTTCCTTCCTTCCTTCCTTCCTTCCTTCCTTCCTTCCTTCCTTTCCCTCCTTCCCTCCTTTGCCTCCCTTCCTTCCTTCCTCCCTCCCTCCCTCCTTCCCTCCCTCCCTCCCTCCCTCCCTCCCTTCCTTCCTTCCTTCCTTCCTTCCTTCCTTCCTTCCTTCCTTCCTTCCTTCCTTCCTTCCTTCCTTATGTAGCAATATGTCATAAAAAAACAACAATGTGGCTCAGAGTTAAATTCTGGCTTCTAATTTTTTGACTTTAGACAAATTATTTAACTCAGTTCCTTTAGCTATGCAATTACTTATTTTTTAAAAAAAGTACCATGATTGTGACCTATATTGAGTAAAATAACTGAAATAACGGTGTTAATTTTTTTTAAGTGTTGACAGCAATTTAGTCCAGAGAAAGTAGTCAAGGTACATTATAGGCATACATGGACATGTCAAGATGAAATCCCCTTGCACACCTAATTGAATCTTTAAAAATTATAAAGAAAACAAGAAAAGAAAGGAGGGACAGAGGAAAGGAGGAAAGAGAAAGAAAGGGAGGAAGGAAAGAATAAAGGCCTAAAAGATTTCTTATTTCATCATTTCTTAGAGGCAGGGTTTTTTTAAATTGTGTTGTGTTTTTATAGTCCATTATACAATAGTTTGAAATAAACAATTCACTCAATAGCAAATATCCAACATCTTTGGCATGGAAGCATGTTCAGTAATTATTTCCAAAGTATCTTTCTCGGGTGACACTCTCATATTCTGAAACACAAGGATTAAAAACTCAAACTGGGCACTGGTGGCTCAAACCTGTAATCCTAGCTATTGAGGAGGCTGATATATGAAGACCATAGTTGAAAGTCAGCCCTGGCAGGAAAATCCATGAGATTCTTATCCCCAATTAACGACCAGAAACCCAGAAGTGGAGCTGTGGCTCAAAGTGATAGAGCACTAGCCTTGAGCAAAAGTGCTCAGAGACAGAGCCTGGGCCCTTAGCTCAAGCCCCGTGGCCAATTTTTTTTTTTTTTTAAATCAAAATAGCAGGTTCATGCCCATAATCCTAGCTACTGAGAAGATGGAGGTCAGGAAGATGGCAATTTGAAGTCAGTCTGAATAAAACTTACAAGACTCTACCTCAACCAATAGCTGGGCACCATGGCATACATCCAGCTATAGTAGCTCACCCCAGCTATGTTCAGAAACACAAGTGGGATTGTGGTCCAGATCAGTCTGGACAAAACATGAGATCCTATTTCAAAATAATAAGAGCAAAAGGGGACATAGGTGCAACTCAGGTAATAGCCTGCCTACGATGCACGAAGCAAAGAGTTCAAACCCCAGCACCACTAAAATCAATCCATAAATAACATAATGTTATTGTAGCTTAATAATGGAATGTATTCAAACAGTGTTAAAATTTTCTAACATGTATATTACTCTACTATTTTTTTCTTGATTGAAGCCTTTGATGCAATTATTTTTGAAAAAATATCTGACTTCATTATTCATTTTAGTAGATTTTTCTTTCCTTTGTCTTTGGATTTCAATTTTATGAAATCATTCATATCACTTGAGAGGGAACTTGAATATTATCTAACAGAGAGAAGTTACAGCTCCCATACCATGGTGGATAGCATTTCAGTGACGACTTCTGAAGTTGTGCTTATGTCTGAGAAGTAAGGTTATAGGATTGTCTCTTAAACAACTAAGCTCAGACTTGTTTTATCAGCTACTTCTTGGCCCAATTCCAGCTTTAAGGTATATGGATGGTAAGTTGATACTCTCTGCAATAATGATAATAATAGTGAAACTTCAGAAATTTGCAAATGGGCAACATATGTGTTAACTACAGTTTTCATTCCTTTCATAAGCCCTTCCCCCACTTGTAAAAAATTTCACAATCAAATTAACAGCACTGCCTAACAATTTTCAGACTCAGTATTGGACTAGGTTTCAGTGGACACCCCACCTCTCCCCATAACATTTACAGGGTAATATTCTGATCTAATCAGACTATAATAATTACCTTGCCTGGAAAAGAATTTGGTTGTTTCTGATCCCCTAAAAAGAAAAAAAAAATCTCATTTGTCTCTTTCTGCAGCATTATCAGAAAATACTTTGCAGCAAATAAATGGAAACTCTATAAGTGGATGTTAATTAAATTTTAATGAATTTGAGGTACTGACACAGTGTATCCCTGCATAGCTCAGTTAAGGAAAAAAAAGAAAAAGAAAAGAAAAGAAAGAAGAAAGTGGTACATTCATATTGAAAGCTTCCAGATGAAAACAGCATCATGCTGAGTAGAATGAAGGCAGCCTTAGGTTGGGACACAGGTTTTCCCCCCTGGGTAGTAAATATTTTGGCCTTCAGTTCCCCTGTCTCCTGGAGGCCTTGGCCAGGCCTCATGGTCAGATACCCTGCAGATGATGGTTTCCATAGGTGAAGTGCTCCATGAATTCTGCTCTCCTCCTGCATGCTCCTGGATAGCTGAGAGCCCCTGTATGACTTTAAATGTTGATTGCAGATTGTTTCCTTTTTTTGTCCTTCTAAGTAGTCTATAAAATCTATCCTAGACAGGGCCTGGCAGAGTTATGACCTGTTGATAAACTCACCCAAATCAGGGCTGAATGTTTCCTTGCTATACACATATGGACTTTGGCTCAGGCCCCAGAATACCGGAGTCAACTTCAGAAACCAATTGTTACAGCAGATTTGTATTTTTAGAGAAGAAAAAAAAGGTATGTATCCTTGAATTTAAAAGCTACCCACATTTGCATTCCAACTTTCTTTTTAATTAAGCAGACCACAAAGATCAATAGAGAATTTACTTGCATAAAGGGCCATACTGGAGTGATTTGGAGAAAGGATTTTGCTGTATTGACAAAAGGATGGTATGGGAGGTGTTTACCTAATCGTCTTTAACTGTATGGATGGTTCTAATTTATTTTAGATTCCACTGTCTCTACACATTCACCACCCCATCCCAACCTTGCACCATAAACCTTGGACCATAAGATTATTAATGATGCCCTATGGCCTTGAATTGTATTTTCCATGAGAGAATAATTTCCCACTTTTACAATGCTAGAACAGTCGTGTGCATTGTTAGGGACCCCTATATGACTTTGACTTCCTCAGAAGAGAATAGTAATTCTCCACTGACAGCTCCAAGTGACTGAAAAGTATAATCAAAGTCACTGCATTATTAATGTCTCTTCTTTTTATTAACTCAATCACAGTATGAAACACTTTTTCAAACATTTTATTTTATATAGTTTTTTTCCCCTCCACTTGGAAAAGTCTGCCCACAAATTAAAGGACTACGATTTACTGAATAAAACTAGGACTATTATGTTGGATGTTCTCCTAACAAATTGTCCTTCAAGGCAATTGCGAGAGGAAGCTCTGATCAATTTTGCCTGACAGGTTGGGGCACCAGGTAAATGATATACTTAGATTTGGTGACTTGGGAACACAAATAGAAAAACCAGGCTTTGGATTGTGAGAGCCCTGGTAGAGCTGGCTCTATTATTAACAATTCAATCTTGAGCAAGTCCCAGAAAAGCTCTCAGGCTTGGTTTCTTCCTCTGTAAAATGAGGCCAATGATGCCTGTAGGACAGGGGTTGTGAGGATGAAATGAGATCCCAGACCCTTGAGATATTGATTCCTTATTCTCTTCTAGGAACACAGGGTTCTTCTCAAAGACAAAGGCAGGGAGAACAATTTTAGCATCCAGCTGTCCATGCTGCTTTGAACTGGGACAGGGCACAAGGAGAAGCAGTATGTGAGGGTGAGCCTGAAGGATGAATGGGAAGAAGACAGTGAAGACAGGCTGGCATTATAAGAATAAGGTTTATGTTCAGCACCATCCTGAGAGAAAGAACCAACAAAGCAGACTCAAAACATTCACAGGGAGAGTTTGTCTAGTTATGTAGGAAGCTTGTTTATACTTTGATTAAATAATCACCTAATTTTTTAAGTACATGCATTAATTGTCCAAGGAGGGGGATCATTCACAGACATATAGAAGATGTTCAAATTTACCTCATCTATGTGACATTTTGCTTGTTAGTAGTGGGGTTTGAACGCCAAGCCTCATGTTTGCTTGGCTTGTTTGCTCCAGGCTGACACTCTTATTATTTAAACTACACTTCCAGCCCAGTGATTTGTTGGTTAAGTGGAGGAAAAAGCCCTTGAAGTTTCCTGCCCAGGCTGGTTTCAGAGATCCTCTTGATCTCAGCCTCCTGAGTAGCTAAGGATTACAAGTATGATTCATCAACTCCCTGCCAATATTATTCTTTCTTAATTACTCTCCTCCCTTTTAACAGTTTTACTTGCTTTCAGTCTTATATTCTTATGCACATATAATATACTTTAATCTTATTCACTCATTGCCCTCTCTTATACCCCTTCCTGATCCTACTAGTTATCCCCACCCCCAAATCCCTATTTTATAACCAAGCCATATTATTATTATCATTAATTACTATTATCAATATTCTTATCTACATTCTATTTATGAGTGAAAACAGGCTATATTTGTCTTTTTGAGCTTGGTTTATCTCTGTATGATGATCATCAGTTCCATCCATTTTCTTGTAAAAAAGAATTTCATTCCTCTGTATTCCCAAAAACTATTCCATTGTGTAGATGTACAAGTAAATTACTTAAAAAGAAACACTTGAATATCTGGTGGAATCATACTAGAGGATTACTAATTGCATCTCCCATGTACTTTATTTTACTTAAGCCAGGCCCAAAGAAACATAGGTCCCATGGTTTCTCTTATTTTCAATAACTAGTATATGTCTGAGACAAGCAGAAAAGGTCAGATAAGATGATGTTAAATGAAATGAACCCCGAGATGGGGGTTTTTCTTTCTTGCTATTGTTTCTAATGTATTTATAAGGTACCATGTGATTTTTTTTTGTTGTTTTGTATATCCCTCCCCCATGGTAGAACCCCTGTTCTCACTGTATGTGATGTTGGTATAATTTGGGGAGGGGAAGGGATAAAACAAAATGTTTAAATAGGGATACAGGTTGACCATTGCAACAATGAGATGTACAGGACACTATGTTGAAAAACGAATTTTAGGTGGGAGGGGCAGTGTAGTTGAGGAGATGGGAGGGAAGGGAAGGTAGGGGAAAACAAAGGAGGAGGCAACAATGCTTGATAAGAAATGTACTCATTACCATGTAACTATAACCCCTATATATAGAATTTTCCCAGTAAAAACTTATTAAAAAAAAACACAACAAAACGAAGGCACTGGGAAAAAAAAGAGAACTTTTAGAGCACAATCATGAGATAGTTACTGAGATCTCCTCCATGCCAGGCATTGTGTTTTGTTTTGCTCTTTGCATTTGAACTCATTTAATCCCTCTACACTTCAATTATTTCCTTTCTTTCTTTCTTTCTTTCTTTCTTTCTTTCTTTCTTTCTTTCTTTCTTTCTTTCTTTCTTCTTTCTTCCTTTTTTTCTTTCTTCCTTTCTTTCCTTTGCCTGTTAGTTCCAGTGCAGGAGCTTGAACTAAGGGCTTCCTGCTCTCACTTGGCTTTTTTTTCCCTCAAGGGGGAAAAAAATTATGCACTTTTATTTAAAGTTGTCTGGAAAAAGATTTATGCATTTGTGCCCATCTGCATTATCACTCTACAAGGCAATCAATAATGTATTAACCAATCTTGGAGATTACACCTGTAATCCTAGCTACACAGGAGGCTGAGAGCTGAGGATCACAGGTTCCAAGCCCAGGTAGGAAAGTTTCTGAAACTCTGATCTCTAATTAAACCACCAAAAAGCTAGAAGGACTTTCACCCTCCTTTCCTGTCTCATTTTCTTTTGCCTTCCTTCATTTTCACTTAAAAAAGTATTTATTATCTTTTGGTAGTTGTACAAAGGAATCACCATCCAACAAATATCACTTTATGAGTACCATGCATCTTGGTTGATATCACCGCCTTCATCATAGTCTCCCACTCCATCCTTCCCAAATCAACCCTTCCTCTCAATTTTTCAATTTTTAAAATTACTTGTAATGTGCCAGAGAAAATTTCCCTACTACATCCTTACAGCACCCTTGGTCTTCGGCTGCTCACATCTGCTGCTCCTCAAGGGCTCATGAAACCTCTCTTCCAAATGGAACATGTGGCCTCCTCATTGCCAAACCTAAAAGCCTTTCCTTAGCTTTGGCTCACTTATGTTTTTCCCCCTAAGGACATTTATTTGACATTGTTAATTACATATACATTTTTGTCTTCAGTGGTCTAGTATTTGAGTTTTGGAATTAGAGCTCAACTTGCATCCAAACAATACTCTTTGAATTGTCCTTGGGCAAAACTACCAAATACATACAGAACGTATGCACAGATGTCTAGCTTTTTATTTTTCATTATAGAAATAGGATCTCATTTTGTACCCTCATTTACTTCTTGCCATACTCTCAGAAGTCCATTGTAGAAATCTCTTCAAATGAACTGGAGAGGACTGTAGCTCATTCTTTTAAATATCATCGATGGACCACACATTATATGGTTTGTGTTCCATTTGTTTTCTGCTTATTTCTAATCTAGACTTTCCATATCATATTATGAAATAAATTCTCAATAGAAAATGGTTGAATCAAAACACCATATCTATATAATTATATTTAGTATGTGTATTTACTTTTACTATGTGTTGCCAGATGGCCTTCTAAAAAAGCTTTAACAGTTCACATTCCAGTGTGTTTGAGTAACCCTTCCTCAAAGTGTTATTATCCTTTTGTAATTTCCACAAACCTGGTGCAATTCCTCAATCCTCACAGAATTTGAGCATCTTTTCAAATGTTTGCTAGTCATTTGGAGTTACATTCTATGGACCTGCATATTATTATCCTTATTCAAGTTATTTAACCTCTATGCTTCCAAGAATATTCAATAAAAATATATGAAGGCTTTGCCCAATGTCTGACATAAACAAAAATGTTTGATATATGGTAGCTGGTCTACTTGTTTTGAATTTATTTTTCTCATTTCATCTTCATTCTCATACCTTTAAGTGTAGGCATTTTCCCAAAATTCTACCATTAAATTCCTTTTCTCTGACACTTTTTCTTTAAAAAAATCTCAGTGACTTCAATAATTTTAACATCTGCCAGAAACTCTCTTCTGCAAAAAAGGATATTTGAACATCTGATTCTAATTTATCATTCAAGTTCACAATCAGCAACTTCAACACCCCCTGGATTCTACAGCTACCTTTCTCCCCTACCTTTTTCCTGACTATGTCCCTAGGTTGGCATACTCAGCTTCTAGGGCACATTGTCCTACAAACATTTGGTCACAAATGTCAAGTTCATCATGCTACCTTGATTTAGACATTCGCTTGGGTAGCAAAGTTTCTTGCAACTCATCTCTGTAGTGACTCTCATTCCATATCATCTGTCTCATTCTCATTCTGTCTATCCTAGTTAACTCATTCTGCAAGACTTACTATACCTACCTAATTAATATAACTCTCCCAACACATTTCAGTGTGTGTGTGTGTGTGTGTGTGTGTGTGTGTGTGTGTGTGTGTGTACTGAAGCTCAAACTCAGGCCTCGTTACTCTCCCTTGTCTTTTATTCACTCAAGACTGATGCTCTACCACTTGAGCCACAGCTCATCTTCCAGCTTTTTGTTGGTTAATTGGAGATGAGACTCTCATAGACTTTCCTGACCAGACTTATCTTCAAATTGAAATGTCCAAATCTCAGCCACCTGAATAGCTAGGATTACAGGTGTGAAATATCCATGTCAGGTAACTTGACACTTTTTTAAAATCATTTGTTAATATGTCACAGAGATTCTTCCAAAATGCTAGCACTCTTGTGTCAGCTCCTCAGAAACATTTTGCAGTCCCTTTTCTGATAGAATCACATTCATTCTGGTCTCACGCTGTCTCCAGTCCTTGATTCATCCTATTTTCCACTATGCCAGTTTAATCTCTCTCTACCAATCCACCTGACTTAGGCACACAACTGTTTCTCTGTGATGACTTGTTAGGCACTGATACCTTTCCCCACTCTGCCTAGTAGAAAGCTATTTTCAATGGTTCCTCTTCTGTTGAGAGCTCCCTCATTCAACCAGCTCAAACGAAACAACTACCCTAGCAGCTTCTCCACAGCACAGTCTTTATTTCAATTCCTTTGTACTAGTTATTATAGTAGAGATTTCATTATAATAGTGAATCAGTGAAGAGCTATTAGAATCAATGCTCCTTAAAGGCCTAATTGTATTTTTTTCATTGTTTACTTTCCAATCTATTCTTTTTTTCTTTCTTTTTCAGTTCAATATTGGGATAATGAATAATCAGGGTTGGAGAGTGGTGACAAACGGGGTAGAATTGGCGAGAGAAAGCCTTGTAATTGTCTTAGATCCTCAGAGATGAAGCACTGTGGCCTCTGGAATGGTCCATCCCATAGTCATATAGACCTCATCTGCCAATGAAGTTTGCCAGCACTTACTAATCAAGTCTTTTCTTATAAGTCCCGAGACTGTCTTGAAAAAAAGAGTATCACCACGATTTGGCCTCCATTCTTGCATGGCACAGTGGATGGAGACGATCAGCCATAGCCTTTCTTGGGCTGGTATAGGCTGTCTTCTTTACAACAGCCACCAAGGGTACCATACTCATGGAAATTACCTGCAAGGTCCCTACAGGGCCCATAAACAGAGCACTAACTCTACATGTGACCCTGTGGTGCTAACTTTGCCCTTGTGCCTCATATTCTAATTGGATACTTTTCTACCAAGGATGACTTTCATTCATTTATTTTTGCTCATATTTATAATATATACTTTGGATATATATATGCAGGGTACCTACTGAATAGAACTACTTTATTTCACATACACTATTCTCTTTTCACAGTTAATAAAGATTTTATAAACTACAGGTCCTTACCTACCTGGCCTGTAATGATGTTATGGAATTCATAATCTTCTGTCATGCTTACTTTGCTAATTTTGGTACATCATTTGTCTCTATTGATCATCCACTTGGGTTGGGTTTACTCCTTTTTATCGGGGATCGATTTCTTGTTCAGTCAGGTTACTGTGACAACCTGACACAGGCTTCTGGAAGCAATGGCTGCATCTACCAAATAGAAGCTCTGCCCATGCCTGTGACAGCATCAGCCAAGCCAGGCAGAGCTAGGAAAATGGTGGGGTGACAGAATTCTGGTATCTCTTTAGAAAGGAGATTGTCAGTAGCACCTATCCTAGCATGTGTGAATGAAACCTGGTATTGCAACATCTAAATAAACATCTACAGATAGTAACATATAAGAGAGATTTTTGGACCATTCCTGCTCCCTTCCAAACTCAAGTCGGCTATTTCTTAACTGTTTCAAATCTAATTATCTAATTCCTTTTTATCCTTTGAGCACATTTAAGGAAATTGCCAATACCATATATTTGCTTTTTTACTTTTCCTTAACAACAATATGAGTTAGATAACCTTTCATTTCAGTACATTTCAACTGCCTCATTCTTCTTAATTATTTCCTCTCATTCCAACCAAGGTAAGTATCATGAAGTATTTAGATAGGTCCTGTTGATGGACAGTTTGGTTGTTTCTAATTCTCTTTCTAGTTTAATGATCAGTTTCTTTAGTGAAGAAGGCAGTGATGAAATAGTTATTACCCGTCTTTGGTCTTTGCAAAAAATGCTAACTACTCATTGGTATTTGAGAGTTGACTCTATACATACAAGAAAAATATGAATCTGAATTGATGTAGCTCACTTTTTCAGAAATGAGAAAGTAGACTTGGGTATCTATCAGCTATTATTTTAACAATAACTCATGTTCTAAGTGTCTATATGTGCAAGGCCCCATGCTAACTACTTTACATAAGTTGTCCCTCCCAATTAGCCCTCTCATTTGTTCTAAAAGCAAACACTGTTATTATATTCATTTTACAGAACTATAGACCAAACAAAAGTCTACAGGCACATAGATACTAAAGGGGCAGGAATGCAACTGGAACACATACAGACCCAGGCAAGAAGCTGTGCTGTTAACTTTGGTTGCTGAGGGGATCACAAGTGTCTCCTGGTGTCTGGTTTTCTCCTCAGCTCCTCACATATGGGACTTTTTACTGAGAGAGTGAGTGAGAGAGGAAAGAAAGGCTCTTTTGGGTCCAAGAGTATAATCAAGGTCAAGTTATTTGCAAACAGAGATGGCAGGAAAGGACAGCAAAGCAAATACTTATTTCTGTGATAACTTTTAAGTCATTTAATGCTTTCAGATTAGTATCTTCAGTGCACCTCACTTGAGATTAAGTTTATTTTTGTACACACACACACACACACACACACACACACACACACACACACACACACACACACACTGTAGCAGCAGAGAAAACTTCAAGTTCTTGCTGTGAACTAGCTAGATAATTACAGGTTTTCTCCCTCAGAGAACAAAGTTTGGACTACTTGATCTCTGAGGGACGTTTGTAATTTGAAAGAACTTCAGACTATGGGGGAATTAAAAAAAAACTGTTAAGTACAAAGACCTCATTTTTCTTTACCTTCCAATAGAAGGCCTCAATATTAACATTTTTCCATGATTGCTTTGTGGTTCTTTTGCTCACTCACCCTTGTATATACTTGTGTGTGTGTGTGTGTGTGTGTGTGTGTGTGTGTGTGTGTGTGTGTGTGTGTGTGTGTGCATGTTCATTAATACACTTCTATATCACTAATAAATGAATACCTCACTATTTCCTCAAATATTAAGAAATGAAGTAGAGAATAAAATTATGCTCCTTTATCCTTAAATATTTCATTATGTATTTCCAAAAGAAAATATCTTCTCTTATGTAATCATAGTGTTACATAGAGTTATTGATATCAAGATGCTAACACCAATGGCATACTATTTAAGCTTAATGTAATATTGAGCATTTATAGTGTCCTTTATAATAAACTAATTTTATTTTTACGGTCTGGGATCCAATTCAGGATCAACCCTAATTTATACTTTATAGTGTTTCGTTATTTAAAAAATTAGATTGGTGGGTAAGCACTTCCACTGAAGTCTAGTCATTCTCAGTGTTTTCTTTCCATCTCTCTTCTTCTCCTTCCCTCTGCTCCTGCTCCCGCTTCTCCTCAGGGTGTTTATATTAGGTATGCACCATTGTGCCTGACTCTGTTTTGTGATATTTTTGAAGAGTATAAACCTGTTGTTTTCTGGAATATCCCTCATTTTAATGTGATGCTTCTTTATGGTTAGATTCAGGTTATGAATCTTTGCCAGGAGTCGTATAGAATGATAATGTGGGTCCTACTTGGTGCATTATGTTGGAAGGTATGAGATGCTAATTTGACTCTTACTGGCGAGTTTCACAACCTGATTAGGGATGGTGTCTGCCATATTTTTCTCTTATGATGCTAATATTTTCCCTTTGAAATTAATCTGCATCTTTTAGAGAGGCACTTTGAAGCAATGTTAATATCCTATTTATCATAAAACTTTTATACACAACAGTTTTAACAAATGCTGATGGTTTTTGCATAAAACATCTTTTCTCATTTTTTATTACCATAGAATCGTTTGTCATGCATGTGGACAGTGGATCCTGATCCACCAACCCCCTTGTCATACCCTCTTATCTTCCTCTCTGCTTTTAAAATTATTTCAGCAGCCTTCATTGTTCTATTTCATGTTTGAAAACCAAGTACTTGGATCATGTACATTCTCCTTCATCTTCTTCCATTGTTCCCCTTCCTGTTTCTCCCCACCCCCACTGTTACCCATTCCCCTAACAGAGCCTGATTTACTTTCCTGTCACTCATTTTACATTTAATTTTTATTAATTGCATCATCATGATATTTTAGATTCTCATGCATTATGTTTTCTATTTCCCAGTTTCCATCACATTACTGATCAACTGCTTTAATTGAGATTCATTGGACATTTTCATTCATGCAGTGTAGTTCAGAATTATTCACCCCCAGTAACCTTTTTCCCTTCTGTCCTCTCCCTGTCTCCCCTAAATAGTCCCATAGATAGAACCATAATATATATGTATATGAGTTGGAATATATATGATATATACTATCATACATCTCACATATGTATATAAATATGTATGTATCTATGTCTAGTAATATGTATGTTCTATAGGTCTAGCTTCCACAAATCAGTGAAAACATGATATTTGTTTTTTTGAGCTTGACTCATTTAACTCAATACAGTGATTTCCAGTTCCACTCATTTTCCTGAACATATGATTTCATTTTTCGTATGCACATGTAATATCCCCTGGCACGTATAAGCTGTGTTTTTATTCATTTATCCATTGTTGGATGCCTCAATTGATTCCACAGGATAGTTATTGTGAAAGGTGCTGTAGTCAACAAAGGTGTGCAGGAAGTTTTTTTTGTTTATTGACTTTCTCCTTCAATAAATGACTAATAGTGGTATGGAAGGGTCACAAAATCTGTTTATTTTTACTTTCTGAGGATCTACCATAATGATCTCTATGGTGGTTGTACTGATTTACAATTCCCCCTGTAGTATATGAGGGTTTCTTTTCCCCTCTTCCTCACCAGCATTTGTTAGTGTTTGTTTTATTGATTACTGTGATTCGGACTCTAGAGTAAAATGAAATCTTACTTAGTTTTTAATCCATATTTTCTTTATAGCTAAGGATGTTGAACATTTCTTCATGTATCTTTTAGCCATTTACATTTCTCCTGATAACTATCTTAAATTCTTTTGCTCATTTAATTATTTGTTCTTTTGGTTATTTAGTTTTTCTGGAAGGTATTTGTACATACTAGATATTAATCTATTATCTGGAAGCAAAGATATCCTCCTATTCTGTGAGTTGTGTTTTGGTTCCAGTAATATTCTTTTTCTGTGCAGAAACTTTTTAATTTGGTTTAGTCTCATATACTGGTTCTTTTATTTTATAGGCAATTCAAATCTAATTCAGAAAATAATTATCTGTGCCTATAGATTTAGTTTTCCCTCTGATTTCCTGTAATAGATTTGAAGTTCCAGGTCTTATATTTAATTTTTTGATCCATTTGGAATTGTTTTTGAGAGGAAGGGTCAATTTTTAGCATCCCAGTTTTTGACAGCTCCATTTATTGAAGAACATTTCTTCTCTTGTATAAGTTTTTAGTTCTTCTGTTGAAAATTAGATGGTTGTATCTGTGTGGTTTTGTTTCTGAGTCTTCTTTTCTATTTCTGTGGTCTTCTGGCCTATTTTTGTGCCAGTACCATGCTGTTTTTGTTACTGTGGCTCTATAAGGTAATTTGAAGTCTAGTATTGTGATACCTCAATGACTGCTCATTTTGATGGGGATTGTTTTCATGCTTCAGGTCTTTTGTGATTCCATATGATACCTCACTAACACAGACATTCTACTTTTGGGGGGAGCAATATTTTTCCCCTGATTTATTTCTCAGCCTGTTCACTGTTAGTATATAGAAATCGATTGATTTTTTGAGGGTTGATCTTGTGTAATATTATGTTTCTAAAGGTGCTTTTCAGATCTAGAAGTTTTGATGGAAGTTATACAGTCTGTTATGTACAGAATCATACTATTTTCAACTAAGGACAATTGACTTCTTTCCATATTCGAAACCCTTTTATTGTTATTTTTCTGATGCCTGTTTCCCTAGCTGGGAATTTTAGTGCCCTATTTATTAACAATGAATAGAGTAGATATCCTTGTCTTCAGAGGAATCGCTTTTATTTTTCTCCATTTAATAAGATGCTGGTTTACCTAAATGTCTTTCTGATGTTGACATACATTCCTTCTATTCCTAGTTTCTTCAGACCTTTTGTTATAAAAGGATATTTTGTCAAAAGCCCTTTCTGCTTCAATTGAGATGATAATGTACTTTTTGTTATTGATTCTGCTTATGTGAGGTATGACATTTACTGATTATCTATGTTGAACCATCTTTATATCCCAGGATAAAATCAACTTGATTATGATGTGTATAATTTTTAATGTGTTGTTGAATTCTGTTTTTTTTTTTAAATTGTATTTTATTTTATTTGAGAACATACTGTACAGAGGGGCTACAATTACATGGGCAGGATAATGCATACATTTCTTACCAAGCATTGCAGCCTCCTCCTTTGTTTACCATTCACTTCCCTTCCCCGCCTCCCCCCTCCCCCCACCCAATTTTACCCCCCTCCCCCCACCCAATTATACCCCTCTCCCCCCCCCACACCGACATTGTAAAGCTGGTTTTGACATGACATTTTGTACTTCTCATTGTTGCAACAGGTCCACCTGAATCCTTAAACGACTTGTTTGTCCCCATCTCCTCCACATGTTATACTGACATCAAATATAGTGAAAGCGGGGGTTACACTGTGGGGGAGGGACATACAAAGCAACAAAGAAATAATCTTATAAATGCGTTAGAAACACATGCCTGAAAGAAACGAAAACATTAAAATACATATTTAAGGGTTCATTTTCCTAATATCACATTATCTGACCTTTTCCGCTTGACTCATACCTATACTAGATATTGCAAATAAGGGAAACCATGGGACCTATGCTTCTTTGGGCCTGGCTTACTTCACTTAATATAATTTTTTCCAAACCTTTCCATTTCCTAACAAATGGGGAAATGTCATTCTTTCTGATGGAGGCATAGAATTCCATTGTGTATATATACCACATTTTCTTGATCCATTCATCTACTGAGGGGCATCTGGGTTGGTTCCATATCTTAGCTATGGTAAATAATGCTGCAATAAACATAGTTGTGCTGGTAGCTTTAGTGCGGTCTTGTTTGTAAACATTTGGGTAAATGCCCAAAAGTGGGATTGCTGGATCATAGGGGAGATCTATGTGAAGTCTTTTGAGGAACCTCCATACTGCTTTCCAAAGTGGTTGAACAAGTTTACATTCCCACCAACAATGAAGTAAGGTTCCTTTCTGTCCACATCCCCTCCAGCATCTGTTGTTGTTAGAGTTCTTGATTTTTGCTGTTCTAACTGGAGTGAGGTGATATCTCAATGTTGTTTTGATTTGCATTTCTTTTATGGCTAGGGATGTTGAACATTTCTTCATGTGTCTATTGGCCATCCTTCTTTCTTCTTCAGAGAAGCTTCTCTTTAAGTCTTTCGCCCACTTATTTATTGGGCAGTTGTTTCTTTGAGGATTTGTTGTTGGGTGGTTTAATTTTTTGAGTTCCAAGTATATTTTAGATATGAGACCCTTGTCCGTTGTATGGCTAGTAAAGATCTTCTCCCAATCGGTGGGCTTTCTATTGATCTTGCCAGCTATGTCATTTGCCCTGCAGAAGCTCTGCAATCTTATGCAATCCCATTCTGTTTGTAGAAATGTTATTATGATTTTTGCATCAATGTTGATGAAAGAGGCTGGTCTATAATTTTCTTTTTGTTGTGTCTCTGCTCAATTCTGAAATGATTAAAATACTGGCTTCATACAGTGAGTTCAGTAGTATTCCTTTCTATTCATGGAAGATTTTGAGCAGTTTTTGTTTACTTCTTAATGATGTCAGTGAATTCAGAAGTGAGTCAATTGGGTCCCATGATTATTTTGAAAGATTCTATTACTATTTCAATCTCATTGCTTGTTATAGATGTACTTAGGTGGTTTACATCTTCTTGGTTCAATTTTGGTTAGTCAACTGCGTGTAGAAACCTATCAATTTCTTCTAGATTTTTGTAGTTTGAGTATAAGTTTTCAAATCTTCCTTTATGAGTCTAGATTTCCGTGGTATTTGTTGTGCTATGTCCTTTTTAGAACATTACTTCTAAGCTGATTGTCAAATGAATCCTGAGATTCTTGCAGTTTTTACCTACAAACATCTTATTTGGCAATGATAAAGATTTGTTGTTTATTTATATCTGTATGATCAGTCAGATCTTCATTCGCATTTGATCAGTCACATTTAACTTTGTAAAATGTAATTCTCTGTAACACTACAAAGATTAAAGCCAACATAGCTTTTAACATTATTAAAAATATATATCCAAATAAAATATTTCTTTGTGAAGAAAATGCTCAACTTTTCAAATGAAAAAAGTTATGGTCATTCACATTGGAATTTACACTCAACAAATGGCTTATTTATAGTTTGAGTTTCACTTAGTTGCCAAATGCCAAACCTTCAGGTTTAAGGAAGAAGGTCACCTAAATATCATGATAGTTTTAGAGAGAATAAATAGAAGAAATGTAGACATTCTACCTTTCTTGGCTGCAAAATTGACTCTTGGGATTAACTTCGCCTAGTACACATAACATATTTCTTCCGTCCCTAATATCCCATGCTCTATACTCAGAGGTCAGCATCTGTGCTGCAGTTTTAAGGAAAGCCCTGATTCATTTGAGTCACACTGGCTTAGTTAGGTCTTTTCTACCTTGCTATTCTTCCTGAGGCTTGGAATATTATGATATAACCTATTGCTCTTATGAGTAGTTTTCACCTCTCTTGGGTGTGAGTTTGCCACTTTACATTTAGAACAAAAAGAAACATGGCAAACATTAAGATTGCTTCTCATTTCTTCACATTTAACTATTTATTATCAATATATATATCAATGTATATACAGTACTCTAGGAGTGTGATCTTCTTTAGAGAAGATCACAAGGGCTCAATAGCTATGTGTATATATTCATATAAACTGACACTTATCAAAATGAACTCCAAGAAATGGAGTACTGTACTATTTTCAGTTCTCCTCTTTCTCCTCCTCTTCCTCCTCCTCCTCCTCCACCTCCTCTTCCTCCTCCTCCTCCTCCTCCTCCTCCTCCACCTCCTCTTCCTCCTCCTCCTCCTCCTCCTCCTCCACCTCCTCTTCCTCCTCCTCCTCCTCCTCTTCTTCTTTCTTCTTCTTCTTCTTCTTCTTCTTCTTTTCTTCTTCTTCTTCTTCTTCTTCTTCTTCTTCTTCTTCTTCTTCTTCTTCTTCTTCTTCTTCTTCTTCCTCCTCCTCCTCCTCCTCCTCCTCCTCTTTTCTTTGGCTTACTTCCTTTGGTCACTGTTTTTGATATCTGTACCCTTGTATATAAGTTTATCTGATTTGGGGAGGAGAACAAGCATGGAAAGGGTGGGACAAAGGGTGAACCAATTCAGCATTGATACTCACTAGACACTACATTGGAAATTAACTCTATAACTTGAGGAGGAGGAGGATCAAGAGGAGAAAAATTGGGAGAAAATGAGAAAGGGATTGACACTGTTCAAACAGAAAGATACTCATTACCTGACTTATGTAATTGTAACCCCTCTGTACATCACCTTTATACTAAATTTTTTAAAAAATAGAGATAGAGAGAGAAAGAAATAAATAGATAGGTAGGTAGATAGCTAGCTAGATGGATGGATTAGCTAGCTAGCTAGCTAGCTAGCTAGCCAGATAGATAGATAGATAGATAGAGTAGCTTAATTACAGGCCTTCAATATAATACCAAAGCTGTGGTTAAAACATAGGGTTTTTCTGAGAAGTTGTAAGTGAATGAAAAATGAGAAGTTCTTGCTAATTCCTATAATTATTAAAAGAAGAAAAGTAGCTTAAAGGGAAGAATTAAGAGCTTTGTTCTTATTGTCATATTCAGTTATTTCAAATCAGAACTCTTTTGTTGTCTGTCAGTCATTGAAAGAAGAAATACATCCACTATGGGATACCTTCAAAAATCAGTTGGCAAACATCACACAGATCAGTTGTGAGCTCAGGAGCAACTACAGATAGCAGACTGTTTCCCATATTAACTTACTCAAGTTACATGTTCCAAGGAAAAGTGATAATCCTTCAGATCCTCTATACTTTCTTCTATCTAGTAGAAGAAAGAAAAAAAACTACTTGTGGAAAAATATAGACAATTGTTGATTTCCAAACTAACCCTGGCATCACCCCGATTTGCAACTGCTTGCATTGCTGAGGAAGAATCCTTTCCTCTCTCTTGCTTACAAATCTGACAGTTTGCCTTATCTTCTTTTGGTGGTGGCAAGCACTGATTACTTTAATATTCCATTGACTTATTAATAGCTGGATGATTAAATCTAAGAAGTGTTTATATTGTGTTTGCTTGTTATGAGGAATGATTGTTATAGACTGTGTCTTTGTAAGATGAGTAGAATATTTAACACTGCGAATATGGTGCTATAAAATGGTGCAAGAGACAGCATTTCTGTCTGTTTGTAGAAACAGAGGAAGGCTTCAAATAGACAGTGACAGTTCTGATGATATTGCAGAATGAGATGAGTTCGTCAAATTAGCACATATAGATATTTCAAGCAGGGGGAAATTAAGTAGAAATGCTTAGAGGTATGAAAATATACTATACAATGTTGATAGGAATGTAAAATGGAACAGATTCTGTGGGAAATAACTTAGCTGTTCTGCAAAAGGCTCAGTGGTAATATTTTTAGGATCCATCATATCTACTAATGCATATGTAACTTAAAAGATTGACAACTGGCACTCAAAGATGTATGTGTACATGAATGGTCATAAAACCATTAGTCACAATAACCAAAAAGTGTAAATGGTTAAAAACATTGTTTTATATGGTGGAAAGTTATTCAATCTCACGGAGGAATGAAAAACTGATACATTGCTATATTGTAATCTATCACTTGTGCCACACTTTCACTTTCAGCTTTTGCTGGTTAATTTGAGATAAGAATCTCATAGACTTTCTACTCAGGCTGGCTTTGAACTGTGGTTCTCAGATCTCAACCTCTTGAGTACTTAGGATTACAGACATGAGGCGCACCCAGTTACTACATTGTGATTAAACCTCAAAAAGTATGCTAAGTGAGCTAGGCGCCTATGGCTCAAGCCTGTAATCTTAGCTACTCAGGAGTTGAGATCTGAGGATCACAGTTCAAAGCCAGCCCAAGCAGGAAAGTAGTCCTATCTCCAATTAACTACCAGAAAATCGAAGTGGTGCTGTGGCTTAAGTGGTAGAGTACTCTCCTGGAGCTGAAGAGCTCTGGGACAGCGGCTAGGCTTAAAGTTCAAGCCACATGACCAACAAAAGAAAAAAATATATGCTAAGTGAAATGAATCAATACATAATATTCACACAGAGTATAACTTAAATTATATGAGAGATCTAGAATAGATAAATTCATGGAGGTTAAAATAAGATTAGTATTCATGGCCTAGGGGAAGGAGAAGTAGATAATAGTCAATTGATGGGCAGGGAATTCCCCTGGGGTAGTGAAATGTTTTGGACCAGGACAGGTAGGTCATCCATTTTGAATTTACTGAATTTTAATTGTTGATTTCAAATGATTAATTTCTGTTACTGACTTGCCTCCCAATGAAAAGAAAACAAAACACATATCTTTATAAATTTGCATTCTACTTACCAGACCCCTTGCTGAAGAGACACATATTTGTAGTCTGATCCCTTGGTCCAAATTATTCATTTAGTAAGTTAGAGTTAAAAATAATACTCAACTAAATGTCATATGCATTCAGTTAGATAAACAGATAACTTAATGAAGCGCAAGTAATAGATTCAATAGCAGACACATTTTCAAATGTCTCCCTTAGATTTAACATGGCAAATGTTTCTTTCTGATGTAACAAGTCCTTGTTGATATTTATAAGTGAGGATACATTATCCATTCTCATGAGGAACCCACTATCTTGAGCCTCATAGTATTCTTCTCTTGTCACTCAGCAAATGGAAAAGGACATGGTAGATTCCACATGGAAAGTTTTTATAAGATGGTACCTGGTTAGTAGAACTCATTCTTTCTCTACAAATATATTGGCCATAACTTGATAACATTGCCTGTGTAGGCTAAGAAATATAAATTGTTTCAGCAAAAAAATGTAAAAGAAACATTCCCTGACAGTGAATCCTCTGCAGACAATACACAAGAAAGTGCTAGTTCACTATGTGAAAAAAGTAGGCACTCCATGAATATGTAGGGAGTAGGCACTCCCTTCAATGTAAATAAGAGAGGGTCCATGTCAGCATGGGACTGGTATCACAAAATTCTTGGCACCTTGGTGAAAGGCTATGAGTTGTGAACCTGTGGCAAAAACCACTTGGTGTGTCTGCCAGCCAGACAATCAGCAAAATTCTCATTTGACTCTTAGGTTGTGTTCTTCATTTGTGTTTTAGGGCTTTTCTTGACTTTGATCCAATCTAGTTTCTCTATGTTTCCTGAGGGGCTTGTCATTCTTAAACAGCTGTCTCACTCTACCATCTATTTTACCTCAGTTTCTAGATTTTGCTGTCATCAAAAACTCTTCCCTGCCCTTGGGTTAGTCATCACTAAACATGACTATAAATGACCTCTTGCTATTGTCTACCTCCCAGGCATATCTTGAAGACTTACAACATGTACACACAAACAGATCCTTGGAATAATGTTAAATTTTTCTACTTCTGCATTTTATAATTAGCTGTGCTGAGTTTTAAAGAAGTCCTTAAAGAATTATGAAGGCCACCTGGTAAAACAAATTAATCTCCAAGGAATGTTAATCAGACTAATTGCTAATTACATGTCCTCCTTGATTGTATTACTTATAGATTGGGAAGTGTTTATGATGTACATTAATTTCTGTAAAGATACCAAAAGAACATTGCTTTTCCTCTGCAGTTTGCACAGGTGATGTATGTGCATGCTGATACTAAAAGATGCATTTCTCCATTATAAAAAAGATTAGTTATTGTTAGATCAGATCATTGCACACAATCTTAGAATGTGGGGGAATAACATTTATTCAAACCTATTGCTAGTGTCTTAGTTTCATGATTCAAATGGTTTTGTGGAAATATGACTTCTAATATACAAAACAATTGCCAGTGGGCTCAACTCAATCAAATGTGGCAAATAGGTTTAATTTTATATGCTAGTGGATTGATAGTAACTGCCTCAAGTATATTTTAGAGAAGTATATTACAGAGAAAAACATGGAGGTGAGTTTTCTAAGAGAATGCTTACCATGAATGTACTATGGCCTCTGTAACAAACTGTGATTAATAAAAGAGGAATCATAAAGAATAAAAACCATTTTTACTTACAATCGCAATACTAATAAAACAAAATTGATCAAAATCAGACAAACTGTAGACAAATTTTACTAAATACATGTATATATAATCTATATGAAATAGTATCTACTTATCATCAAGCTATCTGTACATGTTTTTGATGGCTTACTAGGCTAGAACTCTACTACCTGAGCCATGACTCCAGTTCTGGTTGTTGTTATTGTTTTGGAAGGGCTGGTATATTTGGGGATAGACCCTAGTGAACTTTCATTTTGTTTGTTTGTTTGTTTTTGTGTGTGTGTCAGTCCTGGGGCCTGAACTCTGAGCCTGTGCACAGTCCCTCAGCTTTTCACCTCAAGGCAAGCTCTCTACCACTTTAGCCACAGCACCACTTCTGGCTTTTTCTGCTTATGTGGTGAGGAATCAAACCCAGGGCCTCATGCATGCAAAGCAAGCACTCTACAACTGAGCCACCTTCCCAGCCCCCTAGTGAACATTTTTGCTGGTCTAACTTCAAACTGTGGTCCTCTATACCTCAACTTCCTGAGTAGCTACAATTTCACACATGAGCTACCAGCACCTGCTGCTGATTATTATTAAAATATATTTGTCCCAATATAGTAAAGGAAAAATGCTTAAAACTAAAGCTCCTTATTTAATTTTAGTTATTGATGTCTAGAAATGAATTAACGTTCTTAGTAAAAATAATTAAGATTTTATAATGAATTTCTTTCTGTGATTTTTTTGTTACATATTTATATGGACATTTTCTCCTACACTTGCCCTTTATTTTGTGTTAGATTAGTTATTTGACTATATACTAACTCAGGAACTTACCTCCTTTTTGTTTCATGAGTTCTATTTTTTAAAAAATCCTATCGTAGGGGCTGGGAAGGTGGCTCAGTGGTAGAGCGCTTGCCTTGCATGCCTGAGGCCCTGAGTTCGATTCCTCAGCACCACATAAGCAAAAAGAAAAAAGCCGGAAGTGGCGCTGTGGCTCAAGTGGTAGAGCACTAGCCTTGAGCTGAAGAGCTGAGGGACAGCGCCCAGGCCCAGAGTTCAGGCCCCACGACCGGACCCCCCCCCCAAAAAAAAATCCCATCGTAAAGGTGATATACAGAGGAGTTACAGTAGCATAAGTAAAGTAATGAGTATTTCTTTCAAACAGTGTTTCCCCCTCCCTCATTTTCCCCAGCTTTCCCTCTCTCCCCTCTCCTTCCCCCCCAACTTGCAAAGTTATTTTCCAACATAGTGTCTTGTGAGTATCACTGTTGCATTGGTTTACCCTTTATTCCACCATTTCTGTGATTCCCCTTCTTTTCCCCAAATCAGATATACTTATACACAACTCAAAAGGCACTAAAATCAGACAGAAACAGTGACCGGGGAAAGGTTTTAAACCTTCTCGTTTCCATATGATGGAGATCATTTTGATTAGCATCATTTTATGTGGTAATACATAATTATTGGGCTATTATGAACCTCTATTAGGACTATCCTAGGCATATATTAATTTTTACAAACGAGGCAAACCATGGAACCTATGTTTCTTTGGGTCTGGCTTACTTCACTTGATATGATTTTTTCTGTCTTTCCATTTCCTTATGAAGCTCTATTATTTTTTTAACTGAAGTATTTAGGACTGTGATCTGTGAATCTTTGGAAGATATTTATCTGGGAATCAGGTCTAAATTCTATTCATGATTTTTTGTCAGCGAATCTTATGACTTAGGCCATTATAAGGCCCTCAATGACTTTGACTAAAATGAACCTTGAGGTTCGATTTTCTGCATGAATAATGCTATTTGGCTACTTGTCCTGGTTGACATTTTGCCATCTCACTTTGGTGCATTGTCTAATTTGTCTTGGTCACTCACTGAGCACAAGGGGACAGTACTTGGCAGATTGCTCCCTTCATTTCTTCTTGACCAATAGCCAAAACCCATGGCAGGTTGAAACCTTTTTTCTTGACTCTCCTGCCATCGTTGACAGATGGATCTGGCAGGACCATTGGCTTGCAATCACATTCAGTCCTTTAAAGTAAAAATCTGTCATTTTAAAGGAAAAAAATACAGTAGTGAAATATTACAATACAAATACCCAGAAACATAGAAATAGTTATCTGCCCAGTATAAAATGGCCAAACATTTTCAGACCTACTTTATTATCTTTCCTCTAAAATTTATTATTTTCAAGGATTTTTCAATACAAAATACTATTAGCATTCTCAATATAATTGAACTGAAATTGACCTAATCTTGTCCCTACAAATTGCTATGACTTTGCAATTGGTGAGTGATGCCATGATAATGGCTTCTTGCTTCTGGCCCAAGCCATAAACCTGAGAATCCTGATCCTTAGCTGTTCCTTTCTGTGTCCCTCTGTCCTCACACATTCTAATTGATTTCATAAACCTTGTTGATTCCATTTCCCATTTACTTTTTAATCTGTCCTTTCTCCTTCAATGAAAGGAATTTCTCTAGATTGTTTCCCTGATTCGAATTTCATTATTCTGTCCCATCTACCCTCTCCATAATAGAGCACAGACAGCACATATCCAATTTCTGTGTTCTTTCCATCATTTTTTTACTTTATTTTAAAGGTTTTAGAAGTTTTTCTATGCTGCTTATGCTTTATTATACACAAACAATAACTATAAAATGAGTCATATCAATGCTCCAGGAAATAATTTCTCCCTTCTGAAAGTTTCAATATTTAGTCAATCTAAAATAGTATCAGTCAATATGCTATAAAATTTGATTTTTTGAAAATTGTTGTTCTCCTAAAATAATCTTCCAGGTGTTCCTCCTTTATTGTCATTTAAAAAATACTGAAATATGAAATCTATAGCTAAATATTTACTTATAACCCAAATTCCTTCCTCTTATGTTCAATCTTTAATTTTTTAAAGTATGATTTTTTTTATTGTAAAAATAGTGTACAGAGGGGTTGCAGTTACATGAGTAAGATAATGAGTATATTTCCTATCAAACATTGTTACCTCCTCCTTTGTTTTTCCCCTACTATTCCTTCCCTCCACACCTCCCCAACTCCTCCCTCATTCCCCGGACAAGTTGTAAAGTTCGTTTTCAACATAGTATCTTGTACATCTATCTCATTGTTACAATGGGTCAACCTGTATCCCTATTTAAGCATTTTGTTTTTTTTCCCCTTCCCCTCCCCAAATTAGAAAAGTGTATATACAAGATGCAGGGCACTGGAATCAAATACAGTAAAAACAGGGATTATACCGTGTGGGAAGAACGTACCAAAGAAACAAAAAAAATCACATAGTACATTATAAGTATGTTAAAAGCAATAGCAAGCAAGAAAAAAACACTTGTGGTTCATTTTGCTTAACATCATCTTATATGGTCATATGTACATAGCTTTTGACCTTTTCTGCTTGTCCTAGACATATACTAGTTATTGCAAATAAGGGAAATCATGGGACCTATGTTTCTTTGGGCTTGGCTTGCTTCACCTAATATAATTTTTTCCAAGTCTTTCCATTCCATTTCCTAACAAGTGGGGTGATGTCATTCTTTCTGATGGAGGCATAGAATTCCCAGTTCGAATGGCTATAATCAAGAAGTCTATTAACAACAGATGCTGGAGGGGATGTGGCCAAAAGGGAACCCTACTGCATTGTTGGTGGGAATGTAAACTTGTTCAACCACTTTGGAAAGCGGTATGGAGATTCCTCAAAAGACTCCATATAGAGCTCCCGTATGACCCAGCAATCCCACTTTTGGGTATTTACCCAATCGATCACAAACAAGGGTATACTATAGCTACCAGCACAACTATGTTTATTGAGCATTATTTACCATAGCTAAGATATAGAACCAACCAAGATTCCCCTCAGTAGATGAATGGATCAAGAAAATGTCATATATATATATATATATATATATATATATATATATTCAATCTTTAATTCTATGTAAAATCTCCCTATAGTTGAGAAGCAATTTAGGTTTTGTCTTTTCTCTTAGACTGGATTATAATTCCTCAATTTAATACATGTATGTAAACTTCTAATGTTCTCTTCATCCTACATATTGGGCTGATAGCTCTTCCTATGTATGTATTAACTTTTCAGGAACAAAATAAAATTCTTTGTCAAGGTGCAGACCATATCTGTACTTTCTAAGGCCTTGATTCCCTTGTTTAGTTGGTGATCCAGATGCCAAATGCTCAAAATTGAAATAATCATCTCCTCAGTCTTTATCCTTTAGTCCTATCATGATAAAGGATACTGATCAGGACATTAGGACATTAAACACATATACAGACATATATGCTCATCCCTCCACACACATCCCACAGAGAGTGAGAGAGAGAGAGAGGGAGAGTACCTTCTGAAGAGGTCTTGTTTTATCCTTGAAATTTTTGATAAATCCACTGTCAAAGTCATTAACTATAACACAAGTAGGAGAAGTGGTGTTGGTCCATGGCCACAATTAAACAGTCTATTAGCTGGTTCCCAGGCAGGCCAAAAACTGAAGGCAATATATGTAGGTCTTCTCATTACACTTTGAAACTAAGAATCATATATTTTCCACGTTGCAAAACCCAACTTTGCTTTCAAACAGTATTTGTTAAAGCTCTCCTTAAAAAGTTATATGTGCTCATAAGTAAAAGGGCTTTCATAAAGCTTCTTTTCACAAGAAGGCAAATGATTAGTCCATGAACTAATTGATAAAAATGTTGCTGTTTTCATGGTAATAACAGACAGAGGGTAGACAAACAGGAATACCAACTATATCTTCACAACTTGACAGAAGCAGTCTAAACATGTAAGACTATGAGAACTTAAAACTTTTCATCCCATTGGTCCAGTAATATTGTGTGGCTCTTATTTTATCTTGCAAAACTGAAATTACTTGAAGTTCAAATGGCCAACTTCTTAGTTAAGAATATGTACACACAAAATACACATTGTGCAACTTGGTCACAGGAAAGGTGAGAAACACATCTATGTTTTCCCATGGCTTTGAACATCTGGACTTGTCCATCATATTAAATCTATTTTTATTTTAAAGCTTGCTTTCTCACTTATGTCTTTGTTCTTCTTTTTGTTTGAAGTGGGGGTGGAATAGGTTCTACAGCTGCTCTGGAAAAGCAGTGTAAAAATTCTGTGCTAACCTTCATGATGAAATATGCTACTATTTAACAGATACCCACTTGTGCTCTTGACAGCTGTGTCCCAAGGGAGAGAAGATGTTTGTTCCAGAATTTAATCAAGCCATGGCCTGTCGGAAGCCTAACTTATGTGGTGTAATCACTCGTATCATTCATGGCTTGTCTTTCATTAATCTGAGCCAGCACAGGTAGCAAGGGAACAAGGAATCCATTAGCATGACATATGATGGCCTTCCCCACCTTTTGGAGTTTTAGAAGAAGGTTTCTGGGTTTGTCCCAATCATACAAGAGATGCATAATCACTTAGACCTATTTTTCCCAGACAGTTAATATCTTTCTCATTTCTTAAGAAGGAAATGATCTGCATAACAATGACTCAGTTGAGGTATGAGCTGCATAACATTCCCATTGATGAAGGACCATATATTTGATGGTGGTGTCATAATTATTATATCACATTGTGATATCATAGGATCCTTATTTTGTCTAAGTATGCTCTGAAATTTTGTGTAATGAGTACCTTGTCCAACCATGCATATCTCAGAATAGATCCCAGTCATTAATTAATATGACTTTAATTGTATTTGGGTTGTCAATGTCCCCTTGAGATGTTTTCATATTCACCACATTCAGGTGCAGACTGTTGGGTTTGCCTCATCTTGGCATCTTACATCAGATTCTACAGAAGGAACTATCTTACTTGCAAAAGTGATGAATGAGATGAGACACCAGGACTATTTTTCATACTTTCAGAAGTATATTAAATGCATTTGAATTTGTTTTTAAAATAAAATGAGAACATTCAGGAAAAAAGTTATATTTTTGGCCACTGGAAATTTTTTCATGGATTCTTATCTTGATAGCGACATTTATCTTTGCTAGTCTCACATGACAGTGTTGTTGCCCTTAAAGCTGAAATTTTTAATAAGCCTAACTATTACAGTTCAACACGCAGCCTGTTTCCCTCTCCAGATATTCATAGGCATATTAAAATACAATAATCTTTCAGTACCCATGGGGATTGTTTCCAGGAGTAAGAAAAACTACAGGATGCTCAAGTCACATGTAGAATATAGCACACTATTTGCATATTACCTTTGCACATTAAATCATCGTTAGATTACTTATATATCTAGAACAATGTGAAAGCAGTGTTATATTGTTTAGTGAGTAATGTGAAGGAAAGACTGTGTGTATTCAGTACAGATCCAGTATTTTTTTTCCAGAATATTTTAGAGCAAGTTTGATTGAATCCACAGAAGTAGAATCCATGGATATGAAGGATCAACTATAAATCTAAAATACAATGAGTGAATGTTAGACATTTGAATGAGTCGATTTAAAGACATGTTATGTTTCACTTAAATTTAAAAAGCATAAAGACATTTCCATCATTTATTTTAAATTTATTTTCCCCAAAGCTCTCATGTGTTCTTGAATATGCAGTCATATAAATAATATAGCCTTCCATCTAGGCACGCATCTTCCCTGGGGGAAAATTGTTGAGTTGGAGGATCAAACATGGTACATGGCACTCCTATTTGGGTGGGACAAGGATAGGGCTCTAGGAAAAGAAGCAAGAAAAAGTTGTGTGCTTCATGAGAATGAGAGAGAACCTTCCCCCACCTATATCTGTCCATTTAAGATCAAGCATGTGCAGCAAGCTCCACAAGAGGCAAGAGAATGAAGATCAGAAAAGATATACTGAGGGGCCATGTGACAAGGTGGGGAACATACACTGCTGCGTGAAGTAACGTAGTTCAAAGTTTTACAGAGCAAATTAGAAATAGTATGAATCCCCTAAAACAATATGCTAGCAATCTTATGGCCTTGACTATTGTACAGGACAAAAGAAAATATTTTCTTTGACCATCCTGGTTCCATAGTTGATCCCTCTGCAGTAGAAAAGCAAGGAAATGTATTTGTTTCACCCTACATAGAAACCTTCTTAGAGAAATGAAGACCAGAAGTAGTTAAACTTATGGGGTTTTTTTTGTGTCTGTTTTGTTTTGTTTTGTGTTTTTGTTTTTGTTTTTGTCAATCATTGGGCTTGAACTCTGGGCCTCTGGGCGCTGTCCCTCAGCTCTTCAGCTCAAGGCTAGCGCTCTACCACTTGAGCCACAGCACCACTGACAGTTTTCTTGATGGTTTATTGGATAAAAGAGTTTCATTGACTTTCCTGCCCAGGCTGGCTTTGAACCTTGATCCTCAGATCTCAGCCTCTTGAGTAGCTAGGATTTCAGGCCTGAGCCACCAGCGTCGGGCAACTTCTATATCTACATGCTAGGTTTAACAAACACAGCAGATAGGGAGAAATATGATTGAGGGACAAAACCGTATGGCAAAAGGTGATGAATGGGTCAAAACGTAACAAAGCCTGTTTGTTCAGATTCTTCAATATGTTTCGAGTCTTAGGAGATTATGATGTTCTTTTCTCCTAAATATAGAAATAACACTGTTTACATGAGGGTCTTATGACTTCAGAATCAGAAGCAAGGTGGGGAGTGAGCTTCCTACTTCTGCCCTCAGAGGCAGACTATATCAAGATATAGTCTATTTTGGGGGGTGGGCAGTGTGTCCTGAAGTGAATCCACAGCTGCTGAGAAATACATGCTCATCAGAAAGTCTAGCTTCTTTGGCAGATAAGGGCTTGATAGATACTCAATACTTGAGAGTGGCATCCTCCATGGAGTCAGGACATGCTCCCCAAACACTTGGCAATTTGTTATTTGAGAAAAGAGAAGATAGAAAGACCAGCCTCACCTCCACCCTAATGTTCCACTGGTGCAGGTCGGAAAACCCAAACATATTAGGGGATTTTCCTCTACCCCTTAGAAAGAAGCATCCTTTTTTTGGGGGGGGGGTCCGGTCGTGGGGCCTGAACTCTGGGCCTGAGCGCTGTCCCTCAGCTCTTCAGCTCAAGGCTAGCGCTCTACCACTTGAGCCACAGTGCCACTTCTGGCTTTTTTTCTTTTTTGCTTATGTGGTGCTGAGGAATCGAACCCAGGGCCTCTGGCATGCAAGGTGGAAAAATTATATTAAGTGAAGTAAGCCAGGCCCAAAGAAACATAGGTCCCATGGTTTCCCTTATTTGCAATATCTAGTAGATGTATGAGTCAAGCAGAAAAGGTCAGATAATGTGATGTTAGGAAAATGAACCCTTAGATATGTATTTTAATGTTTTTTTCTTTCATGCATGTGTTTCTAAAGCATTTATAAGATTATCTCTTTGTTGCTTTGTATGTCCCTCCCCACAGTATAACCCCTGCTTTCACTATATTTGATTTCAGTATAACTTGTGGATGAGATGGGGAAAAACAAGTCGTTTAAGGATACAGGTGGACCTGTTGCAACAATAAGAAGTACAAGTTGTCATGTCGAAAACGAGCTTTACAACATTGGTGGGGGGGGGAGGGGAGGCTGGGAAGGGATGTGAAGGATAAACAAAGGAGGAGGCTGCAATGCTTGATAAGAAATGTATGCATTATCCTGCCCATGTAATTGTAACCCCTCTGTACAGTATGTCCACAAAAAAAAAAAAAAAAAAAAGAAAGAAGCATCCTTATCTCTGAAGACACAGGGATATAGAAAAGACTTTAACTAAAAGGATCTGGTTAGTATATACTTGTTTGTTATTATTTTACCTAATACTCTTTGCCTCCTCATGCTTTCCTCACTGCTCATCCTTCATCAATCCTAGCATACAAATGCACAGTTTCTACCTGCTTCTTTGGGTCTCCATTTCTTTATGAAGCCTCCCAATATCACATTAAACCAATATTAAATAAATATTAGCATGCCTTTTCTCCTGTTAATTTGTTTGCTTTCTAAGGGGCCTCAGCCATGGACCTAGCAATAGGCATGTTAGAGAAATCCTTTGCTCCCCCATACTTGGTTTGAACAAGCCCTCGAGATGAATCTTAGGCTCTGCAAGCTTCTGTGTGACACCTATTGCATGGTGTCAGGCTTTCAGAACACAGGATTCCTCATACTCTTTACTCAGTGGGGAGCCCTGGCACAGCAGCTGATTAGGAATGCCACAGATTCATCCTCCCCCCCCCACCCCTGGAGAGAAAAATGTACCTAGTCAAGGTGTGAATGAGTGGTTCACGATGTGGATGAGTGGTTGGGCATGTGGAGAAGGACTCCGTGGAAGATAACAAGTAGCCCATTTCCAGGGCTGTGAAAAATGTGTGACTCTTTTCCTATTTCGACCTACGTTTTCGGAGAACTTAACTGATATTGGATGATCACAGCAGGGGAAACAAGAAGAACAAAATGCCAAGAAGGTAAGCTAATTCAGAAAACTGCCACTTGGATAGAGATTGGGTAGTCAATATCCAGGTGGAAATGGAAGACTTCTTTGTACTTCTGACTAATGGATTAAAGTGATAAAATTCACACAGGGATGTTATGTTATCCTCCGTGATATTGTGAATCACCAGGTTTTATAAGCTCAGAATGCACCCTGTGTTCAGAGCCCCCAAAATAAAATTACTCTTCTCAGCAAGTTTCCTCTTGCCCTAGAGTAATTTCTCAGATGGGCCTGTACATCTTCAGCCCCTGGTTATATCCTACCTGTGGCTTACATAAAAGCCTTCACATGCACAGCTATCATTTTTCTTTGCTTTGAAAATAGGGGCAAAATATTTCCTCTTTGATGCTTCACAGAAACAAAATGATGATGTCTCCTTACTATGAAAAAATCAGACGAGGATGTTAATATTTAATTATCTGAACCACATGTGATGCCAGCTGAGTGTGTTCAGTGTGCTCAGAAGTTTGTACCAAGAGCTGCATTTAATATCTGTTCTTCCACATCATTCCAAATGTATTTTTAGTTACTTTAAAGATGCTCATGTGAATAATTGATGAAGGCTCCTTGTTAAATTAAGTAGAACTGTATTATAAAGAATAATTTTTATGACAGGTACTATTTGTTCACCATTATCTATTCCTTAAAGTTTTAAATGTTTGTACTCTTGAGCCCGATGACATCAACTTGCTCAGAATACTAAGGAACCACACCAACTGTGGTTATGATTCTTTCATGATTCAAATTATAAGACTCATGTGTGTATCATGTTCATCAACTTTTTTACTAGAGAACAATAAGTGTAAAATCTATTCTTTAAAAAAATCAATTTGTTTAAAGGAAATAGGAAATTTCAGGCAGGTCTTAGAAGAACATTGTATTTAAAAATTAGAAAAAGAAAAGAACTATAAATTACTCATGCATAGTTCTTTCTCTTTTGGAGCTGTTCTAGGGCTTGAACTCAAGAATCTTTTGCTCTTGCTTGCCTTTTTACTCAAGACTGGTGGCTCTACCACTTGAGCCATACCTCCACTTTCAGGTTCTTGCTGGCTGGAGAGATAAGAATCATTTGGCTTTGTCTGCCTGGGTTTAGCTTCAAACTGGGATCCTCAGATCTCAGCTTCCTGAGCAGCTAGGATTACAGGCGTAGGGAACTCAACCCCAGTTTTCATTTGCAGTCTTAAAACATATGCTCTAATAGCCATGTAAACCTTATTTGTTCAGTTGCACAAAATCTTATTATAGAGGTCCATCTTCCCAATCAATCTTTTTCTTTAAAAATTTCCCTTGTCATTTGCAGGAACTTATATATTCAATACTATTTTTATTTTCCAAAGTTTATGAAAGGCTCAGTTTTTTTCCACATGTTTCTACACAGAAACACACACACACACACACACACACACACACACACATATGATTATAAACAAAACTTCAAGCTCATTGTCAGATGGCAAAAAAATCCAATCTTCCTGGGTTCCTAACTCTATTCATGGTTTTTAAAAGCATCTACTTATTACAATAGTAATTCAAAACATATTGCATCTCTGAACCTAAGTCAGCATCTCCCAACTCCTAGAGGAGTCTTATTACTCTACTGAAAAATATTTTCAGGTCATATTTAATAGGTAAGAGCAAAGATCTTAATCAGTATGGATTTCAAATACTGGCGAAATAGGTTATGATTGTATAGGAAATTGGAAAATATTGAACTGATGGTGTCTCTCCTGTGCTGTGAACATGGGCTTCTCATATTTATTGGGCTTATTTTAAAGTTTCTTTTGTATGCAAAGTAGGCAAAATTACATTTTCTGCTAAAGTAATTCATTATTTAACATAGTTGAATAAATTCATTCAAATCATTTGGGAAGTGCACATAATAAAATAATGCATATATTCCTTCAACTTAATCAGTCGAAAGCCTTTATTTACTCTAGGTCTGTAATTCTAACTCTTGGGATAAGGAAGATGTTATTCTCTAAAAATTTGACTTAAGCAAATTTATCCTGAGATGCAAAACAGAGGTTTGAATTTGAGCCTCCCAGGCCAGAATTTAAATGAAAATGTATACAGTCAATTCCTGCGGTTAATTTATAATTAATTTACCCATAAGCACAGGTTTCATAAGAGGACATTCCTGTAATGATGCTCTTCATGAAAGTCAATTTTACTTGAGTATTATTTATTTTAGTCTTCGGTCAGCCTTTCAGCTATCCTTATAGTTGCTTTGGTGGATTTTTCTTATATTCTTTTGTGTTAAAAAGCCATCTTTCCATGAACTTTGTATTAATACTAACAGCATTGTCTGCTAGGGACATAGGATCACAAATTTCTTGTCTAGGAAGTTAGATGAATGGGGAGGCTCCTGGTAAGATGAAACTTTGAAAAAGACAGTGGAAACGGAGACAACTGCCTTCAGCCAGGAGGGAAAGAAAGTTATTTCTTTCTCTGCTTTCCATTTTTCTTAGCTGGGTTGGAAATAGCTGCACATTGTAGTAAGTAGTTAAATCCAAGGGGTTCGTACCTTTTAGGCTTAGGTAATAGGAAGAACTCTTAGGTAACTAGAAAAACTCTTTCATGTAAGAACAAAAACCTATTCACCAGTGTTTCTTAGATTGAAGCCCTAAGATCACTTATTAGCATCAATATCAATGTTGGAGGATTGCCATTTTCCTTTTTGGCCCCCTCTTAATCAAACAGGATTACTGTAGAAACTCAGGCCCCAGCAATGCTTTAGTAAACCTTACACGAGATTTTGAAAATATAGTACTCTTTTAGAGGTTCCCAGCCTCTTCGCTCTCTTCTACCTAAAGAACACCTCAGGTGTGATCCAGGTTGCATCTCACCTTTCCTCCAGAAGGGATTGTCTCAGAGACAAGTAGTTGAGGCAGGTGGAGTACAAAATTGAAAGAAAGAGGAAGACTGAATCAAAAGAAGAGATTGGAGGAGACCAACACTGGAAAGGGAAATTCAGGTAGTAGGCAGGTGGGGGCATGAGAGGATGGTACACTTCTGACTCTAGTCCTAGTTACTTCCGTGTGTGTGTGTGTGGGGGTGTGTGTGTCTGTGTGTGTGTGTGTGTGTGTGTGTGTGTGTGTGTGTGTGTGTGTGTGTGTGTGTGTGTGTGTGTGTTGGTGCTGGATCTTTAACTCAGGGCCTAGAAACTGTCCCTTACCTTTTTTTTCCCCAAGCCTTATCCTTCTTTACTAGAGCCATGTCACTTCTAACTTTTGGTGGTTAATTGGAGATTGAGAGTCACAGGGTCTTTCCTGTCCAGGACTAGCATAGAACCACAATCCTTAGATCTCAACCTCCTGAGTAGCTAGGATTGTAGATATGTGCCACTGCTGCCTAGTTACCTGTTTTGGGGCACAGGAATACATTTATCTTCTGGGATTGATTTTCTCACTTAGATCCAGGTTTTAAATGGAATAAAATTTCTTCTCTCATGAATGATGAGGAACTTTAATTGGGAAGGTTAATAACTCAATTTTAGAGGACAAAAATGCCCATTCAAATGTTACTTTAAGTCCTAGCAATATTTGACATCCACTGAGTGCCTTTGAGGAACTGGGATTATCATAAAACCTCACACGTATTGATTTACCCAATGATGTATGTATGTCTGTTTGTATCTTTGTAATTATTTTATTCTTTCAGCATTAGAAATTGAACCAATACCTTTGTTTAGTCAAGCAAGCACGCTACTACTGAAATCCATCCATAGGCCTTAGCTTTTTGAGATAGGGCATTATTCAGTAGTTTAGCCTCACTTGCCAAGCAGTGTTTCTAAGAGTAAAGTCCTCCACTTCCAGCATACTGAATCACAAGGCTGTAGCACACACCTAGTCATAGCTGTATTTATTCCATTAATTGATTAAACTAATATACTTAATGATAAAGTTTAGAAAATATAATTTTCTTCCTCAGTGTTTAAACTGTTCATCTTTAATAAGAAACACCAACTCTGGGTTGAAAATAACTCCTATGTAAATTGACTCCAAAAATAAGGATTTGTACCATCTCTTATAATAATTGTAGTGAGACAGCAGACTTCAGGGTATCATTGCTGTTACTATTACAGTCTCCACGGTTCAAGACCAGCATCATATGTGGCTACCTGTGTTATAGACTGCCAAAGCCAGGAAAGGCCACAGCCATCCAGAGACCTGGACTAATATCTTACAGAGAGGAAAATAGCGTAGGTTGGGTTTCAGGCACTATCATGTAATAGCATTAGACCTACACTGGGGAATATAGTCTCTTCATCCAGGCTCTGGTTGAAGAGCAGACAAAGGGCCATCAGCAGTGATAAGGATGGCAACTAGCTAATCACAGTCTAATTATAGTGTTTTTGAGGGGCTTCTTACCAACTAGCTCTTTATAATCTTCATATTGGACTAGATAGTGTTCATTCATCTCTCAACGAGATTGAGTGTTTCGAGTGTTTTGTTGTCATTTCTCAATTTGAAGTGTAGACATATTATGTTTAAATCCCTACCAATTTTGTTTGCTATACATCATCACATATAAACATATTGTTACTTTCATGTAACAACAGTTTTGTCTTTCTGTCAGTTAAAAATCCAATATATGATTTCTCTTACTGCTATTCTTTTAAGTAATATTTCTTTTAAATAATGAGTATATTTTGTTCTTTTTCAATTCTGTGCCTTTTACTCTGCCTACTCAAAAAGTTGTCCTACTAAGTTGATCTAGTTGTGTTTTCTAGAACATGGCTTGTATTTCTGAAGTACCTCCCCGCTTGTTGATTTATTCAAAAATTATATGTAACTATTTAATGTTTGAATCTTATTCCTATAATTAGATAGTAAGCATGAGAAATAAGTCCCCTTAGTTTGCAAGTTAGAGCCTATGCCTCTGGATGAAATACAATAGCTAGAGGCCTAACAAATATATATATATATATATATATATATTTTTTTTTTTTTTTTGCCAGTCTTGGGGCCTGAACTCTGGGCCTGGGGCGCTGTCCCTCAGCTCTTCAGATCAAGGCTAGCACTCTATGACTTGAGCCACAGCGCCACTTCCAGTGTTTTTTCTGCTTATGTGGTGCTAAGGAATCAAACCAAGAGCCTTATGCATGCAAGGCAAGCACTCTACCACTGAGTTCCCTTCCCAGTCCCTAACAAATATTTTTTGATTGAATGATTGCAATTTAATAGTATAGATGCACTCTTGAATAAAAAGATAATTTTGATTTAAGAGAAAACTACAAACAAGACTAACATTTTTTTTACCATAAAAACTCTGATTTTCTTTTGTTTGCTGTTAGTATATTTCCTTTTTAAAGTTGTTCATGAAAAGTAGATAGTTTTTGGTTAGCTCTCCTACTTATTTCTGCCTTCTCCTTCTCATCATTCTCTATCAGTCCCAGGAAGCAGGGAAGAATTTTTTTAAGTGTTTTCTCTAGGTTGGCCTCTGCCCTTTCAATGTGTTTATATATTTCTTTTCTTAGAAGTTTTGAGAAGAATGTGGTGACATTTCAGAAGTCTTGCTTCTTCAGATTTAAACTCTGACCTATCTACATTCTGATTGGATATCTGGTTGGTGCTCTGGTCTTGTGGGGTCAGTTATCAGCATGGATCCTTACTTGGCATTCTCTTACTCTTACATGTTCAATTTCGCCTTTTAATCTTCTCTTACTCTTACATGTTCAATTTCGCCTTTTAATCTTCTCTTACTCTTACATGTTCAATTTCTCCTTTTAATCTTAACATTACTGTGTTTAAGAAAGCTGGTTTTCAACAGGTCTTTGATGACTTCCTAAGATACTTTGTGTGTGTGTGTGTGTGTGTGTGTGTGTGTGTGTGTGTGTGTGTGTGTGTGTTCTTTGTGTGGAGCCTTACCCTTTATAAAGTTAGTAAACTAGCTTGGGAAAGGTTCAGAAGTGAAACATAGCCAATTTTAAGTAAGATAATTGCAATTAAATACAGCTCTATTTTTCTCCATCCTTGTCTTCAATTTTTGCTTCCTCACTTTTCATCTTTTGGAAGCTCACAGAGCTCTGTAACCATCCCTATCCACGTTTTATTGTTTTAATAAGGCCATTAAATAATAGTCGAGTCTGTCTTTGAAGAACTTTACACAGTAGAGCAAATATTCTGAAAAATAAAACCAGGATTTTAAGAATTTTTTGAGCTGGCAAAAGAACAAGATGGTACCTCATGGAGATTCTATCGGGCTTAGAGTTGGAAAGATTTCTTGGTGTTTGAAATTGATTCAAAACAAGTGATAAAAGTAGAGAAAATGGAGGCTGGGAAGGTGGCTTAGTGGTAGAGGCTTGCCTTGCATGCATGAGGCTCTGGGTTCGATTCCTCAGTACCATATAAGCAGAAAAAACTGAAAGTGGCGCTGTTGCTCAAGTGGTAGAATGCTATCCTTGAGCTCAAGAGCTGAGGAACAGTACCCAGGCCCAGAGTTCAGGCCCCATGACTAGCAAAAAAAAAAAAAAAAAAGTAGAGAAAATGATTTGCACACATTTTTGGGTCCCCTTTTCTGTCTCTAAGACTTTTGAATATCTCTATAAAGTTTTTACTGAATAAAATTGCATATATTTATCCCATACTCATTACATTTTGAAATAGCTACTCATAGTAAACTGGCATAATGACACTATTTAAAATATATATACATACATCTATGTATATATATATGTCTATACATATGTGTGTGTATATATATACATATATATACATATATATGTATATATATATATACACACATCACCAGATAGTTATATGATAGCTTTATATCATATATAACTTTCTATAACTATTACCAGATGACTACCATTTATTCTGTGAGAACACTTGAAATTTATCTTCAGTGGTTTTAAGAATTTAGTATGTTCTGACTAAGTGCCTTGGCCATGGTATAGTCACAGTGGACTTAGCAGTCATGATCCTTGAGCATCAGCACAGAAGCCTGGCATATGTAGTCTCCCTTTTATAGAACCACTTTCAGCATAGCTAGCATCACATGAAGAGGGAACGATTTTGAACTTTTTTCTTGATTGTCAAATATCTTTTTTTTTTTTTAGGGAAAATACAGCTGTTTTTAAGATGATGTGTCTAAAGCTGTATTGGTTAATTTCACTGAATCATACCAAAAAAGACAAAAATTAACATTTGTATTTTGCTTATGTGTAGGCCCAGTTGTTGAGAGAAATCAAGGATGATTTGAGTTTGTCTACAAGCATTTGGCCTTTCCAATAACAAAAAGGTGACCTCTGTTTTTCCTTTTTTTTTTTTTTAAAGCAGTGCTATTTTTTCAAGCAGCACTTCTTCCTAGCTTCCTCTTTATAAACAGTTACATCACCCAATTAAGCTATAATATTATGGAACACTTTTTTTCTCTCTCCATGATGATGAATAAGGCTTTGCTTAAATAGATTGTGTTATTGTTATTCATTCAAATTTCCTCATTCAGATTTTCACTCATGTCATTCCTTCACTGACTGGTGAGTTTCTTTTCTGGAGAGTTTTCCCAAGTCTTCAGAGATTTGCTGTTGTCTTCATCCCTATAGCTTTCTAGCGCTGTTGTCATGGATGAATCTTCCACTGTTCTTTGCAGCAGAACTGAAACTTTCCCCACTCTGGTCTGCCTATGGGTGGATCAGATCCAGAGGAGATGATCAGAACTGGAAACCTGAAACTCAAGTTTGTAATAACTATAGCTAATCCTTATCACAAACAATGTGTGCCATTGCTTTTTCTAAGAACATTTTCAGTGTTATTTAGTCATCAGCCAAATGGCAAGAGGTATTAAAATTATTATCATCCTCTTCTGGAAAATGAGGAAACCAAGATCAAAAGAGATGAAGTTACTTGCCTAAAGTTTTCAGTTCAGGTAACACCTGAACTGTGAATTAGCCTCCAGATTTTCAGTTCTTCATCATTCTGCCAAATGGCATACTATACAAATATGCACATTTCTCCCTTTCTCCAACTAGGATTGTAAACACAAGTGTTATGGTTCATTTTAAAGCATCATGCTAATTTTTCAGTTTATAAGCACAATGTTCATAATTGAGATGATATTCTTTGGAATGGTACACTCTGTGCATTTGGAACATTTCATCTGGCAATCACTGTAGCTTGTTAATATCAACAACTGGCTTTATTGGCTCTTTCAAATAAACCCATTTAATCTATTATAGCTAGTCTCTAGTGAGCATGGCATGAGTAGGAAAGATAATGAATTAAGGAATATTCACTGTGATCAGAAACTCAAAAGTATTTTTTGTATGGATGTGTATTTATGTGTATGTGTGAATGGACTGAGAGACAGCTTTTGAATGCCATTGTGAATAACACTCCATCTATCATCAGTGAGGTATTGGCTTGTGTGCATGCTGATATTCAGGTTATATTTTTAAAATAATTTGACAAAAATGGAAATATTGGCAGGTGGGTTGCAGCTTTGACAATTTTCATTCTAAGAAATCAATTGACCAAATAAGTACCAAACAGCGAAATGCATTACTCATTGGCTGGTAAGGCATGAGTCCCTGGAATCAGTTGATCATTCTGGAAGCTGGCTGCTTGCCTACAGAAGGGCAGATGGGAGTACTGGCTGCTAAATAAGTCTCTTGAAGTTGATGCCCAGCGTGACTGGGGATCCTGAGCACAGCTGGAAAAATATTTCTATAGTAACTTATCTTGTACTGATCACTGCATTTGCATAGCTCAAGAATGAAGTCTTGTGGAGATGACTTCTAAACAAATCAAACTCATGTTTCCAAGCCAATTCCTAATACTCTGATTACTATTGGATATTATTTGAATCCAGTTCTGTTTATGGAACTCTTGGAAAAATTAATCGAAAATATTTACTCTCTCATCCAAAGATTATTTATTGTAGTTTTCCTGGCACTACAGAAGGTAACAAAAGCTACAAAATTTTGTACTCTTTTGGCCTAATTTTCTGATTAAAAAAAAAGAGGAGAGAGAACATGTTTTCTTCTATCTCTTCCCTTTAAGCCACAATAATAGAGTGGTAAGTAATTACTTACCAACATTTCCCAGTCTTGCTGCTACAGACAAAAACAAGTCATTTAGAAAAGTCAGCATGGCCTCACTGTCTCCTCTCATTTTGTTAAAAGATAGAGATTGAGGGTCCAGTTTTCTCTTTACTTTTTGATGCCAGGCCCCCAAATTTGCCTTTCTCATCTTTGTCAACTTTGTAACAACCTTTTGGACAGCTCCATACTATTGTATTGCTTGAGCTTTTGGAATTTAGAGCCTGGGGAGGCAGTATTCAATAATTGAAGATTACATGGTGAACAGGATCAAATGGACTGGGGCTCTTTCCTCAAGACCCACCTATCCCTGCCTTACTGCAGAACATTGCTTCCTAGACTCTATTTTTTCATACCCCTCCATTTCAGTCTCTTTATTTCTTGACTGGCCTGAATAAAAGCTACATGTCCTGGCTTGCTCATTATCCTTCAGCCTCCAGAAACATACATGATTTTCCTCTATGCTTACTAGTCTCTTCTGATCACATGATTTTTCTTTTATTTTCCCTCTCAATATAATCAGGTTAGACCTCCTTTTCATCCAATTCCAGTCATGTTATATTCCTAACTTGCAAACCTTAACAAAGTTATTATTATTTTAGTTGTTGCACAACTCTTTAGTTGCACAAAGGGGTTTCACTTCAACAAATCAGTTTATACGTACAATGCATTTTGATCAAATTATTTTAATAGAGTTAAGAATTATATAAATTCTTGAATTACTAACTTGCAACATGAAGATGCTTTCTGAGGTCTACTCTCTTACGTATGATTGAAGGAAAAGCTACTTGCTTCATTCTATGGTGCTTCATAGAAGGATCCCACCATGGATCTATTCTATAAAGTATATCCAACAGAAAATCCCATTTCCAGAATCATTCATTCATGTTTTCTTAGGGATATAAAATGATTTGAAGGTATTGAGAGTATTAAGCCTATTTTGATTCAGAGTTGTTCTTTGATAACTAACTTTCTTATATTAGTCATTAAGTTAAATTGTTGTCATGTTAACATCATTACCAATTTAGAGTAGGACTTGGGAAGGTGAGTGGGGTGATGATAATGGAAATAGAATTCCTTGAGAATAGTCTCCATCTTGGTTTTAAGGGGATTATGTATAGACATAAATTAATCTATGAAAAATTATACAATTATGGACAAAATTACCTGATTTATTATACTCTGTTTTGAGTCTTTTCCCCATAACTTGGGAGGAGTTATCTTCAACTAACATATACTAAGTTATCAGGAATTTGATTGAATTATCCATAGCCAAGAAATAAATTCCTTTACCATGGTGAAACTATGACTTCATACATAAAAGGGATTAAGAAAGCAAGAAAATGTAAAGAGATAGGCAAAAGAGTTGTGAAAGGTTTGAAATTTATTGGTGATGGCAGAATACACATGCATGTGTTAGAAATAGTCTCCTTCACCTAGCCATCTTGATATATCTGTGTAAAGACGAGAGGGCTCTTTCATTCAATGCTGCATTTTTCTTGGTGCAATTTCTATTGCATCATTTAACATCTTCCTCTTCCTGTTTCTTCATCTGTGTTCCTTGAGTTTTGCTATTGACCTCTCTTGGAGAGATGTAAGACTTAAATCATTAATGATTACGGAGGGTTTGGAAATAGAAAGCATTGCTTCAGTGCTAATGCAGATATACCTAGCAATCGCAGCATGCACAGTACAAAGCAAAAGATTTCTTCTGGGGCCCCTGATTAGCCAGGACTCCCACTCACATCAGAGCAAATTAAGGCCATGAACTTGAAAGTACATCTGATGCTACTTGGCTTGTGTGTGCTTCTTTTACAACATTGTTTTGACATTGTATATGTTCATTTGTTGGAGGATTTTAAAAACCCTTTTGAAATCAAAGGAAACTAAAGTGTCTACTACAAACATTTTCTGAAGATGGTGTCACTCTGATTGAGGATAATAATTGATTTGCTGAACACAAAGGTTGGAAGGGAATGTTTGACCACTTATTAAGTAGGGCAGTGATTCAGAAGTTTTCGTTACAACACACTATTTGTCTAATACTTTGATAACTAGTGATCTTTCTCTCTCTCTCTCCTAAATCTAATATTCACTTGCCTCTAACTTTTAATATTACATCTAAGAAAACAGACCAGTGGAAGTATATAATCCTTCTATTTTGTACTAGGGATAACTCTCAAAATGATCAGGGATCTTATCCAGCTAAAAAATTCTGTATTTATGAATATATTCTTGGATAATTTTTGAAAAAATATCCATGTAGCTTTATTGAACACTCAGTATTTCTATAAGAACTTGAGTTTTTCATTCAAAAATACCTATAAAAAGTTATTCATAGCCCTCAATATCCATGCATTTCCAGTGAGGGAGATCAGCTGTAACACTTGCCATGTCACCCAACTCCAAGATTGAGTTCTGTGCTCTATTTGGTTTGATAGAAAATCCCTTCTATCCTTTCAGTGTATATATCCCCTTAAACTATGACTCACATATTGGGTTGAGTACATGATTAACTACACTTCTCTCCCATTCACTTATCTCTAAACAGGAAAATGTGGGAAAAGGAATGGAAGCAGCCAGCTACATAAGCTCCTGCAGGTTCTCCCATGTAGATGTAATTATCCAGAGGATAGCAGAAATTCTCTGTTTTATGTTCCAAATATTGGTCTAACCTCAATGATGAATTCCTAAATATGAATCTAATTATTCTCTTCTCCCTAAACACAAACCTCTACTTTGGAGAGTCATCATTCTGGTATTTTTAGTTGTCTTACCTGCTTTGAAAAAATATTTTTTTTTAAAAAAAATGGTGGCATTAGCGTTTAAACTCAGTACTTGCTAAGCAAAGGGTCTACCTCTTCAACTACATACATACAGTCCTTTCTGCTTTAGTTATCTCTTGGAAGGGTCTTGTGGTTTTTTTTTTTCCCTGGGGTAGGGCCTCAAACTATAACTCTCCTATCTATGGCTATATATCTGGAATTGTAGATAAATCACCATACTTCTTGAGGCTTGGGCTGGCATCAACTCATTCCTACAGAAATCTGCCTCTTCAGTAACTAGTGCCCGCTTGTTGAAACGACTCCAGTGTATAATATATATTATATGGGTTTGCCTAACCCTAGGGAAAAACTATGATAAGGAAAGTGTTAGGCAGTGTAACTCCCTTTTGTGTAGTTCTGGGTAATTGATAGGTTCAGAAAAAGCTCTACTCTATGCTATAGACCTGAGAACAACAACAAAACAAACGAACCCTACCATTACCATTAAAAGATGTCACATAGAATGGTAAGTGTTGTGACTGCTCATATGTGTCTAAACTGGGACCAGTTTGCTTTAAGTTGCACGCAGCTTTGTTTTATGTGGAAATTATTTTTTTTAAAAATTCTCCCAGAGAGCACCAGGCTTTGAAAGCTTGCTTGTATAACCAGACTAACAGAAGACTGATTTTTAAATGTGTGTGTCTCTTTATTTAACTATAACATAGTTAATGTAGTTTTCTGGTGCAATGGTCCTCTCTGTCTAGTCACCCTTTCTTGGGATTCATGGATCCAAGATATATATTCAAGTGAGTAAAGATTGATGACTATAGAAAAAGGACTGGAGCATTTGTCAGTTACTTAATGCAACTTGTAATAGAGCCTAGAAAAGTATTCCTATTCCATTATGACAACTCCTTTACATCTTAGTCAAGTGGGTTGTAATAACAAGCTATCATAGCCAGGCAGCTTATACACAACAGAAATGTATGGCTCGCAGTTCTGGAGGCAAGGAGCCTGAAATCAAGGTCAACTTCGGGTGAGGGCCTTCTTCGAATTTGCACACTGCTGATCTCCGAATGTATCCTTACAGTGCAGAAAGAAGAACCAAGACTCTCTTGGGTCTTTTTTGTTAGGACATTATTCCCATTCATGAGGGCTCCATCATCTAATCGGATACATTTCCCAAAGCCCTCATCTCTTGACAGCATCACAGCAGGTAGGCTTTCAACTTAGAGATGAGACATTTAGTCTTATAAATAGCACTTTACTTTGGATGTTGAATGTCTCCCAAAGGTCCATGTGTTGAAGGCTTGGTCCATAGGGTGGTATTGCTGCAAAATAGCAAACCTTTGGGAAACAGGCATTGTGGGCTGTCCTTAGGTCACTGAGAGCATGCCTACTGAGACCATAGGATGTTGACTTTTTCTCTTTTAAGCAATTGAGGTCTTTCACATGCTCCTATCCTGAGGATTTGTCTGACTAAATCAATGAGGTCAATTGCTTATGGATTGGAACCTTCAAAATTGTGAGCTCAAATTAATCTTTTATTCTGGAAGTTAATTATTTTAGCAATGGAAAGCTATCCTGATGAACTAGGCAATGTGACATCCACTAAATATTTCTAGTTGGATGAAAAAAATAGACCAATTTATCTATTTCATGGGTGAGAGGTATTAGGCTCTGGAGACTTTTAACATATGCCCAGATTCTTTAAAATATAACATTAATTCTAATTTTCCTGTAACAGTATAGTAAAAGGTCTCTAAAAGAAATGTCAAGGTTGGAGTTTACTTGTTAAAGATAGAAGGAGAAACACTTTGTGCTTTTTGTATTAGGGCAGTGGATTCTCACCATGGCAGGCGCAAGAGTGTTTCAGGCACTCAATATGCAAAGGTGTGGTTAGATTTTCTGAAGTCATATCCAGGATTGTGTAACTATTTCTGTCTGTTTTTCTCTTTTTCTATCTATCTTTCATCCATACATGTATCTATCTATCTATCTAGTGATCATCTATATCCTCATATACTATATCATCATTTATCCTCATCTATTATCTATCAACTATCAATTCTATATAATCATTTATCATTATTATCTACTATCTAGTACTGGAGTTGGAACTCAGGTTCTTATGCTTAATAGACAAGAACTCTACCATTGAACAACATCTCCAGAAGAACTGTATAAATTCAAAGTGAGGAGAATTCAAACACAAATCCTGAGTATGTCACTATATTTTCTCATATCCCTCATCTTCATTTCCTTTTTTGGTCATGAGCATCCTGCTTCAAATGATAAAGCCCTCCTTCCTGCACTGGCTTTCCTTGGCCTCTCTTCTATCCTGTGGTTATTTCTCCTAAGTCCTAATCATTTCCAATATAATGAGAACTGTACTTGTTTATTTTATTTATTGATGTGTCAAATTAAATTAAAATGCATCTGCATTTAGGAAGGAAATTTCTTTTTTATAACTGGTGTGACTTCTACATAAACTGCCCTGGCACATATCAATCTCTCAATACAGTTCTGTTGAATTAATTGGTCTTGGTCGGCAAACATCTCTAACACTATGACACACTCATGACCTATTTGTTTTAATTTTATTTAAAATTTTTATTTTTAGAATTTAAATTTTATTGTAAAGGTAATATACACAAGTGTTACAGTTACATAAGTAAGGTAATGAGTACATTAAATTTCTTTTTGAACAGTGTTACCTTGTCTCTCATTTTCTCCCATTTTTCTCCTCCTCTCCAAGTTGTAAAGTTCATTTCCAACATGTCTAGTGAGTATCACTGTTGAATTGGTTCACCATTGCCCTACCAATTCTGTGATTGCCCTTTCCTGCCCCCCAAACAGATAAACTTATATACAAGACAAAGGGTATGGGAATCATAAACAGTGACAGCAGGGAATAAACCAAAGGAGAAAAAAGAAAGAAAAAAGAAATAATTGCAAACCACACAATAGAACAAAACAAAACAAAAACCCCTCTTGTTTCCATTCCTTGGAGTTTTTGATAAGCATAATTTTATGTGGTCATATGCACATAACTATTGAGCCATTATGAGGCTCTCCTAATAATATCCTCCTTTGTTCTCAGTGCTTAGAATGCTGTTTAATTAATCATATCCAACTGTTTATTATTTGTCTTTTAGTATCCATTGCATTAACTTATAGATTTATAGACATATTCTAGTTATTAAAAATGAGGGAAACCATGCAACCTATGTTTCTTTGGGTATGAATTACTTCATTTACTACACTATTGGTGGGAAGTTATTCTTGTTCAACCACTCTTGGAAGCAGGAGGTTTCTCAAAAGGCTGAACATAGAGCTTCCCTATGACCCACCAATCCCACTCCTGGGAATTTACCCAAATGATAACAAACAAGCCCTCACTCATGCCACCAGCACAACCATGTTCCTTGCAGTATTATTTACTATATCTAAGATATGGAACCAACCCAGATGCCCCTCAGTAGATGAATGAATCAAGAAAATGTGCTATTTATACATGGAATTCTATGCTTCCATCAGAAAGAATGACATTGTCCATTAATAAGGAAATGGAAAGAGTCTGATAAAATGAAGTAAGCCTTAAAAAAATCATTCTTCTTCACAAACAAGAAGCATTAGGTTCTGGAGAATTTAAGCTTATAACTAGATAATTTTTTAACTTGATCTTTCTATTTCTTCCAGAAACCTCTTAGTATATTGTGTTGTTAGGAACACTTAAAAACAATTGAATGATTATGTCAACTCTGAGTTCAAGAGCATTTTATAAAAGTGTCTCAAGAACTAGTCTGTTTTTATTCCAGTTGTTTTTTGCTATGACATTTTCCTTTCTTACTTGTTAACATTCCTCATGTTTCTCTTTCATATCTGCAATATAAATTGTAGGCCATTTGCTATTACCTAAGTAAGTTATTACTTAGTAAGTTATTAATTGTGGAATGTGAAACTTTTTCTTCGCTTACCCATTAAGAAAAATCATGGGTACAATAACAAGTCTTCATTAATAGAGGATGAAATGATCAAAGCAGAAAAGCTTTCTGTTTGCTTATTTCTGCAGTATTTTGAGAGGTCTTGTCTTGGCTGGACAGTACAACCCAACTTCCACCTTCTGCCAGTAAGATCAGACTTCCAATTGCTGAGTAGAGGGTACACTAGGACCTCCTCATTCACAAATTTGAAGTCATTTTATGCTGTCTAAGCTGGTTGGCTTGGGTTCTAAATTGTATATGCAAAAAAAGTCTAATAAAACTGTTAACTTGAAGATTTAAATTCCTGATAGGAGAGAGATAGACAGGCAATACATATAGAAGAGAGAGATGGTGAGAGAAGAGAGACAGAGACAGACAGATACAGAGACAAATAAGAAAAACATGTTTTGGCTCTCAGAAGTTTACTACTTGCTTTTGGCATCTATTTCTCCATTATTCTTGTTTTGCTTGGCTGCTGGCCTCATGCAGGCTGCAATGGTCATCATGCTAATCTTATTCATAGGCATTCTTTAAGAGCTTATTCATACAGACCAACAATTCTGGAGAAGTACATGTTAAAATAATGATTAATAGTGTTTATATTTGATCTTCAATTGTGTGTGTGTGTGATTTTTCAAATTGCAAATGTACTTCCTAAATAGAGCCAACTTCTAGTTCCTACCTGGAAGTGAGTAAATAGGAGGAAGTCATGAGTGGAAGGGAAAAGTCAGCTTGATATTAAATGTTCCCCTAACCTTTAATCACAAATGCAGATTGGTGTTTACCCAAATGGAGAATTTGAAAATCATTATTATCCTATGGGATCACATATTAAGATTTGAGCACTGTGCAGATTAATTTGAATTTGCATTCATCAAAATACTGTGGACTAAATTAAATTATATTTCATACTGGAATCTTTTTTTAATGTATGTGTATGTGGATAGTGTGTTAAAGTAACATGGTGAGTCAAAAGTTAGTATTCTTGAACATTTAGAAGAGTTTTCATTGGAACAAATTAAACATTACAGGTTCATCAATGTATATAGTATTCTTTACACATCTTTGAGCAACTTGATATTTTTTTCTTCTCCCACTTACTCTCTGCATAACATTTGTCTTCTCGTAGATGTTATTCTTGCAAGTTTTTATTTACTTATTTATTTATTTAACTATTTTTTTCCCCAGAGCTGAAGACCAAAAACCCAGGGTCTTATACTTGCTGGGCAAGTACTCTTCCACTGAGCTAAATCCATAACTACCTCTATCTGGAAAGTTTTTAAAGTAGAGATTTCTGGTGTTCTTACTAAGGACAATGTTTTGTTTACCCTTTTGGCCTCATGCAAGTAATCAGTTGGTGACCATTTCTCAGTTAAACTGTGACCTAAGTAGGAAGGAACAAGCCACACCTCTAATTCTCTAAGACTAGCTGTTTCCATGGACTGTTCACTATTAGTTTTAGAAACCAGTAGGTTAGAGTTTGAATAAACTATTAGAATTTGCTAGCAACATTAGAGGAAAATAATTTGACCTCCCTGACCTTATTTGTTCATCTGTGTAATGTAAAATATATTTACCACACTGATGTAAAGATTGAATGAAATCCTCTCCTAGACTGCCTTTTCTTGAGATATCAATCACTTTTACATGGAGACTTTCCCAGCCACCTGCACTTTTGACTGATTGGCTATAAATTCTGGAGTTGTCATGGTTGAAGATTGACTGGAACAACTCAAAGAACTCAAGCAAAAGTGACAAGTCGCCAAATGAAAAAAGACACAAGGTAAAGAAAGGTTTGGAAGATGGGCCAAGAGTCTCTGCTCTCTCTTCATTGAACCCAGGCACATTTATATGACTATCTTATTGATATGTGTAACAACTGAGAAGCTTTACTGAACTTCAGTATCCAGAGCTTTTATTGAGGCCTTCTAAGATCATCTACCACATGACTGAAATAAATATTCATTTCCTTTACCCTCTCTGGAGTTTGGACTGGCCTAATAATATGGTTGTGTTTTGGGGTTACTAGCTCTCTGAAGCTACCAGCCCATTAGAAGTTTCCTTCATTAGTGTAGTACCATCCTATCCCCTAAGAAATGGCAGGAGTTTTAATAGAAACATGGCAGAAACTGAAATTAAATTGAGATATATTCCTATTATACCACAATTGTCTTTTGCGAATTAGGAAAATTCATTGTTCATTCTGAAGAAATCACTAGGTCCTTCTAATATAACAGTGATCAATGGAAAGAACATTGGGTTCCAACTCTGTTCTAATACCTTACAAATACTGAGTCCAATATGTTATAAGTGCTCTAAGTGCCCTCCCCCTGCCCTGAGTCATCATAACTTGCTGCCCTCTTCTGTAATAATTCTTCAATGGTGATAGAGAGTTCTTCTACTTCTAACCTTTCAATATTTTTCTTCTTCCTTTCTAACCTTTCATCACCTTTTCTTCTTCTATTCAAAAGAATGATATATATCATAATTAGAGGTGACTTGAGAATTAGTCCAAATGTCAGAAGTTATACTCACTGGGTCAAAACCTTGTCTTTATCATTTGCTAACTATGTGATTTTAAGCAACTTCTCAACTTCTAGATGACTTAATTTCATTTGTAAAATTAGTGTAAGTGGGACTTCATTCACAATGTTGCTTAGAGCGTGAGAGTTAAGAATGTTTCAGCACTGATTCTGGCTGATTCAGCACTGATTCTGAAGTAGAACTCAATAAATATTCTCAAAAGGAATTTATAACCCCTGGATATTCTATATGACCTCAAGTCAGAGTTCTCTAGAATAAAAGATGAACACATTATAAGGATGTAGAACTTTACTCTTGATTGAAAAACTGAGGCCTTCTAGCAGTGAGATTTGCTTCTAAAATACACACCAAATTTCAGAAAAGAGCAGAATGGGATTTGTTCTGTAACAAAGTACTGTTATTTTGTCTTAGCCAAGTTGCTGTGAAGGTTATTAGGTTATAGAGGATATGCTTTCCTAGAAGAAATATAAACTGAATTCAGAGTGACAGATTTGGATGCAGGACAGGAGAGGATAAGAGAAGACTTGAAAAATTCTTCATGAACCTTTAAAGTCCTGATATGGTTGATCATATAATTAACATAGATATACATGTACATACGTGTATACACATGTAGTGGAAGCATCTCACTAAGGAGTTGTGTTTTAGAGCAATTGCACATTGATCGTTTTTCAGTCATTGAGTCCTGATTTTGCAACAAACAAATTGGAAAAGCAGTTAGAGCAAGATTAAACTACACAACATGGCTCATAAAATGTCAATTATTTCCAACTTTTTCTATTTTTTGCCACATGTTGTAGTAAAGTTAAATTTTTGCATTAAAATTTATTTTTAAATAACCTAGAAAACAAGACATACAGGCTTAGTAACAATTTCATTTTATATATACATTATTAATGAGAAGAAAACTGTCTCTATAATTAATTTCCTGAGAACTACTTTTAAAAAATCATGAATGATTTGATATGATTGTGAAATTTTGTCTTTAGCCTCTTAATATGGTGACTACATTGATTCAAAAGAACATTTAATAGTTGTTTAACTTGATATTAGAAATGAAATTATTCTGGGGCTAGGAAGGTAGCTCAGTGGTAGAGTGCTTGCCTTGCATGCATGAGGCTCTGGGTTCAATTCCTCAGTACCACATAAGCAGCAAAAGCTAGAAATGGCACTGTGGCCCAAGTGGTAGAGTGCTAGCCTTGAGCTGAAGAGCTGAGGGACAGTGCCCAGGCCCAGAGTTAAAGCCTTGTGATCGATCCAAAAAAAAAAAAAGGCTAAAAACCAAAAAACAAACCAGTATTATTCTGCATAATAAGCCACCATTTCATCTTGTAATAAACTTCAGTTGTTGAAGATTTACAAAAAGTTATTAAAATTAAAGACATTATACATACAGAATCTGATAATTGTGTGTTGAAAAGAGTCAGTGAGGAAGGAAAGGAAAAGAGCGAAGAAGGAAAATAAGTAAGTAAAAGAAGGAAGGAAAGAAGAGATAAGCAGAAATGCAGATTGGAATTAATAGGAAACAAGGGGGAGGCAAATAGAAAAGGAATGAAAGAAGGGAAAAATAGAAAAACAAGAAAAAAATGGAAAGAAAGTAGGAGATAGGATGAATGGAGGGAGAAAAGAAGGGAAAAAGAAACTAAGGAAGGATATTGTCTTCCTTTTCGTTGTAAAGCTGGGTGGTCCTTGTTTTGAAAACTCCCACAAAATAAGGGGACAGATGCAGGGGACAAGTGACGCATAAAATAGAATGATAGAATGGTGTACAGATAGAACCATTCTAGGGAGGATCTTGGAGTCTCCAGCTCAGCAGTCTTGTTAATAAAGAAGACAAAGGTAGAGAAAGAGCAGGATGAGCAATGAGGTTGAAATAAAATTATCATGGAAACATGTATAATAGAATCAGAACCATATGAAGCCTTTGACATAAAGTTCAAAGGACAAAACAGTGAACTTTTGCTTTTACAGAGTGATATGAGTTGGTGGCAGAAGTGACCATTTGAGATGGTTTTCTCACTCCATCATTACAGGAAATAGGAAAGTACTGTTTGAGGTTGATCAGGAAGGCCAGCTGTGTGTGGATCATTTGACCTGAACTATATAAACTCCACTGAAAAAAAACATTGCCTCCTATTCAGCCCTGACCTGTCTGACATGCTTGGATTGTATTACTGCAAGAGGAAGAGAAAGAAATATGGACTCAGCAATTCATTTGGGAGCAATAAAAGCTGAAATTTATTGTAATATAAATAAATGCTATAGAGATAGAAGGCAAGATGAATTATCATTATGATCGAGTACTTTTAATAGCACCTTATATTTTGCAAATGGCTTCATTGTTCGTTATAATGTATCTGGAGCGATTCAGGGGTAGTAGACAGACATACTGGAGGATGCAAGAAATAGCAATTAGTCCATCCATCAATAGTGCTTCATTTACATTTTTATTGTCTGATTTCCTCACATGAAATAGATTCTCTTTTTCTTTTAAAAAGGTTTTGTTGGGGGGGACGGGTTGACTTTTGATAATTAATAGTATACTTTTAATGGATATGCTTGAATGTGTTTGGTTTTTAATCTCCACATCTGAGCTTGACTTCATGTGAATATTACCGCATGGAATTCAAGCTTGAGGATTAGAAAACTTTTATTCTTTATAAAACAATGATTAACCTAGCCTTCAGAATTTTACTCATTAGACTTTAAAGATTCCAGCATTTTTACTAGTCTGCCTCCTCTCCCCAGCCACCCATTCCTTTCCTACTTAAAAAAGCCCCGGAAGCCACTCCACCAGGGTCTTTCAAAGGGCTTATTTGTGCTGGCCATCTGTCCAGTGAGTACAAAGCCAGCCCACTTTGAAGCTTTCTCTATTGTTCTTGTGAACTCACCCAGGCTTGTCAGCACACACACTTGCTTTTTATATATGGACCCACATGTGTCCCACTGTCCTTCCCAGTGTGGATTGTCGACTTCATTATGTCTTCAGTGCTGGAGAAATGATTTCCTGTGGTTCTATGACTCTTATTCTTATTGATAATTGCTCCAACAGCATGAATCAAAGTTTTAATTCTCACAGGAATGGAATTCAAGAATTTCTGGAGAATTTCTGGAGATTAATTACACATTAATGACAGAGTTACAAGTAGCATGAATGGTCTCTCAGACACTCTTCTCATGAAGTCCTTAGTTAGACACATGTGTTGTGAATACTTGTTCTCTTTTTCCCAGTGAAATCAGGAAAACAACATAAAACACAGAGCAAGGACAAGGTCTCTACAATGGTCCTGCATGAAATGGAGGTTGACAAAGTGGTCCTACAGGATTCAAAACCAAGCTACACAAGAAGGTGTGTCTCAAGTGATAGAGTGACTGCCTTGAACCAAATAGCTAAGGAGTAGTGCTCTGTCTCTAACAGTACTGACATGCAAACGGGTCCACACACACACCCCACACAAAAGATTAAGACCTAGTTTAGACAATGCAGTATAAAATTATACCACTTGAACAATGCGTTTGATCCCCATTTATTTAATGTTCTGGTAATGGTATAGCAGGGAAAATAGAGAAATCTCAAGTGAGTCATGAGAGAAAAGTTAAAATCACAAAGTTTAATTTGTTCACAGCTGTTTTACTGACAAAGGCAAAAAGAAATTCAGCAGTGCATTTGTTGGAAAGAATCACATTTTACTCTGATTAAGAATATGCTGAGATTTGCTTTTTAGGGCAACTTTATAATTGTACCACACATCAGTTTTTAAATAACGAGGAAAAATGTTCCAAACTTCTAAATTATTTTTTGAGGGTCAGAAATTTAAGGCAGATGTTTTGAATCAAAGTTGATGTTTTCTAGTGAATATAGTTATCTTTCTGAATATTGAAAAAATTCCATGTAAAGATGCTTAAATTAAAAAAAAAAAAAATGAAAAGAGAAAGTAAATATGCTCCTTGTTTAGTATGTACCGAACTCAGAGCCTCTTCATCAAACTTCAAAATCCCAAGGCTATGGACTATTGGGAGAAAAATACTGTGTGTAATCAGTAATACTTGTAATATAATTCTAACATTTAATTACATTGAAAATTACACATTTTACTTGACAGGACAAGTTACATCTCTAATAAAAGAGAAAATTGATAGCACAATTACAATCTTAATATGGTTGCAGTTTAAAAGAGACCAAATGGTCTAAAGTTATATTTACTATCAAAAACCCTTGACTGTTTATCTCACACCTGTAATTATTGTAAGATGCAGGTAATAAGGGGAAGTAACTGAAATGACAAGGTCCCAAAATGATGGTTCATTTCAAGTGGTCAAAAATTCCTACTTACTTTAAACTCAGCCAACATAGGAATACAAGATGATATCTGTTATCACTTGAAAATGAAGTATTCCCCAACAGTCATTGGTAGCACTCTTTTGGAAATTTATTAAATCTTTAGGAGATGGAACCTAGTTGAAGGAAATAGATAACTGGGAAATGCCTTGTTCTCATTCTTTCTCTCTTTGATCCCTCCCTCCCTCTCCTTCTCCTTCTCCTTCTCCTCCTCCTTCTCCTCCTCCTCCTCCTCCTCCTCCTCCTCCTCCTCCTCCTCCTCCTCCTCCTCCTCCTTTTTCTTCTTCTCCTTCTTCATCTCCTTCTCCTCCTTTCTCTCCTCCTTCTTCTCTTTCCCTCCGCTCTTTCTTTCTGTCTGCTTTTTCTGTCCTCTATCTGTTTTGCCTCTATCCCTGCTTTCTCTCTCTTTCCTCTCTCTCTTTCTGTCCCATGTATACCACAGGGTAAAGAACTTCTTCCACCATTTGCTCCCACTTTTATTATGTTCTGCCGAAGCAAAAAGCAATCATGAATGAATATTAATATTCTATAACTTTGAGTTAAGTAAAATTGTCCTCCCTTGCCAGGCATGGGTGGCTCATGCCTGTAATCTTAACTACTCAGGAGGCTTAGATCTGAGGATCGCAGTGCAAAGCCAACCCAGGCTGGAAAGTTCTGAGACTCTTATCTCCAATTAATCACCAGAAAACTGGAAGTGCAGCTGTGGCTCAAGTGATAGAGCACTTGCCTTGAGCTGAAGAGCTTAAGGGCAGTGCCCAGGTCCAGAGTTCAAGTCCCATGGCTAGCAAAAAATAAAAATCCTCCCTTGTTTTCTGTTTTCTGTCAAGTAGTGTTATAGCAACATCACTAACAGATATGCAGACATAGACACAGTAGTAGAGGACGACAATTTTTGGAAGTATTTAGGTTTAAAATCTTGGCCTTGGACTACAGTATATCTACTTAGACCTCTCATGTAATTCGGACTACAGATGTGTACCATCATGCCGAGTTTATTAGTGAAAATTTGTTTTTGTTAAATTTTTTTGCCTCACCTGACCTTAAACCATGATCCTTATGCTCTCAAGAGTAGCTAGCATTACAGACATGAACCACTGTACCAAACAAGCCCTAGCTGTCCCTTGAAAAGTCTAACTTTATACTCCTGAACATTTTCAACTGCTGACAGATTCTGTGTGTTCAATAAGTTCTCACTTAAGATAGGAGGGAAATTGAGGTGAGGCATTTCCAGTCTCCATTTTAGTATTTGTTTCCCACTAGTGTTTTAACCAATGATTCTAGCAACCTCTTACATATTATAGGCTTAGTAATATTGCTACTTACCAGAGAATTACAGTGATTCATTTATGAAAGGACTTAGCATATTTTTATGGCTATTTTAAAGTATTTTATAATGTGTTAAAAGAACATTGACACCTAAATTAATAAAAAATTCATAACATCAAATTCTAGATACCATAATATAATTTTCTTCTTGTCTCTTTAATTCTGATGAAATGTTAATCTAAGCAAAAGAAAATTTAGAATCAATTATTTTTGCATGTAATGTCTATGTGTTCATCCTTTTTCTAATTCTTACCCTTTTCTTCCCTTCCCTCTTTATTTTCTCTCCTTCCTTCCTTCCTTCCTTCCTTCCTTCCTTCCTTCCTTCCTCCCTCCCTCCCTCCTTCTTTCCCTTCCTTCCTTCCTTCCTTCTTTCTTTCTTTTCTTTCCCCTCCCTTTCCCATTCCAATCCCTCTCCTACCTTCCCTCCTTTCCTTCCTTTATTTCATCTTTTGTTTTTTTTTTAAATTTTTACACAAGTTCCTCCTATCATATCTAAGTTAGCCTTGAATTTACAATCCCTCTGTCACTGCCTCTCAAGTTCAGAGATTATAAGCATAAAACACTGTTCCTGGCCTTTGTCACACCTTTCATCACATTCTTCTTTAATCTTGACATACTATGTCATCCATTCAAATCCATGCTGTAATATTTTCCGGTTTGGGAACTTTTAACTTAATTTTTAAAATTACAGATAATATCAGAAGCATTGCTTCTGGGCATAAACTTTTTTCTCCTTTTGCATTATTTCATTATAATAAATTTTCTGGAGGAATAAAACAAATAATTATTTTTATTTTTACCATACTTTCTGCATGACTTGTTATTTACATGTTTCCTTTTGGAAAAACAACTTTTCAGATACCTTACCAGAAAACCTAAGGAACCAGAGAGCACTTCAGAGATCACTACCAAAGAAAAGAAACCTAAGGTTGTTTAAGTTTAGCAGGATTTTATTTAATCCAGTTTCATTTTCTCTTAAAGAAGCCCTTGGTTATTAAACTCTAAATGGAAAGCTTATCTGGCATATGGGTCATGTTTCTAAGGAATTTGACATTTTCTATTGCCCATTTATCATGTTGCATAATTCTTATACATTATCATACTACACTATATGTATATATGTATATATACACCTACAACCATATTCACACATATGTAGTATAATTTCTTTATTATCATGTGCTAAACTGCAGTGAGAAGATAAATATGCACATAAACTGCCTCATGGTGCTTTCAGTTATCTGAGGTCTAAAGATTATCACTAAAATATTATATTGGAATTGAAGCAGTCACTTGTCTTCTACCTAGTGAACCATAAAACATTTCTTCCAACACTCAGCAGGCTAAGGTAAGAGATTTTTTTTCTCAAGATCAAGGGCTACATGTTAAGATCTTGTCTCAAAGAAAGAAAGAAAAAAAATCAAAGTAGGTTACCTTAAGATGAAATTTCCAGAAGGAAAAGAAACAAAATCTCATAGCCCTGAAAAAATAGGTTCTTCAACTCAATGACTTTCACAATGTGTTTTCCAGACCTCTGGCATCTATAGCACTAAGTAACTTGTTAGAAATACAAAATCCCAGCTCTACCCCACACCTATTGAGCTATCCAAGTGATTAAGCCATGCTCTGGGAAATTCAGAACCAGTGCTTTAGCTTCTCATTACCATTACCAGAAGGAGGGGGAAAAAATCACATATAACCATACAGTAAAAATCTCTAAACCTTGTCCAAAAGATGACCACAGAATATCTATTCTTATGATCTGGCATACATACACATTCGTAAAGTCTTTGAATCTAGGCTCAAGTTGTAGTTTCAGTTTCATCCTGAGTCATCAGTACAGTTACATGTGTTCAATGAGTGTCTGCTTGATACATTTCTTATGGCCTGACATGGGAAGAGCCACAGCTTTTTGTTAGAAAGTAACAGAAAGGTTCATTGACTGCCAGTTTACAGACAGATTTCATTATCTTTAAGTATATGACTGTCCTGCATATCCTAATGTAATACTAGGAGAGTATGTATGTGTAATGAAATGTGCCATTATAACTGGCTCATGTAACAAAGACTGATGAGAGGATGCTATCTAATTTGCTTAATATTGAAAATGCTAACATAGATAAGTAAAAATTAAGTATTTATATTCAATGGATGAACTAATCCTAAGTCAAAAAAATTAGAGCATTTGGACTAAGTATTTATTATCTGTTCAGAAAACATGTAAGTAATCATGCTACAAAATGAAGATATAAAAATAATAAAATAGAAAATTAGGAATAATTATCTTAACATGTGCCATAAAGTCATAAGTAGAATTTCTTGCCTATTCTGTTATCAGTGTAAGGGCTAGGAGAAATTTTTTGTTTGCTTGTTTATTTTCTGGTGTGTGTGTGTGTGTGTGTGTGTGTGTGTGTGTGTGTGTGTGTGTGTGTGTGTGTGTGTGTGTGTGTGTGTGTGTGTGTGTGTGTGTGTGTGTGTGTGTGTGTGTGTGTGTGTGTGTGAGAGAGAGAGAGAGAGAGAGAGAGAGAGAGATGATCCTGGTCCTGAACTAAGGGCCTGTGTGCTGTGCCCCCCTTCCCCCTTCAATGCTAGCACTCTACCACTTTAGCCACAGCTCCCTTTCCAGCCTTTGGGGCAAAGTTAATTGGAGATAAGAGTTTTACTGTCTTTCCTGCTTGGGCTGGCATTCAACTGCAGTTTTCAGATCTCAGCCTCCTGAGTAGCTGGGATTACAGGTGTGAGCCACCAGTGCCTGCAGGAAAAATATTTTTTCATGTAGACTTCTGACAGTTTAATAATTGTTTTCAAGCTTTGTACATTCCATTTAAACATCTATAGTCAACATTCTGTATAGTAGCTCCCTTTATCCCTTTTGCAAAAATTGCATTTTTAAGGAAAACATCTCAGCACAAAAGTCTTCATTTGTCTATTCTTTATGTTTGCATGTCTTTTATTCTGTACACTTAAATTACAAGGAAATTCCGTAGTTCAAATGAGCATGAAGTTGTTTGGCGAACTGAGATTACATAGCTATAAAACCCTTGGTAGATGGTATCTATAAATAGATGTCTAACGTGGAAAGCTTTTTGAACAATATAAATGGGCCTCTTTTCAATAAGCAGTGAAGAGGAGGAAAGCCTACAGCGTTGATTTAAAAGATTGTAATTAGAATTAGGTTTCGATAATTAGATCCCAGTAGACTGAGTTCAGACTTTCTTTTTCCTCAAACAAACAAAACATAAATGAGTGTAGGATGTCGTTTCTGCAAGAATGAAAATAGAAATGGAATTTTAAATAAAGATTGGAAGACAAAATGAGGCATTTTAATTCTTGCACCTGGAATCATTTTATAATTAAATGCAAATTAATTCTAAAAATCTTTGACCTCTGTTTTGCAGATTGCAGCCTAGAAGTCACTGTAATTCTTGGCTTCAAGATTTAAAAAAAAAAGTGGAAATGCATAGCAAGATAAAACCTTTGTATATCTATTTTGGAGTTTTATAATAAAGTTAGGTGGTTGAGTATGGATAAATAATTTCATACTTCCAATATGAAAAATGATAAAAGAGCAATGATGGAATACTTGTATGAAGACATTATGATCATTTATGTTTCACTAATGATCTTTATATGAGGTGTATTTTGTGTAGGTTATTTCTAACCCTAGCAAAACTAGAATCTGCTTTTCAACTTTGAAAAATACCTGAGATCCACTAATTAGCACAGAAAAAGGGCAAACTTTAATTGATAGTCTTACACAGATGTTTCAGTAGAAATTATTAATTATTACATAGTGTTGGATAGCATGAGAGTTGCTTGAGAGACGATGAACCTGTAAATTTCCTTCCTGATTTTCCAGTCTAAATTCTTTTTTTTTTAAATTTAATTTTATTTTATTTGTGAACATACTGTACAGAGGAGTTACAATTACGTGGGCAGGATAATGCGTACATTTCTTACCAAGCATTGCAGCCTCCTCCTTTGTTTACCCTTCACATCCCTTCCCAGCCTCCCCCCTCCCCCCAATCCCAATCCTTCTCCTCCCCCCCACCCCCCCCGCATCGACATGTAAAGCTCCTTTTGGACATGACAACTTGTACTTCTCATTGTTGCAACAGGTCCACCTGTATCCTTAAACAACTGGTTTTTCCCCATCTCCTCCACAAGTTATACTGACATCAAATATAGTGAAAGCAGGTGTTATACTGTGGGGGAGGGATATACAAAGCAACAAAGAGATAATCTTATAAATACATTAGAAACACATGCATGAAAGAAAAAAAACATTAAAATACACATCTAAGGGTTCATTTTCCTGACATCACATTATCTGACCTTTTCTGCTTGACTCATACATATACTAGATATTACAAATAAGGGAAACCATGGGACCCTATGCTTCTTTGGGCCTGGCTTACTTCACTTAATATAATTTTTTCCAAACCTTTCCATTTCCTAACAAATGGGGCAATGTCATTCTTTCTGATGGAGGCATAGAATTCCATTGTGTATATATACCACATTTTCTTGATCCATTCATCTACTGAGGGGCATCTGGGTTGGTTCCATATCTTAGCTATGGTAAATAATGATGCAATAAACATAGTTGTGGTGGTAGCTTTAGTGTGGTCTTGTTTGTAAACATTTGGGTAAATGCCCAAAAGTGGGATTGCTGGGTCATAGGGGAGTTCTATGTGAAGTCTTTTGAGGAACCTCCATACTGCTTTCCAAAGTGGTTGAACAAGTTTACATTCCCACCAACAATGAAGTAAGGTTCCTTTCTGTCCACATCCCCTCCAGCATCTGTTGTTGTTAGAGTTCTTGATTTTTGCTGTTCTAACTGGAGTGAGGTGATATCTCAATGTTGTTTTGATTTGCATTTCTTTTATGGCTACGGATGTTGAACATTTCTTCATGTGTCTATTGGCCATCCTTCTTTCTTCTTCAGAGAAGTTTCTCTTTAAGTCTTTCGCCCACTTATTTATTGGGCAGTTGTTTCTTTGAGGATTTGTTGTTGGGGGTTTTAATTTTTTGAGTTCCAAGTATATTTTAGATATGAGACCCTTGTCCGTTGTATGGCTAGTAAAGATCTTCTCCCAATCGGTGGGCTTTCTATTGATCTTGCTAGCTATGTCATTTGCCCTGCAGAAGCTCTGCAACTTTATGCAATCCCATTTGTCCAACCTTTCTTTGATTTGTTGTGCTTCCGGGTCTCTATTCAGAAAATTTCGACCTGAGCCAAGGAGACCTAGGGTTTCTCCTATTCCATCCTGTAATGTTTTCAGAGTGTCTGCTTTGAGTTCAAGGTCTTTGATCCATTTGGATTCCAGTCTAAATTCTATCTTAACTTCTAGCCAGTTTAAGAGATTAATACTGTTATTTTGGCAATATTAACCCTACCAAATTTTCTAGGATGTAAACAGAAACTGTAATGTCATTTAAAAATATACAACAGTGAGCCAAACACTGTTGGCTCATTCCTGTAAGCCTAGCTACTCAGCACGATGAGATCAGAAGATTGTGGTTTGAAGCTAGCACAGACAGAAAAGTCTATGACTCTCTCACCTATAATTAACCAACAAAAAATCCAAAAGTGATGGTTTTCCTCATTTGTAATAATTAGTATATAATTATGATAAGTCTTAGCAGAGGATCACAATAGTTCATACGACTATATAAAATGATGCTAATTGAAATGAACTCAAAGATATGGAAACAAGACGGTTTTTTGCTTTGTTTTTTGTTTTTATTTTTGTTTATTAATGTACTGTGTGCACTTAGTTCTTTTATCCTTCCCTTTTTTCCCCTTTGTTTATCCCCAGTTATCTCTGTTTTTGATTTTGGTACCTTGTCTCTCTCTCTTTCTGTCTCTCTGTCTCTCTGTCTCTCTGTCTCTCTCTCTCTCTCTCTCTCTCTTTCTCTCTCTCTTTCTCTCACTCACACACACACACACACACACACACACACACACACACACACACACACACACGTTTATCTGATTTGGAGAAGGGAAGGGGAAATCACAAAATGGCAAAACAAAGGACAAAGGGTGAACCAAGGAAACAGCAATACTCATAAGGCACTAGGTTGGAAATGAGCTTAACAACTTGGGGAGGTGGGAAGGAGTGAGGAAGAGGGAAAGTGGGAGAAAACGAGAGAGAGGGCAATAATGATTGACAAGAAATGCACTCATTTACCTTACTTCGGTAACTGTAATCCTCCGTACATCACCCTTACAATTGAAAAACAAAATGAAACAAACAAACACAAAAACAAGCCAGAACTGAAGCTGTGGCTCCTGTGGCTCAAGTGGTAGAGTGCTAGCCTTATGTACGGTGCCCAAGCGCTAAGTTCAAGCCCAAGTACTGCCCATAAATAAAATAAATAAGTAAATAAATATTTTCAGCAACAATTATGATCCATGCAGATAAAGATATTCATAAACAGCCATTATATCAGAATGAGAGACTGAAATGACAGGTCTTAATATAATGAAGATAAGTATTCCAATCTATTTATATTCACACCCTTTCTAAAAAGAAATTAAAGCTTTTTTATACAAACAAATAGGTTGATTAAAAAAAATTGAATAGATATGGAAAACCAGAGCACTAGCAAATCAAACAAACTAAACCAAAAATTTAAGGTCAGATGGTAAATGAGAAACTTGACATAATTTGTTATAATCTTTAAAAAGTTGGTCTTTATGTTCTCTAGGCCCAGATGCGAATGAAAGCAGTGTGTTCATGTTAAGTAAATACCATATAATCAAAGTTTCTCTTGACTAGATACGCATATTCAATAAATTAGGTTAGTGATCATTTTCAGTGTATGTAAGTAGGGGCCTAAAATTTCTCGGTGCTTTATTCTTGAGCTAATTAAAACAAAGCACAAGAAAATAAATGACAATTGATACTTTGGTTTGTTTTTATTTTTCATTTTATTTCATTGTTGTTAAGGTTGGAAATTTGAGTAGAGAAGGGTACCTTGGTGATTGGCTAGGCAGCTTATCTTAATTAACTTTTCAATTTAAGATATGACAATAGTGCTTTTCAAATCCTGTAGTCCAGGAGTTCTCTCATTGGTTTCAGGGATGGCATTCAAGGTTAATTGGGAAAACAGTTTACCCAGAACAATTTACTCAGATTGGCTCTACACAGAACAAGCTAGCTTTTCTCTGGTTTACAAGGTTGGATTGTATTTTAACTTACTTTGACAAAATTTTTTGCTGAAAAAGTTTGGTAATACACAAGGTAAGAGCTACAGTAGAAGGAACCCAAGAGAACCCAAGGAAGGGAGATTTGTGGAAAAATCTAATTGAGATTTGAACACTGATGGATGGACAGGTTTTAGAATGTTAGCAGTCCTCTGAATTCTCTAAAATTATTACAAAATTTCTATTATGATGTACATGTAATTTATCTAGAAAACTACCAGGAGTTTTCTTTGGTTTTTCTTATATTATGATAAATTTCAGAATTAGTTTTAAATATCTATAAATGATACTAATTAATAGCAGAGATAAAAATATAATAGAAAAAAATGAAATCCTTTCTAAGATACTCCCAAATCAATTGTTCTTATTTCTCAAACTCAACAATTCTCTTTAATGTGGTATCTACAAGTCTTCTCTGTTTATATACTTATTCTACACATGTAGAAATCTTCATTAAATGACTGAGATAGTACTAATTAATACTATTACTGTGTATGGTACTAGTATATTTATGAACATTTCAAATACTTTTCTACAAATATCATTAACAATTTGATTTTTCATATAACTTTTTCATTTCCATATTAAGAGATATAAATTCCAGTTTCCTTCTAATTGCCAATGCAGTCCAATGTTATGATTGTGTCACATTTTTTAAATTCATAGTGAAAAATATCAAAGTTCCTTCAATTCATGAATTATGACCAGCAGTGTAGCAAGAATGCCCTTCCTCACGTGTTCAAGGGTTGAAGAAGGCTGGCTATAAAAATAGATGTGTACCTTAGCTTCATAGAATGTGCCAGCTTCAACTGTATCCAAAAAAATCAGTTGTTGCCAGGCATTGTGGTTTATGCCTATAATCCTACTCAGAAGGCTGAGATCTGAAGTTCAAGTTCAAAGCCAGTCGGGGAAGGGAAGTCCAAGAAACTCATTCCCAATAAACCACCCAAAAAGCTGGAAGTGAAACTGTGACTTAAGTGGTAGAATATTCCTAGCCTTGAGTAAAGCCTAAGGGACAATACTCAAGTCCTGAGTACCAGCATTTAAAGAAAATCATTTATCCAAAATGATCATGTTTTATTTATATTCTCTCCAATTTGTCTGATAGTTCATTTCCCCCCTTCATTCAACAGTAATATATTCACAATTTAAGTTTTATAGTTGAATGTTTATAAAATAGAATCCTTTTGTTACTTTTATTTGTATTTCCCTGATTTCTGGTAAAACTGAATATTTTCTCAATCATTATCCATCACAATTCTTTCTGTGAACTGCACTTACTCTGCATATAGCTCATTTTCCCCTGAGTCATCGTCTTTTTTTGTTGTAATACAGTATTTCTTTAAAAATTTAAGACAATTTTTTTCCAGTTTTGAAATCTCCCAGTAATTAGACTGGCACTATTCTTTCAATTTTGTCCATGGAGAATTTATGTTTAAAATTTTATTGTGAAAAAAATCTGATCATTTTTCTTTATATCATATTTTAAAAATAATTTCCTAATTTTTATAAAATTATCTTAGTTTTATAGATCCTATGGAAATACTAAAAAAATTACTAATTATACATAGACCACAAATTGTTCTGTTTTCTTTGATAACCCAAAGAATGTACTGGCCTATGCCCCAAATATAATTTGTTTTATTGTCTTTAGCTTCATAATCTTTATACATACATATATATATATATGGCACTCACATATACATATATACATATCACCTATGTGTTTATTTATATATGTGTGTGATATATGTGTGTGATATAAGTGTGTTATATGTATGTGATATAAGTGTGTTATATGTATATATGGTTCTCAAATTCCCTTTCTATACTTTTAACTATATCAAACACACTTGAAAGCCAAATAATGCCATTTGCATCTGTTTACCTTCCATTATAGATCCATTTGACAAAGGAACCATGTCTTTCTCTAGAGTCAGCTTTACATGAGCTGATGCCAGTTTCCTGTACGTAATTATGTTTTAAGATTACATGACAGTTTGTTTTACTATTCCTTTGAAAGAAAAAAAGGGATAGATAAGTTCAATTTCATTTTTTGAACCTTCCCATTCTCTTATTGTACATATAACAAACCCATGAACATACTATATCATATAACTATCAGGAAATCAAGTAGACATTGTGCTAGAATGTTTACTCATTACTCTTGTTAATTATAAATAGAAATTTTGCCAAAGCATGTATTATTTACCTTTATATTTTTACCTTTATGTTACTTATTTATTATTTATCTTACATGGTAAAATATATGGGTCTTCCCTACATTAGTGCACAGTAGAGACTAGATAATTGTACCTCAATAAGGATGGAGGGTTTGGCTAACATTCTTCACAACTTAAAAAAGAAAGATTTGTTCAGAAAAAAATGTAGCCTGACTTTGGATTAGCTTCTAGCAGTTTCTGTTATTTTGCAATTTCTATCATTCAGGTAAATGTTCTAGCTCTGTAAATCATTCATGTTGGTATCACTAAACCATCTAACTCAGAAAGCCCATCCATCAAGCGCTTCCCAATTTATCATTATTTAAAATCTATTGGGCTTTTTAGGAGCCTAACACTGACGCAATAAAGTCATAGGGATCATAGATAAACTCATTGTGAATACCTTTGGCCTTGGATCTACTATTCCAAATAATGCTTCTGAATTGGACTGACAAGGTAAAAAAAATTAAACCTTGCCAATCCCAGCTAGTGGTTTGATTGAAAGGGCTCCAAAAAAGACTCAGGTGCTGTAATTGTGTGGTAATTTGGTAAGGCAGCTGCTAATTACGAATCAGGAATTAGAACAACCTTGGGAAAAAAAGCTCAGTATGCCAAAATTCACCTCTTGCAGGAACATGATCTGAGCCAAACAATAACTTGGAAGGTTTTACTTAACTCTTCTAAAGTAAAAGTGTCTGGGTCAGATGACTTTTAGTCTTTAGGAACTTTAAGTTAACCAGGTGCTGATTAGTTTTCTAGAACTTTACATTTAGTTTTCATTTCTTTAAAGAAAAAAATCAGGACTCAGAGGGAGGTTGCCAAAACAAGGAATGAAAATAGCTCCTTTTGTATGCCTAGTACATATTTAATACAAGGCCAGATACTTTTTACAGTTTAGCTCATTTAATTCTCATAACCACATGAGGCTACTATCATGACCATTTAAAAAATAATCATGTCTTAGAAGGAAAAGAAATACCTAGGAGGAAGAATGATTTGGGGTGAGGTGGCTTTCTTTAGGTAAATGACTTCCTGGAGAAGACTAATGGCTGACTGTCAGCCAATATCTTCCCAATAGTATCACATGAAAAGTAAAGTTTCATTATCAAGAAGAAAGCTGAGACACTCAAGGTCACGTAGAACTGTAAATTATGACCCTGTTTAATTGATAATAAAATGAATAATCAGAGTGGCCTAAAATGTTATTAAAATCTGGAAAAAAATAAAAGTGAAGAAATAATTAAAACAGACTTTTCTGTATTCTACTGTTAATAGTGAGAATTATAGATGATGCCAGTAGTTGGACTAAAGGTACTACGACTCCATATTGCTAACTATCTCTTGCTGCCAAGATTGTGGAAAAAGTGCTCTAAACTTTCTATAACAAAACTACTTTTAGCCAGGAATTGAGAGATTAGGGAAGGATAGTATTTGAATGTGAGATAAGACCTCTGAGACTAAGCCCTATTTTATGTGTAAAGAGACTGTAGAAATGAATTAATGACTCCAAAATCAGATAATTAGCTACTCAAAAGACCAAGAAACTCAACTTATCTGACTTGTAGTTCAGTGATTTACTCATCATATCATTCCAGCTCCTAATTTCCTGTAATTTTCTAATTTTTATTCATTATTTGTCCATTTCTTTAGGTGTATTGCATTTAAACAGTAAAATTCATATTCCATTAGGGAACAGTTACAGTTCAGGAACTCCTTATTACTCTGGAATCTTCACAGAGAGAGGGAAGTCTGATGGAGGAAGAAGAGGGGAAGAGTGAAAGAAGGGGAGTGAGTGAGACAGAAATAGAAGAAAGAAGGGAAAAAGGGAGAGAGAGGACAAATGAAAAGTAAGAAGGAGGGAAGGAAAAGGAAAGTGTCAAAAAGAATGATTTTACTTCAGATTCAGCTACTTTCCTTCTTATAAAATGGAAAACTAAAAATTGGAAAACCTTAAACTCAAGACTGATTTTCATTGTGAAACAATTAGAATTTCTCATGTCACATCTCCCAAGTACTCCCTTGGTAAGTTTTGGATATTCAGCCCATTCAAGAAATGTACAAATGGGCTGGGAGGTGGCTCAGTGATAGAGCGCTTGCCTTGCATGCATGAGGCCCTGGGTTCCATTACTCAGCACCACATAAGCAAAAAAGAAAAAAAGCCGGAAGTGGTGCTGTGGCTCAAGTGGTAGAGCGCTAGCCTTGAGCTGAAGAGCTGAGGGACAGTGCCCAGGCCCAGAGTTCAGGCCCCATGACCGCCCCCCCATCCCTCCCCAAAAGAAATACACAAGCAGAATCCACAGTATATCATGTTTCCACATGGAAAATATTTTCACGAATATATCCTCCTCTTGAGTAAAGAATGTTCTTTCCATCCGGGTCTGGAATATTATAGCAATATTCTTCATATGAGAATATTACAACAATAGTCTTCAGGTAGTTGCCCTATGTCTGTAGAGACAAATGCATTTGCAGAGTGGTTCTGTGAATGACTTCTTTGAGAAAGGTGTGTGGAGAGCCCTGCGTATGGTGTGAGGAGTCACTGATGAGGACAGTATGAGAAGGAAGATGAAAGTGGCAGAATAATGAGGGGGAAGAAAGAGCCGTCAAAGAATAACTTCTATAACCCAGGCAGGAGGAGATCATGCCATATGAGAGCAATGGCAAGCAAGGGAAAGGGGAGACTACATGCTGGGGAAACTCTCAAGAGGAAATTGAGATTTGCTACTGATTGAATGTTTTCCAGCAATGGCACTAATACTTATGGAAATGTATTTTGCATGTATATGTTCTATTACATTTATTTGTTCTCATACAGCCTATTTTATTATTGATTAAATTATTAGATGACGTTCCTTTGCTTAGATAGAGTAATTTATTTAAGAAAGATGGAAACTGTTACTAGCTGTGTTTCCCTCCATCAAAAGCTAATTTGCTAGCATGAATAATAAACACGTCATCAGTTCAACATTTCAGAAAATATATGAAGTAGCTGATTTTTTATGTATTTGTATTTTTAATGCAAATAAACAGAAACAGAAACATACAACATGAGAAAAAATTTTAAAGTATGAGTTTTGCACAAGGTTATTTCTAGCATAAGCTAGTGAACTACCCCTTCTGAGAGAATTGAGCTTGACATGTGTTGAGCTAAGTAAAAGGGCAAAGATTACTGCATGGTAAGTCTCATTTCCACTGTCAATGAGATGTGTTCCAAATTGGTCCCCATAAAGGTACAGAAATTAAGGCAATGTTAGGTATTAAAGGAAAACTTTTGTTAATGTTAAATGCTCATAATCAAACTGGTTATACAAAGAAAAGAGACTGCGCGTGAATGTTACAAATGCCACTGGGATAGGGTATAGTCACATGGTATTTTTAGGTTTATAAAATCTGTGCTTCACCACATGCCGTGGCTCACGCCTATAATCCAAGCTATTCAGGAGGCTGAGATCTGAGGGTTGCAGTTTGAAGCCATCCCAGGCAGGAAAATCCCTGAGATTTCCAATTAGCCACCTGAAAACCAGAAGTAGTACTGTGACTCAAAGTGGTAGAGAACTAGCCTTGAGAGGAAAAGGTCAGGGTAGTGTCCAGGCCCTGAGTTCAAGCCCCAGGACTGACAGAACAAAAAGTCTGTTTCACCTAATAATGACATAGCTTCCACAGTGGACAGCATCATATATGTCTTTCCTTTCCACTATGACTTCAAGTACATGTAAACTTAAAGTCTATAAGTTGAGATTAAATAATGATCAAATGACTAGGATTTGATGATTTTTGGTTTACAAAAAATGACTTTAAATACTTTGAGCTGGGTAACATCTGCCACTTTCAACTTGACATTTCCACTTAGCATTATCTTGGCAAAATCATTTAACTGGATTGTCCATAATGAAAGTTTCTAATTCTCCAGATCCTCCCAGCTCTTTCTTCTAGTCATCCAAAATTTAATTTCATCGACTTATTATTTATATTTAAGGTAGCAGAAGTTCAGACATAGACTGAATATGAAGACTTGGAGTGAGGTAGAATTTTACAAATGGCCTCCATTATCATGTTCATATACCTCCTTTCTGAAAACCCAAAATATAAAAAGTTCTATGAAAGGTTTAGTCTAAAAGAATGTGAAAACATCACAGGTCAGACCTTCTTAGTGGTGGTGTGTGAAGAAAACGCTAGCTTATAAAATAACTTCTAATGAACTGAAATCAAATGCCAGTTGTATGAAAAGAAGTAAAATTTGTTTTCCAAGAACTTTCCACACTTAATTCAGGATATGACAGGGGTTAAAAAATTGTTTCAGCCAGGTGCTAGTGGCTCATGCCTGTAGTCCTAGTTACTCAGGAAGCTGAGATCTGAGGAACTTAGTTCAAAGCCAGCCTGGGCAGAGAAAGCTAAGATACTCCATTCAACCACCAAAAATGTAGCTCAAGTGTTTGAACTAAACTTGGACTTTAAGTCTCTTCATAATAGCCTTGGCTTCCCGGTAAGGGCCTCGAGTATTTTAACATGATGTTCTTTTTGTTCCTTTTGGATGTAATGCTTTTAAAAGGTAAAATGGATGAGGCTGACCATATTTTGCCAGCTCTCATAAACATCAAACAATTGGATTTCCTTGTCCCGATTATTTTTAGTCCTCTGTATGCATATTTGCATCATTGATCTACAGGAAAGCTTGTGTTTTGGGTTGTCATGGTGCACTTCCGAGAAACAAAAATATGATATGCGCTCTTTTTTTAAAAACAATTGATAAGTTTCACATTGACTGAAACATTTCATTTTCCATGTCATTTATCTATTCATCATAAAAGGAGTTATAATAGGATGTAGGTTTCCATTCCCTTTAGTGGATTTTCTTTTATTAATACTTCTCTACATAAATTCTGGTTTCAAAATGGGGCCATTAATAAACTCAGGGAACAATTCAGTTTTTCTTTCTTTTTTTTCCCCTGGTAACTAGGAAATCTGATAAATGGTTTGTACTTCTACTTGGTCAAAAAGAAAAAAAAAATAGTTTTTTAGCAAAACTTCATGGGGACATTTAACAATAAATGTCATGCGTTCAGTCACATTTGCATGGTGGCTTTGGGGACCCATGACCTTCTCATTGACGTATTGGCTTGGCCTTAGTACCGTGGCCTCAACTCAGTTCTTAATGGAGAGTAACCAATAGTCCTTTACTTCCAGGTAGCACTGTTGGCTATTTACTTTCTATTCTCAAAAGGCCTACGACAGACTCAAAATTAACATCTTTCATCTTAAGAAGTAATGGCTTTGAATTAGAGGTGTTTCTTGTTCTGGCACTAGGGCTTGAGATTCAGGCCTTGAGCTCTCAGCTTTTCCCACCTCACACTGGTGCTCTACCACTTGAGTCTGAGCTCACCTACTTTCACCTGTTAACTGGAGATTAGAGTCTCAGAGAATTTTCCTTTTTGCCTACGTTGTTTTTAAACCTCAGATCCTAGTTTCCTGAGTAGCTAGGGTTATAGTAGCTCATGCCATTGATACCAGGCTTCACTTAAAAGGATTGCTAACTAACTACATAAAACCCCTTAAAACTCTTGAAGGGTGAAGGAAGTATCTAACCTTTACATGTTCCAAGTCACCATTTCGTGACCTTAAGGCACTAATTTTTTAGTTCCTAAGGCACTAAAATTTAGTCGCCCAGTAAGCATTTATGGAATTTTTACTGCATGCTAGCCACGTTTAACTGCTAAGGCAGTGCCTTTGCTTTTGAAAATTATGTAGTCCGTAGTATCTTCTAAGTTACAATGATTCGGGATACTTCGATAATTAAAACATGAAACAGGATTCTCTTGGCCAACATGGACTTTTCTACCTGAAGAGGTTATGCAAAAAGGAAAGTGAGTCAGCTATACCTAGCAGTCATTCTTACTTGCATTTTGGCCACTAAGCAAAGGACTCTTCCAAAACTGTGCTAGTATATACTTTAAATTTTAATTAGACTGAACAAGACTTCCCTCCTTAATTTGGCCCTCTAACTTGACAAGTTGCCTAGAGGGCACAATAATATCTCACAGGAAGTTATCAAACTGCTAAATCAAGAGTGCATGGGAGATGAAGAAAGTGATGATGGATGCAAGAGAAACAGATTATTCTGAAGGTTCAGAGTCTTGTCTGAGGCAGATTATTTCCAAGTTCATGCAGTGAGTGTTAGAGGGAAAGGCGGGCGGGGAAGAAGGTATCCACATATGACAGATCCAACTTCCTGTGCACACGTCGGAGACAGAATCTCACTTGAATTTTAAAAAATTTAACAAGTTAAGTTTGACCTCATAAAGAAGGGAGGTCAGTGGGTTTGAGAATAATATGACTATTCTTTGGATTCTAAGCATAGAAAGCATTTTCCTGCAAATATAATAATCTACTTGTCTTCCACAGGAAATAAGTGATACTATTTCAAAATGGTGTTGCAGGGAATGCCGGAGGCACAGTCATATTAAACTGCATGAATTCTGAGTGACATGATTGCATAATTCAGTGTGGTCTGAATTTATTTGAACAAACCATAGGGACAGACTTGTCTGTTTATTTTCCTACGTGTTCTTGACATTAGTGTCTAAGTACTACCCCGAGACTTGTCTTACCATCCTCTTGAGAATGGATACAAGCACTGACATACATTATTAACTTCTCCCTGGACGGGTCCATTAATATTCTGTGAATTATTATGGCTTTATTTGTTTCCCATCAGTTATTCTTGGTCCCTCTCCATTAATGAGAAATCTACTCTTACTTAAATTTATGTCTTACACTGAAGGTGAATTCAGCCAACTGCTCTTTGAATCTATTTCTTAAAGTAAACTTTTGTGTATTCTCAGGAGCATCTTTTCCTGAAAGACGCCAAGGGGGAACTTCCCTTAATTAAGCATAAAACAACAGTTCTTGGACTTGGTTTTTTTCTATGACTGATAGTCTCTTCTACAAGGTTAGTGAGTCACAGGAGCCAGAACCTTTGGTGGTGATTGAAAACTGATACTTGAAAATCTGAAAGGCTTCTCTGTTTTAGTCTCACACTTATAACCATTAAGATTCTGAAATTTTAGGCATGGATAGTTTATGCAAGGAGATGACAGTTATTGGGATATGACCAGAAAAGTGACCATGAAATGATAAATTGTATTATGATGTCCCAGTAAAAGTGATTTCAAGCAATTAGAATTGATGTCATAGTGGCAGAAGCAATACATGGCTATGTTTGTCTTGAGCCTCTATCATAATAGATAGGTAATATTTAAATAATAGTTTACCTCAAATTTGTAGCATATTACCACATTTTCATCTATGTTCTATATTTTGCTTTATGTAGATTTCAGAATTTTAAAGTAGGGGAGACATAAATAATTTTGTACCATTCTTCCCCTTAAAGATAAAGAAAATAAGACCCCAAGAAGGTAAATTACTTACCAAGGTCAAACCACTTCTAGCAGTAAAAACTTTAAGAGCCCACTTGGGAAATTTCATGATTTCAATGGAAGTCAGTAAAAGGACTGAGAAATTCAGAACTCCAGTGCCAGTGACTGATTCTGAACTGCTCAGCCCAGTGCTGATGAAATTCCACAGAACCTGTGTAATAGCTTAGCCAACAATTACATTATAATTTTAGACCCGTTGAAATGCATTGTGTCCTAGCCATTGACTGAAATGGTGAGAATGTTAGCAATGTAGTACAGACAGTATGTTCCTTCCAGAAGCAGGCCGGATGCCCTATTCAGGTTTTTTCCCCCCCTTTGGACAATAAAAGTGGTGCTTCAGGCATATTGACCAAATCATTGGAAAATCAATTACTATTGAGTTAAAGCTGAACAAAATAGTTTGAAAAGTGTTTAATTTATTTCTCACAACCTCTCTTTTTTTTAAAGTTCTTTTAATGTGTAATCCCTGGCTGACTCATCCGTGATTCTTGACAGAAAACCTCATTTTCAAATCATTTTTTTTAACTTTCCCCCTGCTATCCTTCTAAATAAGAAAATCATTAGAAAGAAAGGAAGAGGGGGGAAAAAGCATTCAGCACAGCAAGATAGGAACAAATCAACCCAACTGTTATTAGAATAAAGCCTGCTTCCTTAACTAATCAAAATTCACAGTAAGTGTGAGCAAAACAAAGGCAAACTGGCAGAAATAATACAGTTAGACTTAGGGAAGTCTTAGAATTCAGTCCTATCTCATAAAAAGGTTATTAGGAAAGAAATCTGATGGCTGAGAGGTGAAACGTTAATGCTATCATAGAACTGAACCTTAAGTCACTTGCTTTTCTGCTTCTTCTGAAAAGGTCATATAAAATCAATCACATCTTCCAGATTTCCTTTTCACTCCAAGTCTCTCTCCCTGTCTTCCAACCTCCCTGCTTTGTCTGTCTGCTTTCATGGATCTTCCTCCTCTCTCTCTATATATATCTTTTCATGTTTTTCTCTATTCATTTCCCTCTCCTTTCTTGCTTCCTCTTCCTTACTCCATTTCTCTCTTGCTCGCTTCATTCTACTTTTCTTCTCTTCATTTCTCTCTTTGCTTTCTCTTTTAATTTCACCTTCTCGTTTCTATTTTCCTTTCCCATGTATATCAGTGAACCTGATTTTTGTCAGTTCCTTTGCTCTAACCTCTACTTCAAGTCCTGGACATACAAAAGTACAACATATAGAGAGACCCAGTTCCCAACACTGAATCATATATTTAGTAGTAAACCTCAGAGTACTTTAAACTGGGATGAGAGAAGCTATTGCTGTAAACCTAATCAACCCCAGATGATCTAAAAATGCTTCTTGAAGTATATGGTACCTGTGTTGTATCTTACAAAAGTGTAAGAGTATGGCAACTATGACTTGGGATGGAATAGAGGGAGAGAGAGGTGGTAGAAGGTAAGTGGAGGTTCCTCTCATGAGAGACTCTGTAGAAATGATGAGAACAGAGGGGTGGAGAAACAGGGAAAAGCACCAAGTTTGAAGGAATCACAAGTGCCTTGGACTGGAACATTCCGTTTAGGACTTTATACTAGTCTCTCTTCTTTAGAAACAGTGAGAACTTCAGAATGGGAACTATTATTACTGTCTTCATGAATAATACCTATGATGGTACTGAAAAAATCATCACCCTTCAGTATCAAGCAACCAACTAGCTATTGAAAGTTTAGTTATCAGTGAAGCCTAGGATGTGTACAAGAAGGTGCCTGGAGATTCTGTTACACAGCTAGTTAATGTAAGGACAAATATTTAGGAGTCTTTGACAGTTACGGAAAGCATGGCTCAGCATTACCCAAGAGCAATATGTCAACATATGTCAACAGAAGAAGTCTAAAGACTAAGATCTCTAAGGAACAAGACTGAATGAGAGAGCTGAGGGAAAAGAGTGGCTAAGAAGGAACCTCATCATGGAAGTAGGCTTGGAGACTTTAAAAACATGAAAGCCAAGGAGAGGTGCACATTTCCAGGAGTGAGTAGTTACCATTGTCAAATACTTCAGGGAAATCAGAGAAATGAAAAGTGCCCATTGAAAGTAGTCATGAAAGAATGAACTTTACAATTTAGGCAGGGAGGGTGGGGGGTGACAGAGTGGGTGTATTATGTAGTTGTGGAGATGGGAGGGAAGGGATGGTAGGGGAGAAATGAAGGAAACAACAATGCTTGATAAGAAATGCACTCATTACCTTGCTCATGTAACCCCTCCTCTGTACAGTATTTTCACAATTAAAAAACTCATTAAAAAATCACATCAGTAGAAGGCTTCACATGAGGGGGTGCAGACATTATTTCGGTGAATAGGAAACTGGGATCAGAAGGAGGAGAACTCTTTCAGAAACTAGGATTGCTAGCTGTAGCTAATTTAATAGGTGCTCACTTAAGTCTTAATATCAGATGAACAATAGACAAAACTGTTCGTGAAGAGCTGTCAGAAAGATCATAGTGAATCGTTCAGAGACAAGAAGATCCTGGATGAAGTTTATATGTGGAGTAGAAGGAAGGCCAGGAGAGAGTGAAGTTCAAAGTGTAGGAGCCTTTACAAGAAAGCAAGAATATACAGAGCAATTTTACAATCTTACGTGAAACCCTTGAACATGATGTATTGTGTATCTGCTCTTTTGGGAGTTCTGAGGAAACTTTAAATTTATTATTTTTATAGGGAAACAAATGAGTATTGTTATTAACTAGAAAAAGCACTATAAAACAGCTCCATTTGAATTTATATTTGCTTTTGCCACTCATTTGGATTACAAAACTCCTTTTTGTTCTTAACACTTAAATTTTTTATTTCCGTTAATGATGAGATATTAAAAATATATTCACTTCTCTCTTTGGCCCTAGGACAGCAGATGAGGCAAAAGGGAATTACCAGCAAAAATAGTACTTTTCTTTCCCAGTCTGTTATATAGATTTCTGTGGTCACTGAGATGTGCCTAGTAGATTGCTTTGTGATGTCAGTGAATGATGTCAAAACAAAATTTAAAAACAGCAAAAGAGGCCTGGGAGTGGGTTGGAGTTTTGCCTGGGGGATGGAATAGAGATTGAGTCAAAACTTTGGCTCTTATTGGGGAGGGGAAAGGAGAGGAGAGACAAGCACTGATTAGGTTCAAAGGATGTTCCTTGTTTTTTTTGGGGGGGGGGAGGTGATCCTTGGACTTGAACTCAGAGCCTGGGCACTGTCCCTGAGCTTCATTTTGCTCAAGGCTAGCACTCTACCACTTGGATCACAGCTCCACTTCCAGCTGTTTTGGGGGGAGTAGTTTATTGGAAAGAAGAGCCTCATGGATTTTTCTGCCCTGGCTGGCTTTGAACTGTGATCCCCAATCTCAGCCTCTTGAGTACCTGGGATGACAGATATGAGGTATCAGTGCTTGGCTAGAATGTTCCTTTTCACTGTGATCATGAGCTTAGAGTGAAAGGAGAAAGAAATCTTAAAACACTGGCCAGATCAGTGTGAAATACTGAGAGAGAAAGCAAAGGAGAAAGGCGATTTAAAACTTGTTAAACATAACCAATCTGTTTCCTTTTAGAAATATTAAGAGAATAAACACAAGCTTGTTTAATTATTTTTTAAAGACTAGACTCTGAGTATGTGTCAAGTGTCAGAACTAACCCATTGTATCATTCAACCTTATGTAGTTTATACAGTTTTTTTTTGTTAAATTTTATTTTATTTTATTTGTGAACATACTGTACAGAGGAGTTACAATTACATGGGCAGGATAATGCGTACATTTCTTACCAAGCATTGCAGCCTCCTCCTGTGTTTACCCTTCACATCCCTTCCCAGCCTCCCCCCTCCCCCCCAATCCCAATCCTTCTCCTTCCTCCCTTCCCCCCCTCCCCCCCCCCCCCCGCACCGACATTGTAAAGCTCGTTTTGGACATGACAATTTGTACTTCTCATTGTTGCAACAGATCCACCTGTATCCTTAAACAACTGGTTTTTCCCCATCTCCTCCACAAGTTATACTGACATCAAATATAGTGAAAGCAGGGGTTATACTGTGGGGGAGGGACATACAAAGCAACAAAGAGATGATCTTATAAATGTGTTAGAAACACATGCATGAAAGAAAAAAAACCTTAAAATACACATCTAAGGGTTCATTTTCCTGACATCACATTATCTGACCTTTTCCGCTTGACTCATACATATACTAGATATTACAAATAAGGGAAACCATGGGACCTATGTTTCTTTGGGCCTGGCTTACTTCACTTAATATAATTTTTTCCAAGTTTTTCCATTTCCTCACAAATGGGGCAATGTCATTCTTTCTGATGGAGGCATAGAATTCCATTGTGTATATATACCACATTTTCTTGATCCATTCATCTACTGAGGGGCATCTGGGTTGGTTCCATATCTTAGCTATGGTAAATAATGCTGCAATAAACATAGTTGTGCTGGTAGCTTTAGTGTGGTCTTGTTTGTAAACATTTGGGTAAATGCCCAAAAGTGGGATTGCTGGGTCATAGGGGAGTTCTATGTGAAGTCTTTTGAGGAACCTCCATACTGCTTTCCAAAGTGGTTGAACAAGTTTACATTCCCACCAACAATGAAGTAAGGTTCCTTTCTGTCCACATCCCCTCCAGCATCTGTTGTTAGAGTTCTTGATTTTTGCTGTTCTAACTGGAGTGAGGTGATATCTCAATGTTGTTTTGATTTGTATTTCTTTTATGGCTAGGGAGGTTGAGCATTTCTTCATGTGTCTATTGGCCATCCTTCTTTCTTCTTCAGAGAAGTTTCTCTTTAAGTCTTTCGCCCACTTATTTATTGGGCAGTTGTTTCTTTGAGGATTTGTTGTTGGGGGTTTTAATTTTTTGAGTTCCAAGTATATTTTAGATATGAGACCCTTGTCCGTTGTATGGCTAGTAAAGATCTTCTCCCAATCGGTGGGCTTTCTATTGATCTTGCTAGCTATGTCATTTGCCCTGGAGAAGCTCTGCAACTTTATGCAATCCCATTTGTCCAACCTTTCTTTGATTTGTTGTGTTTCCGGGTCTCTATTCAGAAAATTTCGGCCTGAGCCAAGGAGACCTAGGGTTTCTCCTATTCCATCCTGTAATGTTTTCAGAGTGTCTGCTTTGAGTTCAAGGTCTTTGATCCATTTGGAGTTAATTCTGGTGCAGGTTGATATATAAGGATCTAGCTTAAGTTTTCTACATGTAGTTAACCAATTTTGCCAGCACCATTTACTGAAGAGGTTGAGTTTATACAGTTTTTAAAAATAGATCAGTAACAGAAAACAAAAAAAAATGCAAGTATGAGGAAAGAGAGACTTGAAAGATATATTATTGTCATTATCATTATTATTATTGTAACTCTCATCTAAAAGGCTGGAGTCTGATAATAAATAGCTTAACATATATTTTCCATGTAAAGAACTATGAGAATAATGTCTCTTTCCTGTCTCAGTTCATGAGACTGATGCCCTATTAAAAATATTTGGTATTCAAAATAATTAGTATCTTTGACCTTGGCACAAGTCAATCTCAATGGACACAGGCCTAAGTGTTATAGTAGGTCCTGACATTACGGGACTGATATTTTGGGAACTAACATTTTATACTACTGACCTTCTAGAAAAATGTTTGGCATGTAGTAGGTACTCAGTAGACATCAATATAAAGAGTGAATTCTGTAGGGAGAGTAGACCTCAATCCCCCTGTGAGTTAAGTGGGTACCTTTGCCTGCGCCCCACTCCTAGCCATAAGTTATAAGTGCAATTCTTTGGGGAAAAATGATCTGAGTTTTATCAAGCATTTTTAAAAAAATCTGTCGGGATACAACTCATTTACAAATTTTAAAGGTCATGTTCTGCATTTTGAATATAGCCAGAAATGAACTATTTGGATAAGCAGACATTTTAAAATGTAAATACCCCAAATTCAATCTTCTGTTAAAAACAGATTTATTTTCCGTTAGGAAAAATGAAGTAAAACCTAAAATAGAGCTCAGGAGCCAGAGCTCTTCAGCATCGTGCTTCCTAATCAGCACTATTTCATTGATACCATCCTTTAGAATATGGAGATGATACCAATTTCTGTGACTCCAAATGTCCCGAGGGTTTCACTGTCACCTCATTTCATTGAGGCAAACAAAGCATCTAAGACCTGGCTGAGGCACCTGAGAAAATAGCTTGAGGTAACTGGAGAAGTGAATGGCAGATGAACTCTACTGCTAGGAGAGGAAAATGAGCCAACAAATACTGACTGAGGCCAGCTGAAAGACAGCTTACAGGGTTTGGATAATGGCCTCAATCCTTTAAAGTGGGATCTCTGAGTCTTCCCACATAGTTTAGCACAAACATCTGCTAAACCACTGCGCTTTATTTTATGTGTCGCTTTTGAAAAGGTAAAATATTTAATGGCAAATGAAAAATGGGGAAGGAATAAGCCTGGCTATGTAAAGTTGTGCTCTGGGATTTGGTGATTGTGTTGTATCACAGCTGAGTTACTGTTTTCAGTTAGCATTTTGAAGCCCTGACACTGGTGCTTATTGCTGTGTAGAGCACAGACCTGGTCTCTAGTGATAGAGCTGGCATTGCTGAAGGAAGACCATCATTCTAAACAAGTCCTAAAAGTTTGTAAGGACTTATTACTACCCACGGTAACTGCATGGCAATTCTAAGAAGGGTTTTTAGGGGAAATCCTAAGGGAGCTACCAAGGTTTTCTTTGAGCCCAAATTGACCAATTTCTTTCTTTTCTCAAATTCCTTTGCATTTCTCATGTAAAATCCTTTTGGAATCTAAATAGAATCTTCTATGCATATTAAAGGACCTTCATTACTACCCCTCCCTCATTGCAACATAGGCTACTTCTGGAGGGATCTGCTTATTTATAAACTGTAGCTATGTATTGATGAAGATGGGAAAGATAGAGCTGTGATCAAGATTCATTGTATTCATAAACCAACTTGTTGGATTAAAATCCCTTTTGTGCAACTAAAGATCATAAAAAGAAAATAATTTAAAAACCTTCTTCTATAAGTAAGAAAAAGAATTTCTACATGAAGTTCTCATGAAGAGTGCGTTAGTCTGCCTTCCATTACTGTAAGAAATATCTGAGATAATGATCTTGTAAAGAAAAAGGGTTTGTTTTGACTCACCATTTTGGAGTTTAAGCCTATGATTGTTTGGCCTGATTAATGCTTGAGGCCTGGGGTGAAGCAGAACATCATGGTGGGAACATTTTGCAGAACCATTCACTAGATAACTGGGATATGAAAGAGAGGGAAAAGTAAGGGTGGAAACTAAATACCTCTTTAGGTTGAAGACCCCAGGGAACTTCTTGCTAAGAGCTATCTCTTAAAGTTTCCCCCATTTTCTAGTAGTACCATGTTTTTAAGTCTAAGAAAATGTGGAAATGGGAAAAGGAATATATTCCTGATAGTTTATTTTATTAACTTGTCATTAATTCCAATAATGCATATGGGGCCAGTTGTAAGCTTCAAAACTGATAGAACTTATCATTGAAAGGAGATTATGAAAGTTAGAGGAAATATAGGAAAACATCTTTCACTATTCTGGAAAAAAAAAACCCACCAATGAACCCTTATTCTTGCCAGTATGGCTTGTGTTCACTAATTCCTAATTATCCACCATCATTGACTTTTATGATGATTGGTTTCCTAATAGGTAGTATTAATATTCAGTGTTTGAATATGCTCCCTATTAGTGTGAGGAAAAGCCAATAATGTGACACTAATATCATATTTAATGTGATTTATTATTTTAATTTTTATGATGGCTCTTGATCATTCCATTTTTTTAATATTCATATTGCAAGGTTGTTAGACTTTTTCCCATTACTTCTATTTTTGCATAATTGGTATAATTTTCCCACATGCCATCTCATGTAGGTGAGTTATAAGAAATCATTATACCTCTTTACCAACAGGAAAACAGAAGACGCAGAGCTATCAAAGAGACTTACCTAATATTTTGCAAGTTCTTCAGTTTTGTGGATTGGTGCTCTTCTTATTCCCCTCTTCCTTCTCCAGTTTGTTTCTTCTTTTATTCTCTCTCCTTCCTTTGCTCCTATTCTCTGATCTCTTTTCTTCTACCTTATATTTCTTTATTTCTTCATCCCTCCACATCTCTTTTATTTTTTTTTTGGTTTCTGTTTTTATTTTTCTTCTGAAAAATATGCATAAAAAAGAGCTTCGTTTATTTCTAAGATTTGCTGTGTAAAAGAGCTTGCATAGTAAGTCTGTCTTTCCACACTTCAGTTTACAGTGCTGAGAGGTGGGAAGTAAAGGAGGGGATTTAGAGACCACAGAAACATGGCTGAAAAAGCACCAGATGAGCAGATAGCACACTTTCCCCACTACTTTTTTCTCTCTCGGTGAACAACAATTCAGTCTAGAGGTCCCTCGAACTCTTTCCTCTGATTCTGTCATCACAGGAAAATAAATCTCTTCCTAGACCTGGACAAGAAGTAGAGAGGCTTGCCCTCTCACTAGTAGATTGCCCACACCATCCTTCTAGTACCTCCAATGCTTGTGAGCAGATCACCCTGACTGCTAAGATGTCTGTGTGTCTTAGTCCTGGGATAGGTGACAACATTTACTCACCTGCCCTTTTCAGTGAGTGGTTGAGAACAGAGGAGGACAAGGGCTGAACTCTGCTAATCTCAACCTAATTCTACCTCTTTTCCCTAGCCTGATTCTCTCATCAGATATCTGGTAAGTTTTTGTCCCTTCTTCTCAGCTTGGATCAAAATATCAGTCATCATTGGGCCTTTCCTCCTTCAGTCCCTAGTAAGTCCTTTTCTCCTTCTATCCCTAGTGAGTTCCACAGAATTTTCCTTTGTTATGTTGATTCACCTCTTCCATTCTTAGCCTTATTTCTCCCTCATCACTTCCAGTCCACACTACTGGAACTTTTTCTTAGTTTTATCCCAATCTCATTCCAGAATCAACTATTACTTTATGTACCACTTTAAGCATATCATCTTTTGTTCCACACCCATTAGCAATTTTCTGTTAGCTAAAGAAGAACGAAGAAAGTCCATAGCCCCAAACCCAATTCCTTTCATGATAATTCTTCACTCACATTTTTTTTCAAGCTATTGGATAGTCCTACAAAGTAAGCCTGCCAGGGACTTCCTTCATCTTGTTGTTGTTATTGTTGTGGGGTTGAGGAAGGGCTGATCCTGAGGCTTGAACTCACGTTCTGGGTACCATTCCTGAGCTTTCTATGCATTACCATGTGAGCCACAGCTCTTACTTCAAACTTTTATGAGTCTCACAGACTTTCCTGCCTGGGTTGACTTTGAACCGTGATCCTCTGATCTTAGCCTCTTGAATAGCTAGGATTATAAGTATGAGCCACTGCTGTCCAGCTGCCTTCCTTCTTGATGATTTCTTCTCTCTAAAAATATGCTATTAGGATTCTCTCTGTGAGCAGTGCTTTCATATCTCCCTTATTCTCGTTTATCTGGTCCCCTCTTGCTTACGCATGTAAGCTTGCTTGTAAGCCTCACTTCATACCTAATCTCTGGTAAATGTATTCGTTGTGATGATGATGGAGAGAATGAATAGAATTGGCTCAGAATGGACACTTCTGGGATGACATTCTGAACAGTGGCTCATGATTATAAATGTCACACTTACCTTGTGGGCCAGTTATGGGCTATTTCTCAAAATCAAAAGAGAACCATTTCATATCACATCAGTTCTTCTAATGGAGACGTACAAGTAACTAGAATACAAAATTGACCCTTGCAAATGTGACATTGTTTATGAAACTAGAAGTTTCTCTCTTTGAGCTAAAGTATCTGTTGGGATAAGAAAAAAAAGTCAAATGCCATAATTTGGATCTCTTCACAACAGCTTGGGAAACAAGGATAGTCGTGTAGTCCTGCACAAAGATGACCTTTTTCTCTCAATGCTTATTTCTCAGGCTTTGGCTACTCTCCTAGCCTTCTGTGATCTCCCAGCTTCTATCTCTTCCTCAAGACTTATGGTACTTAAAGTATTAAACGGCAAAAGAACATCACAGATCCTGTTTTACACCATGAATTATGAGTTCTTCTTCTCCAGACAGTTTGATTAGAGCTTGAAAATATTAAAAGCAGATGAAGAAATCAGATAAACCAGTTATTGCATGATATCATCCACTATTTTTTTTTTTTAGCTTAAGTTGTTGTAAAGGAGTGCCCTTTTCCTACTTTGGAGTTGCTCTAGAGAATAATAGCTTGGGTTTTTCAGTTAGTCCAAACTCTTTCTCAGATAACTCTTGTATGTGTTCTGCTCTGAAACTTTGTTGGGTTTCTAGCAAATCTCCAAACTTTCCTTAAAATTTATTCTAGTTATGGGGTCAGTGATGCTCCTGCTGATAACATGGCATCTTTAGTTCCCCTGGTTTGTTTTCTTGTCATCAGTAAGGAAGACAAGACAGTCCACTGTAGGTGATACTCAGTATGTCTGTAGCTTAGGTGACAGATATAGCTGTTAAGCAGAACAGATTTTACAACATCCAACTAAGAAACACTTATTCTACAAAATGGTACCTCTCCCACAAGTATATCTAAGATGCTGATTATCTTTCCCATTCCTCCTTCCTCCTTTAGATGAAGAAAGGACAGAAAGTAAATCAAGGGTATTCTCTCTTTGCTGTGGTTTGATTTCATAATAATATCCTGGAAAGGACATATTCATCACTGCCTATTATCTTTGTCACATTCCAGTCTTTCTCACTCTGTCCAACATACACTAACTCTGAAGTGTGGATTCTAAACATAAGCAGTACACCAGAAATGTGTCTTAGAAAACATTTCAATATGGTCTGTTACTTAGAAACAATGAGCTTCCAACTTATTTATCTTTCCATTTTGTATTGTGCTAGTACAACATGATTATTTTTCTTTTATTGAAGTGGTCTTAATATTTCTACCCTACATTCACCCATGTATTCATTTAGTTGTCATTTAATTTTCATGAGTATACTTTAAAGGATCAGCTAACAAAACATAAAAGAGTTGAGGTTTTGAAGAGCATATGATCTCTTTCACAACTAGCAATAGATTTATGAATGTACTGGGGTCCCTGAAGGCAGCTGCATATAGTACACATGTAAATGGGGCTGGATGAGTTCCAATAAAACTTTATTGGCAAAAGCAGAAAGTGGCTGTTTGTGAACCTTTGATTTATTGCACTGATTAGTTCCTAACTTCTCATTGGTGTGCTAATTTCAAGGGACACAGATGAATAGAACTTGGTATGTGCTACACAGTGCTAATAGGACAATATTTCCAGAAACAAGAATGACCTTTGACAAGGTCATTTTTGGTGTCCTTCTCTCTTGCTGCTTTTCTTTCTCTGCCAGTGTCTCAGACCTAATGCTGCCTATTCTGATCTACCAACCAGAGTGGTATTGCATAAATCTTCTTCAGTTCTTCAGCTGTGACAACTTGCTGGCTCTCAGTGCATTGTCCTCAACTAGTCAGAGGACAGAATAAAAACCTGTTCATGGAGGAAAAGAGTGAATCTTTGGCAAGAGCTTAAGTTTTTCATCCATCAGGAGTACTTTCATATTAAAAGAGGACATTTTTAATTCACGGCCATCTACCCTAATGTGTAAACTTCCTGACAGAGGACTAGAAGGGAAGTCCTTGGTCTTCACCATCAAAATCCTATAGAAGTGATGTAAATTCCTCCCCGCAGCCAAGGAAGACAATCAACATATATTGAACCAATATCATTGTAGACATCATCCTCAGTTCCTTTGGTAAGATTTGCTGACTGATACTAACCTCTAAATCAGAGTTAGTTTAGCTTTATGATGGGAATGTTATAATAGGAAATAAAATTAAAGATTGTTGGGTGTCATCTTCTTTAGTAACAAGGAAGCAGAGGCTCAAAGAAAATTTGAGTTTGACCATGAAGCTGCAGAATGATGGGGGTACAGTGCTATTCTTGATGATGTGTTGTTATTTTATTTGTTTTCTTTGTAGTATACCATGTCCTGTTGACAAAATAGAAATAAATGATTAATACATTAGGGAATGATCTCTTCCTACTGTGGCCTTCCTGTGTAAGTCCAGGATGTGTGTGTAACGTTGCTTGTCTATACGCTCAACACTAGTCATGAGCCATCTGGGAACCCCTCATTGCCTTCATTCAGTGGGTGATTGAATCTTCCTGATGCAAACTCACATTGAGCTCCCTTGAATGGAAGAGCAGAACAATAAGTTCCTTCATTAAAATTTCGCATCAGAACACCAGCAGTGAACTATGCTTTCCCTGAAATTTCCCAAAGGGTAGATGAAAGTCCTGACAAAACATAATAAAGGCAAACGATAGCTGCCTGTTTTATAAAGAATGTGGAGAATTTCCCCTTAGCTCAAGGAAAGGCTTTGCCTGAGCAGACAGTCTACTTGCTGTAGGAGAGTACTATGAGTTAGATCAACAATCGAGATAATATCTATTGTTCAATTAAAAACAGCCATATTTAGAGAAAACTCATCATCATATGGTCCCTCCTTACATCTTATGTGTATTGTAGATGTTCTTAAAGCTCTTGTGTTTTCCATGAGTCTATTCTCATAATAGCTGTTTTAATCAAGGTGGTACAAAGATGAAAATATTTTTTATGTATTCTTGAGATCTGGGAATGTGATGGTGTAAGCCTCATAAATCTAGTAGGAATTCATAGCCTCAATGAGCCCCTTATGTTGGGAATTTTTTCTTTCCAAGAGGATTGATTGGTTTACAAAAAGCAAAAGTTAAACAGCAGGGACACCATCACACTCTCTGTGGCTGGCACCAGTCTTTCAAAAAAAATGTGCAAAGAATAACTATTTTTCCCTCTCACAAATAAAAATGAATTCCTCCTGTATAGTTTAATTTTGTAAACTTTGCACAAGAAAAACAAATCACTTTCTCGCATGAAGTAGAGAGTCCAGAGAGCTGTGATGCATTGCTTCTAAGAAGGACAGGAAGTGACTGAGTCTTATTACCTAGCTTGGGCAACAAGGAGCAGGAATATCCTGGAAACCCTAAATGTGGGGGTAAAATCAAGGTGACTTTGAACTAGGAAGAATAGTAAACAAATTAACATTTGTCCCTTGTCCCATTCATGTTTACCGTTTTGTTTTTTTTTTTTTTGGTCAGTCATGGGGCTTGAATTCTGGGCCTGGGCACTGTCCCTCAGCTCTTCAGCTCAAGGTGTGTGCTCTACCACTTGAGCCACAGCACCACTTCCCCATCCATGTTTTTATTTATTGGGAGTTTTACCCCTTTTGACCTTTTGATTTATTGAGATTGTAAGACAACCATTGCTTTGTGTATTGTGGGATTCAATATACTGTGAACTCATTCCCTTGTAATTTTTTTCATAAGAAATTGAAGCTCTGAGAGATGCTATGTTCAGTATTGCACCAGGATCAAGAGTTATGTCCATGTCATGACAATCTCACAATGCCAGAATTAACTTTTCCAGGTTTGCTATTGCAGTGCAACCTTGTCAAAAAAGATGTAAACATTTTTACCTCTTTCTGCCCTGCTCTCTTTATATGTTAATTGTGGCTTCATGGGGGCAGAGTGGCTGCTGAAGCTCCTGTTACCATAACTGTGTTCAAAGCCAAAGTGTCTTGGCTTTAAGGAAAAGCATGTGTTTACATACAATACGTTACTTCTATTTCATTAGTAATAGCTGTGTCTTATCAATGTCTTGAGTGGAATTGTCCTCCTTGAAACTGCCACCTCCAAACAAATAAGATTTTGCTATGCAAAAAGAGGATGGAGGACAGATATTAAATGAGTACTATATGCCAGGGAGCTGGTGGTGGCTCACTCCTAGCCCCAGCTACTCAGTAGACTGAGGTCTGATGATAGTGGTTTGAAGCCATCCAGGGCAGCAAAGTCCTTGAGATTCTTCTTTGTGATTAACCAGCAAAAATTCAGAAATGAAGCTGTGGCTCAAGCAGTAGAGCATCAGCCTTGAGCAAAACAAAGTAAAGGATCATGCCCACAGTTCTTCATAGGGCCTTAGCATCTCTCTCCACGCCAAGTCAGAAGATTTACTTCTGACTCTCACCCTGATCTCACCCTGGTGATTTTGTCAGCCTCCAGGGGACTGGAAAGTAGATACTCTTCAAAAGAAGGTTCAGACAGCTCTCCCTGAATGATACATTACCTGTACTCCTTTGGTGTTTCCTTCCCTAAAAATAAACCCCTAAACTGTTGGCCATAGAAGTGTTATTTTGTAGAAAAAGCACCCAGCCATGAATATTCTATTTTGTTCAGTCACTTTCACAAACATTCCTGTGTAACTATTCTTTTATTTTCTAGGATTTATATAATGCTAGAAGTCACGTCCTCTTTTTCATATCTGTTACCTAGTTTTTAGCATAGCTTGATACAGCCACGGAGAAGATGGGATTCTTTACTCTCTCGCAGAATAAGCATTTTCAATGAAAGGAAGACTATCAGTAATCTAAGTGGTTGTTTCTAAACTCAGTTCGAGAACATCATGCCATTCCGGATTTAGGCCTTGTCATTACTGGTTTTTCTTGCAATGAGAAATGAATATTTAATGGTCATCCTAGCATGGCATAAATGTGCTATTTAAACTGAAGAGCCTCTTCCCAGGAGAGGAAGGAAAAGCTGACTTGGAGTTTAGCAACATCCCAGCCCTGTGCTGAGCTGCATTTCTCTCTGCTGAGATGAGGTCATGGATTCAGGTGCCCTTTGCTGTGGGGAACCACTGGCTGGGGAGGCCACCTAGGCCAAGCCAGCAGCTATGATGTTACCCCAACTGCCCTGGCAGACTCACGCTCACTGGCCTCCAAGAAAAGCCATTGTAAAAGGAGTCGGGAAGCTAAAAAATTTTTGCTTAGCTTTTCTACTTATCACTCAGAATAATCCTGTATTGGCTTCTACAATTTAAGCAAACCTACTTGAACACCTGTGAAGTATAAATTGAGCAAGAGGCTCACGCCTGTAATCCTAAATACTTGGGAAGCTGAGATGGTTGGGATCCTGGTTCCAAGCCAGATGGGAGAGGAGAAATTGGCCAGATTCCTTCTCAAGAAGATATGGGCGTGGAAAGTGAGTTCCTGTTTCCTGTTGTCCTAGCTACCTAGAAGACTAGTATAGGCAGATCACACACAGACTTGCATCCATGCAGAAACTGAGATTCTGTCTCAGAGAGAGAGAGAGAGAGAGAGAGAGAGAGAGAGAGAGAGAGAGAGAGAGAGAGAGAGAGAGAGAGAGAGAGAGAGAGAGAGAGAGAGGTGGGGGAGGGAGAGAGAGGGAGAAAAAGAAAGCAGAAATCAGGGCAGATGGTACTTGTGCTCAGTAGCAAGAGTACCATCTTAGCAAGCATGAGGTCCTGAGTTCATAAGCACAGTACTCTCTAAGAACCATGTGAGTTCTCTATTGCTTAGTATTGTGCTTTCCCAGGCTACACTACTGTGACACCTACCACCAGCACTTCTTTCTCCTGGGTAGGGAATGATGGATCTCACGGTGGCTCCTCCTTACCTTAGTATCTAAAAAGATGTCTCTTGCTTTCTTTGTAGAAGCACTCACTGATTCCAGGGCTCAGGTGCTTCCTCCTGGAAATCCTGTCAAACACTTGGATTGTTTCTTGAATTCACATAATCATTTTGAGGATATTTATTTTATTTTATTTTATTTTATTGTTGGTTATGAATTCTTGCCTGGGCACTGTCCCTAAGCTCTTCAGCTCAAGGTTAGCACTCTACCACTTGAGCCACAGCCCTGCATCCCGTTTTCTGGTGGTTAATTAGAGATAAGAGTCTCACGGACTTTCCTGACCAGGCTGGCTTTGAACCATGATCCTCAGATCTCAGCCTCCTGTAAGCTAGGATTATAGGCATAAGGCACAAGTGCCCAGGCTTCATAGTCCCTTATTCTCTCCTGGGCACCCAGGTGTGTGCACCCTATTCACAGAAAGTTAAGACATCTTTTTGGATTGAATTAGGTAAGGGTAAAGAAGCCTATGCAGAATTAGGATAAACTGTAGGAACAGGAGGTTACTGAGGGCAGTAGAGAAAGGATGTAGATTCCATTTCCCTGAGTCTATCCACTGTTATTTTTAGATGCTAATATATAGGTTCTCTTGGTTTTTCTGTTTCATTTTGAGTATATGGAAATATGAGCATGCTCAAAGTGTAACAGTGACATCATTTCACAAGTGGGCTACAACATTAAGACTCTTCTAGCTTGTGCTCAGACTAATAGAATGGGAAATCATAATTATAGGCCTTGTCCCCATGAAAGAGAAATAACAGAAGCCTCATAACTATGATCCTCAGCATCTACTTGTTCTCTTTGTTGGACATGGAACCTGTCCATGAGACTAGACTCACCATTGGTGACTCAGATAACAGATCTGGAGGGCATTTTGTCCTCAAAGGAGGAAAAAAAAGCCAATACACAGAAAAGAAGCTGTGTTCTACAGGGACTCTCACAGGAATGTCTTGATCAGTGAAATTGACAGCGTGCCTTGCCTTACCATGTCAAGGTCCATTACTCCACTGACATGACATATGATTGCTGATTGGTTAAAGCCTAGAGCCAAAAAATGTGGGTATAATCTGGGTATAAACACTTTTTTGTGGGGGGGTCTGCTCGTGGGCCTGAATTCTGGGCGTGGGTGCTGTCCCTCAGCTCTTCAGCTCAAGGATAGCGCTCTACCACTTGAGCCACAGCGCCACTTTTGGCTTTTTTTTTCTTTTTGCTTATGTGGTGCTGAGGAATTGAACCCAGGGCCTCATGTATGCAAGGCAAGCGCTCTGCTACTGAGCCACCTTCCCAGCCCCTCAGACCCAACTCTTATTAGTTGAATGGTATCTCTATTTACTTCATCAGATAAATGGGAAAGAAAATGGTATCTACTTTATAGGATTGTTATGAAAATTAAATCATTTAATACTTTGAGAATACTTAGAATAGTAGTAGGAATATAACAGACATACTATCTAAAGAATATCCAAGGAGACTTGGATGCTGGTGATAAATAATGATAGCAGAGTGTGATTATAGCCTCTAAAGGTACAGTTGAAAGCTAGAAAAAAGTGACTGCACAAAAGGATAGAATTCTGAGGGGAAATAGTCTCAGTGATGGATAGTGAAGATACGGATCAACAACTGAAGCTGAAGCTGGGTATCCTGCAAGCCTGGAACTAGCAAGAGCTTTAGGAAGTGTCAGAATGCCAAGAGTCTTACATTCCCTACCAGTGATTTCTTCTTTTTGAGATGAGAAGATTTGCCTGTGTTCTGCTGTGACATTTTCCAAGCTGCATTTTGCCTCTTCACCTTTCTGCACCTCACACTCTTTGAGGCATTTGTTTTCAAGTCTTGGTAACCTCCACTGACAAGAAAAAAATGCAGCTCAGGCTCACAGCAATGGTCCAAGCTACACAGATATTGTAGGCCAAGGGAGATCAATTACATTTCCTGAGGTTTCCTTCAATAAGCAGCAGTATTTTGTGGATTGTACTATACTTATCCTGGGAACCTGGCTGATTGAAGGTTCAGCAAAGGCCCGAGGAAATCCAGAGGGAAACTTGATTATGTCTATCTTCTTCATTTTGTTTATTTTCTTATGAATGTAAATTAGTTGTACAGGAGGGTTTCAATGTTTGGGTCTATATGTGCATACCACAGATTCACCTCTTCCATTACTCTCCTTCATCCTCCCTTCTCCTTTTCAATTTAATCTCAACAAACTTCATTGTTTCACTTGCACATAAGTTCGTAAAATATTTTGACTGAATTCACCCTCCTTTCTATCTTATAAACTCCCTCATATCATAACCACTCTGACTAGGAAGAATGAGAACCATAATAAATGCAATAGAATTGCCAGTTGCTTGTATAATTGAAAACTATAAATATTTTACGTAAGAAAGCTGTGAAAAATTTGTCTCTATTAATGCTCTGGGAGTGGCTTAAATCTGAAGAGGCTGGGGATTCATAGGGATGATTGAATATGAAATCTTCCCTTTCATATCTTTGAGATCAAATATTTTTTTGGTAACTGTTTCAAAGGGCTTTAAAATTGAAAAGGGAGCGTTTGCTGTCAGCCACAAGGAAGGCGGCCCAGCTGACTGAGCGCCTGGTGTCCTTCAGGGAAAACGTTATCTATGAAATGGAGGAAGAGACAGGATAAAGAAATGCAAAGCTAGAACTAATTTGACACTGAACACATGGACTTCTCCTTTGCTGTACACCCTTTTCTTCCCAAAAGTTATACTTTGATGTTATTGAGCAAGACTTTCTACTTTAATTGGGTATTTCGGCTCTTGAAAATTGAGGCTAATTCTCTGTATATATTTAAGGCATGAGACATTTAAATATGTCAAGAGAAATGCAAGAGCAATTATAAACTAATGATTTGTCTTTAGTCTGTTTTCTGTTGCTATAATAGGTTATTCAAGATGGGATGACTTACAAAAAAGGTTTATTTGAGAGGCTGCATATCTACAGAGGACTCCATCCTTCTCTAAACATGGGAGAATTTGTAAGCAGGGTTTGGTCTGTGAGGAACATACAAAATCCAGGAACATCCTTGCTGTAATACAACCCCTTCTCTCATAAACAAACCTACACTCATAAGCGAGGGATCAATCCTTCTTAACTTAATATGCCTTTGACAGCCTCACATTCCCAGATTCTAGCGTTTTCCATATCATTTATTTCTGTGTTTTCTAATCTGTCTACATGTCTCTCTGTGTATGTGGGTGTGAGATAATATTATACCACCATGGTGTGGTGTAATTTTACTTCTTTCATAGTAATAGTAACTTGATTTTATTTGCAATAGAATGTATCTAGATTTTCTTTTGGGGGGGGGAGGGCTTGAACTCAGGGCCTGGGCATTGTCCTTGAGCTTTTATTTTAAGGCTAATGGTCTACCTCTTGAGCCACAACTCCACTTCGAGCTTTTTGCTAGATAATTGGAGATCGAGCCTCACAGACTTTCTTGCCCAGGCTGGCTTCATTCTGATCCTCAGCTCTCAGTCTCCTGAGTAGCTGGGGTTACAGGCATGAGCCACTGGTGCTTGGCCAACCTAGCTCTCTCTGTCTCTCTCTGTCTCTCTCTGTCTCTCTCTGTCTCTCTCTGTCTCTGTCTCTCTCTCTGTCTCTGTCTCTCTCTCTCTCTCTCTCTCTCTCTCTCTCTCTCTCTCTCTCTCTATGCATAATATATACTTGAATTTTTTATTTTTTGCAAAGAGGCTTGATTATGTTCAGTTTCCTAAGGAAATTGTGAACATTCTGTTTCTTCATATAGGGAATGCTTGCTTCTTTTCCCTTTTCTCCTCTTCTTCCTAGGACCTTAACCTGTGGTGTAGAGATGTAGATGATCAAGATGAGAATTACATATTGTGGATCACAGAGAGAAGCAAGTCTGAGGTAGTCATAAATTTGCACAACTGTTTCTTCTGTTACAAGAGAAACAGAAATATAAATTTATTTAATTGATTTAAGCCACTCACATCAATTATGAAGAGGCCTACAAGAGAGTATACAGAACAACAAAGCAAGAGATGTAAGAAAAGTCTCATTCATTACATATCTATATCTAGGACTTATACAGGTATATCTGAGATTTGATGCCCATCAGGTAGACATAGTTATTTGGAAATTTAGAGACATTCAGTCCTTTCCACAATATCATAATCACATTTTCATTTTTCTAGCACTTGGAATTGGTATAGAGGATTGTGTGTACAACCTTGCTGTAATCACTATTAGGATAATTCCTAGTGTTTTTTTTTTTTTTCCCTCTGAGTGAGAGAATCATGATGCACATTTTAGTAGGGTTTTGAATTTATGTGAAGTGCATTTTACTTATTGATTTGATAGGGTTGTTCCTCAGTGTCCTATTGATTTTGTATTCTGTATCATACCTAAAGGGAATCTACTAGGCAAAATTGTTGCAATGCCACTATGTAGATAGGAGGATATATTTTAAAGCAAAATTATAAGTAATAAACCAACAGACATCCAATGTTTATAAACCCACGACAAAGAACAGGACATGTGTGGCAATTATCATAGAACTGAGTGAGTAGGTGGCAACAGATATCCCCCACCCCACTTCATCCTTATGTAGGAAGTAAAGCTGAGGTATTCCTGCTATTAGAGGAAGTATGTTACTCCATCTGCTTGCAAGATGTTGCTCCTTTGAGGGGCCCTTGAACAACCTCCATTGCTCTCTACCAACCTCCATTGTCTCCACTGACTGAAATCTTCGGCCTAAGACTCAGAATTGTTTTCCATGACTTTCCCACGGTGATTTAATTTTTCACCGGAGGTTCCCCTGGGATCTCATTGCCTCTATTACTCCCCATCCAAAAATAGTTCAGAACAGACTTCTATCCATTAGCAGTCTATCACATATTAATATGTAAGAGCACTGGTCATTCACATCTCTCCAGTTGTCTCATTTGTTTTGGTGTATTTGTTTAAATCAAGATCCAAACAGGATGACATGTGTTGTGTGTGCTTTGTATAACTTTTAAGTTAGACTTCAGAAAATGTTGACTTACCACAAAGAAAACAGCACACTAAGTTGCATGGCTCCATGAATCATGTATATCAAAATACAGAAGATATCTAACATCCTAGATTTCAGCATGGCTTCTCTTAATAGATGAAATTATTTCTGGGAGTAATAGTGATTCTGTTTTCAATTTGGTTTACCAGATTCCCATCTCTTTCCCTCTGATTCTGTCTTTTGTCTTTGTTTTTGAGGCTAATATCCTGAACACACAGATTGTTGTATGGAATATCTTGTAGTTGAGATTTTGATAATGGCATCCTAGAGTCATTTAACATGTTCCTCTGTCCCTGTTACCTGTGTCTAGTAATTGTGGATCAATTAGTTCCAGTATACAAACCATAAATGCATATAGATACAAATATGCAGATATTACATATTTGTGTATACATGTGTGCATGTACATATTCATAATATACACATACACACATACCATTTTTAAGAAATGTAAAATTCTATCATTACTTCTCCATTCTGCAATTGCAACAAATCTACTAAAACAGCTTTTTTCACCGGCTATTAGTTTTCTCAGAATTAAAACTCAGTAAGAAGGGAAAAATATACTCTTATTTACCAGCTTTTGAAATGTTTGGTAGATTCCTTAATAGTTGTTAAAGTTAACCAATAATTTTATTTTGCATATCATTAAGAAACACATGTTAGATTATGCTTATTTAATAAATTCTTACTTTCCTTATTGGTACTCCAATTGTACTACCATTGACGGATAAGATCCTATTCAAATTGGCTCATGAGTCCTAGACCTGGTGATAATAGTTTTTGATCAAGTTCATTTCCTGCCCTTCATCTGCAACTAGCCCTTTCTTTAGGAGCCTAGATAAAGGACGTGCGTGTGTGTGTGTGTGTGTGTGTGTGTGTGTGTATGTGTGTCACATGGGATATATAACTGGTGTTACTAACAAAAAAATCAGATGTCATATGAGATGGAAGATGCAGATAAGAATGGGTTCATGTCCTTGCATAGAAGAAGAGGAAGGGAACTGGTGACAGGAGACTGGGGTTTAGTCTTTCTCTTACAACAGGGTTATGTTAGCCATTGCTGAACAAAGAAAAACAGCCTATAAGGGCATAGGAGTACTATAAAAAATTATTCACACTATTATGAAAGCTGGATTGTCCAAACCTGCAAAGTAGACTAGCAGACTGGACATGTAGGGAAGTGTTATTGTTAAGTTCTTATTTGAAGGCAGAATGCAAACAGAAGTGCTCCCTTAAGGGATGTTAGTCTGTTGTCCTTCACTGGATGGCACATATCAACATTATGAAGGAGAATAATATACTTAACTCAGTGTTTCCTGATTTAAATGTTCATATCCTCCAAAAAATACTTTCAAGAAAACCTCTAGGAGAATGTTAGAGGGCTGGGAATGTGGCTTAGTGATACAGTGCTTGCCTAGCATGCATGAAGCCCTGAGTTCGATTCCTCAGTACCACATAGACAGAAAAAACTGGAAGTGACACTGTGGATCAAGTGGTAGAATGCTAGCCTTGAGCAAAAGAAGCTCAGGGACAGTGTCCAGCCCCCACAACTGGCGAAGAAAAAGTTTGACCAAATATCATAGCCAAGTTAATTCTTTATATTCCAGATTTTAGATCCCATGCCATTCCTCAGAAAAATCTTGCTACCTCCCTTCACATCCAGGTTGAATCAGCAGGCTGTACAATCTCTAGCTATCTTGTGATTCTCCTGCTCAACCTCTCTTAGGAATAACATTCATGCAGATATGATTCACTCACATGTGTTTCCTGCCAGATTTTGAGGTTAAGAGGAGGAACACTGCCAGCTTCTGCTCACCAATATGATGTCCACACTTGTTACTTCAGGTCCCAAGAAAGGTTTTTACCATGTTCACAATGGCTAGCTAACTTAAAGTATAGAAAGTCTATGTACCTAGAAGTATATGAGAGGAGAGCTTTTCCTTTTGGCCATCGGAGACCTATGTGTTGATGCATCCTTCCTCTAATTGCATTTGGGATTATTTAGTCCTCTTGTCCTCAGAGGGACCCAGTGAGGTAGTTAGATGTTGATGTCCGTTATGTTCATATTACCTGCCACGTGATATGAGGACAACAGCTGAAAGACTGCCATGCTCAAAGCAAGTGTCCAGCATTGTTTTATTGGGCAGTCAGGTCATGCTCAGTTTGCTTACTCAAATATTTTATCATATTCTACTGCCAGACCCGTAACTGTCAAACACTAACAACCTTTGACTTCTTGTGTCTCAGCTAAGCATGCTTCCAAATGAGCCTCATTGACCTTATTTAATAGGAGAATATTGAATATGGTTAAATCATCTTATAATTTTCCTTTTTATTAGCATCCCTAGAGAATGTCTTTTACCAGTGAAGCATATTTCAGACCAATAAAACTGGGGTTTTTATTTATTCTTTAAGCCAAGATGAAAAGTTTTGCTTCACCTATTTGTAAATGCTTTCATTTTGAAGCATAATTAAATGACAGATATGTATCATTTTGTATTTTTCCAATATTTACCATGCTTGACCATTGAAGTGCAAAATGAGTCTGATAACTAATGTAATATTGGGAGGACATACAAATTGTCCAGAATAAACAAAGCCTGTGTCTATTTTTAATCAATAGCAGCTGAACACAAGGAGGTGTTGCTAGCTCAAAGCTAAGATCAAGCTCATTAAGTATCCCAGGCCTCTTATAAATCATGGGATGTGTCAAGTCTTGAAGAAACCAAACAAGAGAATGGTTCAGAATTCTTTCCTCTGTACCTTGGCACAGAGACCCATGGATGCAGATTGGGCAAGATTGTTTTTTCCCTTAGCAAATTTGAATTAACCCAGTTGTCCACATACTAGGTGACTGGCCTGTTTAGAGATCAAGGCTTGGGGCTAAATGGCCCCGGTCTTGATTTTAGGCCTATGCTCAATATGACAGTATGTTGCAGATGTGATGAATACCTTACTCTTAACCATACGTCTTCCCTGGGATCTTGCTGTTGTACTTTCTGAAGATTTCTTACATCTCAACCCTGGAGTCTTCCTTGGCTGAGCGTATGCTTGGCTCAAGTAGAGGCAGGCTTGGAATGCAGAGTTAGCCAATTAGAGATTGGAGTTGGTGGTAAACACCCTTGCCAAACTACCTTTTAGTGGGAAAGTTGGCTTCTATATGTTCCTCAGAGCGCAGCAGGACTGTGCATGAGTTGCCATAGGAGTATCAACTCATTAGTGTAAGTTCACCAGCTTCTCTCTCTTCTGTGCCTCCTCCATCTTCTCAGTGCTCTCTGATAGCACCTTTCTAAAATCCTAGTCTCTGTGTCTGCTTTTGAGGACTCTATGTAAACTGTGGACTTTTCACTCCTAGAGCAGTGAAGAGGCTCGAGGTGGCTAGACAGGCAGTGTCACCTTTAAAGGATGTGTTCTGGAGACAATTGTCTGATTAAATCATGAGTGACACACTCGAGACACCCACCACTGCAGTTCTGTTTGCACGTCCATAAAATGAGATCCATGATAGGAAGAGCATTGAACATTAAGTGAATAATGGGTTGTGTGTCCATGGATTCAATTCAGGATCAGATCAGGATTCAATCAAATCAGAAATGTGTGGAGTGAAAAAGTGTGTCTATACTGAAAATATACAGTCTTTCTCTAGTCAATTATATATATATATATATATATATATATATATATATATATAATAATGAACAATATTCAGCTATAAAAGCACAAGAGCTATTAATACAGCATTTACATTGTATTAGGTGTTGTATGTGCTCTGGTGATATTTGAAAACACGGGTGGATATGGGTAGGTTATATGAAGACTGTGCCATTTTATATAAGGGAGTGTACATAGAATTTGGTATTCTGAGGAAGGATCCTAGGATCTACCCTCTGCTGACACTGAGAGGTAGTTGTACATTTAATGTGTTTGCAATATTGCTTCATAGTTGGCAAGTGGCAAATAAAAACTACTTGTGGTTATTTTATTTAATTTTGTCGGTCATGGGACTTGAATTCTAGGCCTGGGCACCGTCCCTCAGCTCTTCAGCTCAAGGCAAGCACTCTACCACTGATCCACAGTGCCATGGTTTTCTGGAGGTTAATTGGAGATAAGATTCTCACAGACTTTCCTATCCAGGCTGGCTTTGAACCTGGATCCTCAGATCTCAGCTTCCTGAGTAGCTAGGATTATAAGCTTGAGCCACCGGTGACCAGCTTACTTGTGGTTATTTTGAATCGTAGAATATCAGAATGGGGAAGAAATTTACAGATTAGTCTGACTCCATTTTTCCATCTAAGGACTGGAAAGGAATGAAATGTTTTCCTTAGTCACCCAGCTAATCTGTCGCAATAAGACCCTTAAGTTTCTCAACCTAGTATTCTCTCTACTGTAAAATCTGTCTTCAGGATGGCCCTTTCCTCAGATATGGAATCAGGAAGGCAGTGTGGTCCTTTCAATTTGATGTTTTTAAATTCTTAAGCATCCCATGAATTTGAAACCAGAAACTTTTTTTAATTTTACTTTTATTGTCAAGGTGATGTACAGAGGAGTTACAGTTATGTAAAATAGTGATTACAATTCTTGTCTAACTTGTTACTCCTTCCCTCATTTTTCTCCCTCTTTCCCTCCCCCCTAAGTTGTACAGATCATTTCCAACATATTGTCTTATGAGTATTGCTGTTGCATTGGTTCCCACTTTGTTCTTTGTCTTACAATTTTGTTGTTCCCCTTCCCTTCCCTAATACAGATAGATGTATATACATTACCCAGGAGGGTACCAAAATCCAATGCAGTGACAACATATGAAAAAAAAAAAAAGACAAAAGAGGCTGGGCACTGGTGGCTCATGCCTGTAATACTAGTTACTCAGGAGCCTGAGATCTGAGAATTATAGATCAAAGCCAGCCCGTGCAGAAAACTCCGTGAGACTCTTATCTCCAGTAAATCACTAGAAAACCGGAAGTGGCACTGTGGCTCAAGCGGTAGAGGGCTTACCTTGAACTGAAATGCCCAGGGACAGCGCCCAAATCCAGAGTTCAAGCCCTACGACTGAAAAAAAAAAAAAAAAGACACAAAAGAAAAAGAAGAACATTGGGAACAACAACAACAAAGAACAAAACCTCTTGTGTCCATGTCTTGAAGTTCATTTCTCTTAGCATCACCTTATATAGTCATATGTACATAGCTATTGAGCTATTCTGCTCATCTGCTAAGATTATTCTAGATGTACACTAATTATTACAAATAAGGGGAACCATGGACCCGTTCTTTGGGTAGAAACCAGAAAAATTTTAAGAAAGAATTTTTTTTTCTTTTCTTTTTTTGGGGGGGGGTGTCCAGTTGTGGGGGCTGAACTCTGGGCCTGGGTGCTATCCCTCAGCTCTTCAGTTCAAAGCTAGTGCTCTACCACTTGAGCCACAGCACCACTTCCGGCTTTTTTCTTTTTGCTTATGTGGTGCTGAGGAATCGAACCCAGGGACTCAGGCAAGCAAGGCAAGTGCTCTACCACTGAGCCACCTTCCCAGCCCAGGAAGAATTTTTTTAACATTCACTCTGCAATGTCATAGGCAGAATGTCCTCTCAGAGAACATACAATTAAACACAGTTTCTCTCTCCTTCAAAGTCCATTATAAACCTTGTCTTAACTCCTGGCATCAACAGATGACAGATTCTGGCTATACAGAGTAGAATTCCTTGAAGGATTTCACAGTATTTATCTAATTATCACTTGTAGCCTTACTAGTATCTATTTTTGCATGGAGGTTTTTTACAAGATGTAATGAAATAAAAATAGATATTTTCAGACTAGGCCTTTGCATTAAAAAAAAATCCCTCTTTTTTTTAATGCACTATTCATTGAATGTCTCCTCTTCCTCCTCTTCTTCCCCCTCCTCCTTTTCCTCCTTGCCTGCATCCTCCTCCTCCTCCTCCTCCTCCTCCTCCTCCTCCTCCTCCTCCTCCTCCTCCTCCTCCTCCTCCTCCTCCTCCTCCTCCTCCCCTTCTTCTCCTCCTCTTTTCCTTCCTTTTGACCTTATACAAGGAAGGGTAAAAGGACATGAAGATGTGAAAAGTAAATTGAAACAAAGTCTTCACTAAATGAAAGATTTTCCTTACATCCAGCCACTAAGATCACTGGAATATAAATCAGATGAAACATAACCTTCTGGCCCATAGCCTCCAGAGATGACATCTTTCAGCAGCAGCCAGTACCCTATTGTATAAATACACAAAACAATGCTGAAAGGAGAGAGCCCTATGAAGGCCAGACTTGTAAATATTGGTCCGAGTATCATGTTTCTATTTATCTTTGAGAATGTGTGGCAAAGGAAATCTGGAAAGAATCTCTTGAAAGGTGAAGCACATTGGTTTGTGAAAATGAGATCATGTAATCTATTCTGCTTCAGGGGAAGCTCTTTAACTGTTAACTCATTTCTACCAGGTCATCAAGTAGGGATGTATTTTTCTGCTTCCATTCCAAGAAGACTGATGTTAATGCACAGAGTCCTTTTCATTTCTTTACCATTTCTAAAGTACAACTGATAATTAATATGATGACAAAGTCATCTTGGTATTATTATTTTAAAGCTCTCATCTAAGGTTTATGGATTGGATAATGATGCATGATACACATCCTATAGCTCTCAGTGATCATTTTCATAGCTCAATTAAAAAAATGATTGGACATCAAACTTACCTATGACTCCTCCTCTCTGCATCCTAGCCTTTATTTTCTTGCATATTAAGTTGCAGGGAAGACATTCATTTTGAAATCCATTTTCCTCTAGATGGAGTTTCAGGAGTTACCCTGCTGCATTGTATTTCTTTCAAGCAGGAGAACCAGACCCTGGCAATGGAATGCAAAAATAGAAACAAAGAACTTGGGCTGCTGGGCTCTAGTGGCTCACATCTGTAATCCTAGCTATTCAGGAGTCTGAGATCTGAGGACCACAGTTTGAAGCCAGGCTGGTCAGGAAAGTCATTGAGACTCATACTCACATCTCTAGGAAAATAGATGGTTCAGAATGGCTGTTCGATATATTGCTTGACATGGGTGCTGGAGTAAGAATACATACTTTGTTCAAAGCTGGGTCTCCCTATAAGTAGATAGAGTGACTTAAATAAATGAGTACAGGTAAGTTAATTTTGAAGGTGAGGTTTGGATATAATGATGGGAACATGGAGGTGTGATCATGAGAATGACAATAAGCCAGTAAGGTACATTACTGACCAGTTTACTAGAGGAGAGCTCAATTGCAACAGCACCCTCTGATGAGCCACATGAAGCATGCCTAGAAACTATCCTACATGAAACCCATCCCTATCTCCAGGTCACCTTTTCTTATCCAGTCAAGTAGACTTGTAATAAGTAGGCATGGATATGTCTGGGAACAGTGAGGCTCAAGAGGCCATGAGTGGAACATCTGTTACATACCAAATTAGAGTGATAATCAAGATGGGCTGAGGTAATAAACAACCTAGATACAGCCTCAGAATCTGGGACATTAATTTGGCTGCCAACATCTGGCACTCTTGTCTTGCTGTGGGTTAGTTCTTCTTTTAGCTCCTTTTTATTTCTTTTTAATAATCCCTTTTCCTTTGAACTTCTTTGTAGGATTTTTGAGGGATTGTAGATAAACATCATTGGAAAATAATAAGTACCTTGTAAATGAGAGAAAATTGTTGCCCAACTAACATGTACAAATGTAATAGAGAAAAACTGGAGCTTTACCCACTCATCAGCTTTATTACTTTCTAATGGATCTTGGCAAAGATATAGGTTTTACAGTAGCATTTCTGAATTTATACTATGTTTGGTAGTTTGGTTAGAAATAATCATATCTCTAAACTTTGTCAGTGGGTGTTTTTCCTTGTGTATTGTTAGGAGATACCCCATTTCACATACCTGCTCCTGAGCCAGTCTTTCATAGCCTTTGTTACTGTGTTTCCACCTACAACTTGTGGATCTATCCACAATTAACTCCATTTGGCAAATATCCTCTAGCAGGGGTTTAAAAAAGATAATAGTTAAGAAATCTTTTGCTGATAAATCACAGCCATGTCAATCTCTTTGTTAATATACACAGTTTTTCAGACTGAATTCAAATTCAGCTATACCCCACCATCTGAGGGCAGTCTTACAAATAAACACCTTACCAGACAACTTCATTTTGAGTAGCAAAATGTCTATGCAGATCAAGGTGATCATGGGAGCCAGGCAGAGTTCTGGATCAGTTTTGGCTCCTGAGGCTTTACATGACCGAGTTTGGCAAAGTTTCTACATTTTCAACCAGTCTCTTGTAAGGGTAATAGTCCCCACATAATCATTCTTGGCAGCTACATATTTTGAATGTCACACCATTAAAGACGGTTCTGTGTGTGTGTGTGTGTGTATTTTATTGTGACAATCTATATATTCATACAACACATCACCATCAAACTTACCCTTCCCATCATCCTTTCTTATTTTCTCCCCTTCTAAAACAATTTCATGATGTCTCTTTTATCATATATGCAAATAAACTACTTGGACACCACCTTCTCCATGGTTACTCATTAGCTCAACCTGTGCTGTTCAGTTGATGTGAACACCTTTGAAGGGGAGTGATGATTAAGAGTCTCCACCTAAGTTCTATGCTGTGTACTTACACACACACACATACACACACACACACACACACACACACACACACACACACACACACACACACACACGTATACATGCACTGAAGGAAAAAGAAACAAAGACATATTTAAAACTAAATCACAACCCAGGCAATGTTCTAAGGCAGAAATGTTCAAATCTTTAAAAATCAATACTTCGTTTTCCTCCCAAAATATTGCATTAATTTGAAATTTCCAATTACTGTTATTCTGATGTTTTCAAAAAGATGATTTGAATATCCTCCACGTACATAATTGTTGCTTTTACTTTGTTAAAATAAGTTACAGATTTTATCTGCTAATGAAAGAAAAATAAGCTTTTGAAAACTTCGTTTCTCATTGCCTTGTCTCATTCTCCTTTCTCAGGTAAATTTTGAAAGGCTTTGTCCTGTCATGAAGATGTAATTAAATTTTCTCATCTATCCATGAAAGCTACACTTTATCGTATAGATAAAAGTATGAATGGATTTGAAAGAATCTTATAGAAACCCTAACCTGTGACATTTAGCCTAATAAATTTCACATTAAAATTGTCCCCAACTTACTTACACAATACCTAAAAATGTTACACATACCTAAAAATAATAATCATTTTATGCTTTGGCTATAGTTTAGTTGTTTTGGACACAACACCTTTATAGTTCAGAGAAGTATATAACCTGGAGGGATTTGTCAGTATTTTTTTACAAACTCATTCTTCATTTTCCAACCTGTAAAACCCCATGGCTGCTTGGGAGAGTTGAATCCTGGTGTACAAGACATCAGCACAGATGCTGAATCTAGGTTCTTCCTGAAATCATGGAAATGGTACTGGAGGTGGCTTCCCTCTACCTGTTGCTGTGTGTATCCTTCCATGTCTGAATTTACCTGTGATTTTTTTTTTTTTTGGCCAGTTGTGGACCTGAACTTTGGGCCTAGTTGCTGTCTCTCAGCTCTTCAGCTCAAGGTGAGCGCTCTACCGTTTGAGCCACAGCTCCACTTCTGGCTTTTTCTGTTTATGTGGTGCTGAGGAATCGAACCCAGGGCCTCATGCATGCAAGGCAAGCACTCTACCACTGAGCCACCTTCCCAGCCCTACCTGTGATTGTTGTACACAGGCTCTTAGCATCTCTTAACAATCTCCTCCCTCCTTTTTCCATTGCTCCTAATACTTGCTATCTAAGTGAGTGATGAAAGAAGTCTGCAAAGTTCAGATGCTAAATCAATGGTAATTAGGTTCTCTTTATTTTTCCAGAAGGTGCAATGTTGTAGGAAAAAGAACTGTAAATAAAATTAGTTGTTACTAGCAGTTGGAATCTCCAAACACTCTATAATTTTATTTCTGTTAATGAGGCACATGAGAATAAATAAGTTCCAGAGGATTTAATTTTGGTCATGTACTTTTTTTAAGCTGAAATAATGCTACAGGCATTTCCCAATATGGGGAATGTGTGTCACACCCAACAAAGCCTCCCGAGAAGAGAATGCCAGGGGAAAGTAAACAAATGCATCATCATGTCCAGGAAATTAGCTAAGTGTTCTGCAGATAGTGAACTGTACATTTTTTCTAGATTATGAGCAACGTATTTCACAAACTGTGGAAATCAATGAGTAAATTATCTTCAAAATGATCATAGCCAGGAGTGAACACTCCCATAGGTAAATTTCAAATTAAAGGATTCTTTTTTCATTCCTCTACCTATCCATACCTTCTACATATTCAGTGGACATCTTTGAGGTTCTGGCTACTTCTTAGTGACTTTGTTGCACACTGATTGTTCACTCATTCTGATGAAACAACCTCTGTAAGCTTCATGAGAATTTATTCTCTTTTCTCTGAACAATTATAGTTTTCTGCTGGTATGACCACTAGTATGTTTACATAATATAATATTTTGGTAATTTTTAAAGCCTATTCTTAATATTACTATATGGTTTATACACCTCTATAAGTCTTTGGACTAAAATCTTACCTAGAATAAGGAGTGATCATAAAGGGAAGAGTACCCCAATCTAATAAAAGATATGTAATGTGATTTATTGGCTGCTGTTTCACCATGCTATTTCTTGTCAGCCAGTTATAAGTAATAACTGCAGCACAGAGGAAAACTGAGTAGAACATTCACACTGTAGGCTTAAGAAAATGCATGTCTAAAATCATCTTCATTTTGATGGGCATACCCACATACTTACATAAATTTTCGAAAGTAAGAAAGTGACAGTTGGTCTGGAATCTTAAAACAGAACACGAAACGATTTAAATTATTAAAACTCTTCAGGGCAAAATTTCAGACCTATTATAGCAAGAAAATAGCCCCAGTGAGATCTGTCATGACCAGTCCATTCTTCTGGGAAACATATGAATTATTATGTCTAATGACTTTGCTGGTGGGTCTGGCCTATGTAATTAAGATCTAAATTTAACTCCATGTTCCTTCTACAACTAAATTTCTTATCTGGACAAATGACCCCATTTATGAAAGCTCATAAAATATCATAGGCAAGTCATTACATACTTAAAATCATTCTAATAAATTAACCAAAGATGGTCGTCATATCTGCATTGCTAATAACTTTCCAAAAGTATTACTTACCATAAATTACTATAAAATGCGGCATTCAAGAGAAGACAAATAGACTAAAAATCAATAATAACAATAAATAAGTACCTTTCTTTGTTTTCAACTAATGAAAATTCTTGCATTTTCTGTTGCGGTTTCACTACCAGGATGTGAATTGTGCAGATACCAGTCTAATCCAGAAACCTCCTGAACTATGGACTAGTGCAAAATATCATGCATTTCTTTAAGTAATATGGAAGTTATTGTTTTGGGTTTTTTGCAAATTTTACTCTATATCAAACATGAATATGAATCAGGGTGGAGATTACAGTCTTAGAAGGACTAGAACAGCAAGTCTAAGATAAAAAATAACATACCTAAGTTCTTGTATAGCCTGGTTATTAGACCTTGTTAGATTCTGTAGGTTGTCTTTTTAGCTTAGTGATTATAAACATAGCTGTGCAGAAGCTTTGTAACCTGATACAATCCCATTTGCTAATTATTTCTATTTGTTGAACCACTGGAGGTCTATTCAGGAAGTTACTTCCTATGCCAATAATTCTAATGTTTCCTCTACTCATTCTTATAGTAGTTTGAAGGTTTCCAGTCTTACATTGAGGTCTTTGATCCATCATGAATTGATTTAAAAAAATTAGAGACAAGGATCCAATTTCATCCAGTTTCTCCAGCACCGTTTGTTGAAGAAACTATATTTTTAACATATATGTTTAGCTCCTTTGTTAAAAAAATAATCTGATAGCTGTAGGTGTGTTTGTGTGTGTTCTTTTCTGGGTCTTCTGTTCCATTTGTCTTAAGGTCTGTTTTTGTGCTAGCACCAAGTTGTTTTGTTATTATAGTACTATAATACAGTTTGAAATCCAGAATTATGATACCTCCAGCATTGTTCTTCCTCAAGATTGCTTTGGCTATTCAGAGATTTTGGTGCTTCCATATGAATTTTGGGATCGATTTTTCTATCTCTGGGAATAAGTCATATCTAAAGGAAGCAGAAACTCTTACCTTTTTTAAGGTTACTAATTAAGCACTCCATCCCCATGAGGACAGTCTAGTGTGCTTCATTAAGGTCTACTTCATCTCACCAAAGCAAATCAAAGAGTAAAAGAAAAGTTAAACAAAGAGGAAATATTAGAGTTCTACTCAGTTAAACACAGCACAAGAAAAATAATCTACATGTGATTGGAGTGTGTTAATAAATATTGGCTGAGAGTTCAAAGAATCCTCAGTGAGTTTCTCAAGAAATAAATTAAGTGGTGATTTCTAATAATGAGTACATTCTTGGAAGTCTATTAGATCACAGAATCATAGTCTTTAGGGTGGAAGTGTTTCTCAGAAAACATTTCATGGGACCTTCCTCGTATGCCAAGAAAATCCAACTGTGACAAGAAGGGAGACTGAGTATTTATCTAAGCCTCAAACCAAAAACAAAATCACCTTACTGACTAGCTACTTGCTTCCTCATAAGGTACAATGATCATCCTACTACATGTTTACATGCATAGTGGTTTCCCCTAGCCAAGTAGCACAAGTCAAACAGTTAATATAGTCACTGGAGATGCCATTAGCAGCTGGATCAAGCCTCAGATAAAGTTAGACTTGCTGGTGGATGTTTATAAATTAGAAGAGTACATATTTCTTTTCTTTGGGGTACAGCTTAGAGTCCTTTCCAACATGAGTTTTGTGTGTGTGTGTGTGTGTGTGTGTGTGTGTGTGTGTGTGTGTGTGTGTGTGTGTATGTATGCTTTTGTTTGCTTGTACTAGGACTTGAATTCAGGGCCTTGGCACTATGCCTTAGCTTTTTCACTCAAGGCTAGCACTCAACCACTTGAGCCATACCTTCACTTCGCACTTTTTTTTTTGGCTCATTGGAGATAAGGATCTTATGAATTTTCTTGTCTAGGCTGGCTTTGAACCTTGATCCTTACATCTCAGATTCATGAGAAGGTAGTTATAGGCATGAGCCATCAGCTTTTGACAAGGTTTAGTGATACAAGGATCAATATCAATGAAGGGCTCAAAAGTGTGAATGTTACTTAGCTTGAAGTGTAATGCGCTAAACTCTTCTACTTGTAGTCTATGTTGTGGCCCAGCAGCATTGTTATCACCTCGGAGTCAGTAGTGCAGAATCTCAGATCTACTGAAGAAAATCTGACTTTCAGCAAAGTTCTCCATGTGATTTGTCTATACATTAATATTTAAGAATTTTCCAGTCTAAAATTTGGGATATATTGACTGTGGACCTAAATACATATAAATTCCATGGACAAAAACAACACCAAGAAACAAACAATACAGTTGTAAGTGGTGTTGACATTTTATGTGGGCAGAAAGACAGTGTTTAACAGGACCAGAGGAGCTGGAGTTTAAATGAGGCAGTATTACTTGGCTCTTTCTGGTTTATCATTGATTTCTTTGTAGCTTTCAGAGAACTTCCACTTCAGGTGTCCCTGCCTTGAGCAATAATTCCTTCCCTTCCTTCCCCAGATTGGAATTAATGCAGTGTTTTCTTAAAATTTATTTTTGTTGCAGTAGTCATATAAAGGGGTTTCAGTTCCACATGTCAGTTTATGAGCAATGTTATCTTAAAAAGTTGAATCTGGAGTTCTATTATTATCTAGTTACTTGCTTCTATAAATACCAGTAAATTAGTAGCATCTGGGACCTTGTTGTGACGGTAAAGTCTCACCCTGCCCCAGAACTCGCGTTATTTTGAGAAGCTCAAGTACTTGGATACACATTGAACTTTGAGGAGCACTGAGCAGTGGCACTTTCTCAGCCAGTGATTTGTCCATCCTGAAGAAATGCAGATAAAATTTGGGTGAGCTTCATCACAGACGGTGGAGAGGGGAGCCATGCAAAGTATGTGGAGTAATTTGAACAAGTAACATAAGGAAGCATATTGCATGTTTGTAATGTCTGTACCTTCTAGCAGAACACTGAAAGTGAATTTAAAGGAATGTGGAATGTGGCTTTTGTAGCTTGATAGCAGCTAAAAAAAATCTCAGGAAGACATGTTGGTCTAGAAAGGAACATTTTTGTGTACATATCTGCCAGCCCTGGGAATTGAACTCAGGACAAAGATACACTGTCCCTTAGCTTTTTTGCTCAAGGCTAGAAGATTGTCTCTTGAGCCACAGCTCTACTTTGAGCTTTTTGCTGGTTAGTTGGAGATAAGAGTTTTATGGACTCTCTCTTCTTCTTGGGATGGTTTCAACTACAATCTTCAGATATCAGCTTCCTGAATACATAGGATTACAGGCATAAGCCACCAGCACCTGGCACAAACACATTTTATGAAGTGGAGGAACATTAGATAGCTCTTTGAAGCATAGAAACTTTGTTTTCTTATCGTTAAAAGTCTTCCTTGTGACAGTAAGCAGTGTCTGTTTACTAATGAAATTATTATTTTATTTTTGAAAGAGTATATCTACTTTCATAAAAATCCTCAAGGAAGAAATAGTAACCTTCAGGGAGAGGAAAAGCCCTGGGTTAAAATCCTACCACACTTCCTTTCAAAGGCCTGTAACTTGGGGATTTAGAAAAGATCCTATGAAGTGGGATTAGGGCCTGTTGTAGATGATGATTACTTTGCTGTCCTTGATGGAGATGCAACTTGAGACTGTGATCAAAAGTCTAAAGCCCCCACTGTGTGAAATCTGTTTAATGAAGAATGAAGAACCAGCTGTGGGTAAAATTATTCATCTGTACATCCAGAAATTCTCTGTTTCTCTATCCTTCCATCTTTCATCCATGTAATGTGTGACCTCATTCCTTCTCTCCAAAACTAGTTGGTATTTGGTACATGCACTAAGTTTATTCCCGCAGAGTAGGAAGGAATTTAGTTTGAATGCATCTCAGTGAATTACAGGTATGTCACATTCTGCAGAACATTGTCTGCTCATCTGGATGGTTTTCTCATCATCCAGGGCTGAAAACCGGTGCTAAACTGTGTACATGGTACCAGGCTCACTTCTTGCTCTCCTCCTTCTGATTCTGGAATGATGCTGGTTTGAATAATGCAGGAATCACTGGGAAATGTGTACAAATAATTCCCCTCGTGGGGCCTGAGCTGTCAGATATCGTTTTACAGACTAGCTGTTCCCCATCTTGTTCTTTCTGCTCATTTCCATAATAGACTTCAGTTGATAAAACTCTTTGCTGTGATTGATGGCTTACAAAGCAACAGCCATTTGCAGGCCAAGGGTAACAGTTCTTGAACCTGGAAAATATGACTAGGATCAATTTCTTTTTCTTTCTGTTTTCTTGCTTTCCTTTATTTCAATCGTTCCTACTGAGTGTGTTCTTTAGACATCTCTTTCTTAGTCATTATCCCCTAATTAATTCCCTTGTTAAATATAAAGTGTGCATTAGGCTTGACTAATGTCTTCCTTTGTGTCTAAGGAAAGAAGAATTTATTACCTTTACATATTGACTCAAGCTGCATAATCACAACTCATTTGTTTAAAGCCCTCATTCTTTACAAACCATGCTGGAGTTTAGGCCCCAAGCAACTGTCAGGAGTCTCACCTGCCTCTCATCAATATGATATGGAGTCAGGTGTTTGCAAGTATAATTGGTTTAAGAAGTGGCTGTATTCACAGGGAAACCCACCTTTTCCTTTGTGTAACCGTTTCAAGTTCACACCATGAAATTATTGAGATGAAATGAAATTGCCCAATTCATGGAGAGAACATACTGACATTTGGAGGGACAGCACAGAAGTGTTGGGAATCTGCAGGCACAAAATGTTCATATGTGTTGGTAAACAAGCAGTCTGCTCCCTCTCCAATTATATGGTTCTATGATGAATCAGTAAACACTGAGAAGGACTTTAATTATTCCTGGGGAAAGAGCCTGTATTGCCTATCTGGTGAAGTAGTGAGGGGGGGGGGAGGAAAGATTGGTTGCCCAAAGCATAGTCCTAGAGTGAGCAGAAGATTTGGGAGATTGTTAGAAATGCAAAGTTTTGGGACCCGTTCCAGATATGTTGAATCAAACTGTGATGGCCCTCCATGTGATTTTTGTTAACATAAAGTTAATCAGCTACGATCCTTGCATCCTGCACAAGTGGAAATGAGGCAAGATTCAAAAGTTGTGAAAATGACAGAAAAGTCTATTAGGAAAAAAAAATGTGGCAGAGAAAGGATATTACATAGCATGGGCATATCACAAGAAGATGGATATTTCAGTTAATTTTCAGTCATCTTCAAGAAGCAGATATAAGCATTAAGTTGAATTAGGGGTGAGGGCAAAGGTATACATAGTTTAAGATCATGGTTACAGGTATTATTATCTCAGCTCTGGTTTGCTCAATTCTGGAGGAGTTTGCATTGTCATCCCTTGAGGGGAGCAATCTGGTCCTCATGAGGTGATTTCTTAGCTCAGGGTGCAGCTTCATCATAGGTAATTATCATCATTTTTTTGGGGGGAGGTAATCTGTTCTTCACAGCTGTGGTGTTTCTTAAGAAGGTAGTGTCATAAGAAGATGGTGTCAGTCTTTCATCTTTCCTGGAATCTATGGTGATTGCAAAGTGACCTTGGAGACAAGGGCTTAGAACACTTACAAACACAAAATGGAGCTACAGAAGGAGCAACAGTTTACATACCAGTTACAAGTATACGTTCAATAGATTGAAAGCTGGCTGTCTCTTTGGTGAGAATAGCATTAAACTTTTGAGGTTTTAGTTATTCAGATTTCTGTGAAAAATTCCTGTTCCTAGATCCCAGTATACAGGGTTAAACGTTACCTGTGATTCAGGGATTCTTATTGCAATGTATTGGTTTTTTTATTGCTGTTTTTGAGACTTTGTTATCACACTTAAAAGTTCTTTTTGCATCTCTCCATGGCTCATTTCGAGTTGCTAAATTTGAGAAGCTAAAATCATAAGAAGCTCTGTCATGAGCGTATTTTACACTTAGTAGAAAGTCATAACAATCCTTGGTTCAAGGGGCAGATTTAATATTGTTAATATCTGGTAGGTACTGCCTGAAAGGATGTTCAAAAAAACTCCAACCAGTCCTTTCTCAAGGACTGAGGCAATTCAAGATGTATTCTTCTCCACTGACCTTCATCCTTCCACCTCGTTGACTATTCTATAGACGAGACTGCTTAGACTTTTGAGTCAAAAGATTTTCACTGTGTCTGTTTTCCCTCTTAACCTATCTAGGTCCCTTCATGGAATACTACTACTATTTCTATGACTACTACTACTACTACTTAGTTAATAACAATGGCCCTTCTAGTCTTTGTTATTATAAGACAGCAAAATCCATGTGGATTAGTTCATTTTGTGTTGCTGTAATGAAATACTTAAAGCTGGATACTTTATAAAATTCAGTTTATTCAGTTTATTCAGCTTACATTGCTGAAGTTTCATGAGCATGATGAGGAGCTTCGAGTTACATCACAGCATGGCAAATGGCTTCATGGTGTGGGAGTTGGTGCAGAGAGAGAGATTATCTAGCTAAATAGGATGTGAGGGAGATTCAACAACCAGGTTCATTCTTTTATCTTTTCTTTCCTTTTCTTTCTTTTTGTGTGCCAGTCCTGGGGGATTGAACACAGGTCCTGGGCACTGTCCCTGAGCTTTTTGCTTAAGTGTAGTACTCTACCACTTGAGTCACAGCACCACTTCTGGCTTTTGGATGGTTAATTGGAGATAAGACTCATGGACTTTCCTGCCTGGGTGGTCTTTGAACCATGATCCTCAGATCTCAGCCTCCTGAAGTAGCTAAGATTACAGACATGAACCACGGGATCCTGGCTCAAGGCTCATTGTTTTTATACAGCCAGTTATGTAAGAGATAAAATGGTCCTTTGAGAATTACATTAATCTCTTCTAGGGACTATACCCCCAGTGATTGAAGATTCTTCCACTGTTCCTGACCCCTAAAATTCCCAATACCTCTAGACATTCCAAATGAGAACCTAGCTTCTGGCACATGCTTTCTAAAAAAATTATACATTTATGTATATATACATACATGCACGCATGCACACACACACACACACACATATATACATATATATATATATATACATATATATATATATATATATATATATATATATATATATATATATATATATATATATAGCCAGTCCAGGGCTTGAATTATAGTCCTTGGGCTCTGTCCCTCCTTTGCTCATTTACTCAACCACTTACGCCACAGCACCACTTCCAGCTTTTTCTGTGATTAATTGGAGATAAGAGTTTCATGGAATTGCCTGCCCAGGCTGACTTTGAACCTCTGTCCTCAGATCTCAGCCACAGGCACCTGGCCGCACATGAAATTTTGAAGCACATATTTAAACCACATTCACATCATATTTCCTGGAAAGAATAGAATTTATTAGATTGACATTTATATGTAAGAGATATATGGAGATAAGACTTTTATTATTAAGAAAGTTAAGGACTGACTCAGAACCATAAATACTAAATAGGCCCTACTCGAATTTATTTTACAGGTGTGTCCATAGTACTCATGCTGTGTGGAGCCTTGCACATGGTACCTAAGATGCAGGAGGATATGGTCTACATTCAAGTAGCTACATCTCACAATTTTCTCCCATTTTGGTATCATTTGCAATCTTGCCTTAGCTTCAAGCCAAGTCTTCAGGAGGCCTTTCTTCTTGTGGTTTTACAAGGATTATCATTCTTTCTCTGTCTTGCCAAGACCTTCTAGAGATGACTAAAAAAATGTATCGTAAATAACACAAATGTCTTAGGCTGCTTTGGAGAAGCAGAGCTCTCTCAGAGGAAGCAGCCTGATATTTAGTCTGACAGCCTTGGGGTGAGGGTGGGACTGAGAGGTAAATTGTGAGGAACTCAGCATGCAAGGCAAGGGCGTATAACAAGAAACATCCCAGGAGATTGCCCAAACCTTGGTGAGGCTCTCTGGATGGGAAAGAACATGCTTTAGCCTTGACTCTACCAGATCAAGGAAGCGGGAGTCTATCTGACCCAGGCATCAGCTACTGGGAAGGGTTTCTCCTGTAGGGAGACTTGCTTCCAAGGCTCCTTGCTCCTTGTGTGCACTAGAAAATTCTGTGCCAGCACTCGGACTCTGCGGTGGTGATCTCTGGGTGGGTAGTGGGGTACACAGGGGAAAATGGGAGTGGTACACCCATTTTGTTCATACCTCCATGCTAAGGAAAGCTCCAAGTCCTTAGTCTTCATCAGCTCCTACAGAGAGCTCTGTATTCTTTCAGGCAGTGATTTTTCCCCCTTGTGGCCTTTAAACACGGGGGCTCTTCTTGTCATTTAGACCACTTCTTCAATCAGGATGGCATCCCCCTGAAGACACCCCCTTAGGCTTGACAGTGGCTGAGCTGTGGCCTTTCAGTCTCAAGTGAATAATTTACTTCTCAGGGGATCTGAAGTGATTGACTTCTTATCTCAATTTCCCCTGGGCTCTGGACCAGCAGTATTGGCAAAGGGCATCCTCCTGCCACTCCTCACCTCTTGCTATCAGGAATTCAAAATGTTCCTAATCCAAGTACTTAATCATGAGGACTAGGGAAAGAGGCTACTTACAAAATCGGAAGTGACAAAGGTCATTGAAAAGTCACCTTGTAGGGGACATTTAGTTTCAGTAGAGGCTTTCCTATTACACGACTGATCTGCTGTTAGTATGGGCAGGATTTTTGCATTGTTTGTTTTACTTTGGGTTTTTAAGCCTTCGATGCTTCCCTCTGCTTCCATTTGCTGTGAGTTCGCAGAGTGAATGGGATGGAACAGGATGCACATTCTTTTTGGTTCAGCAGGTTTATGGAGACTGCTTTTCTTCTTCACATATGTGGAGCTTTTAGGGAAACATTCCTACCAGTCACGTGAGTGAGCTCAGGCACAAAACAAGTGTTTCCCTTCATTGGCTCCAACATTAGCATTCCTAATAAATTCATAGTGGAATTAATCCAGCTGTCTTCTCACAAAATATAAAGTTTAGAAGAGGACTGCTACTATTCATGGCTGTGTAATAGTTTGTTTTATACTGCATGGGGTTGTATAGTTATAAACATGAAAGCAGCTGGCAATAAAAGACTTTATGACAGCCATTTCAAAGGTGTAATGAAGAAAACAAAAAGAAACCAAGTTATTGCTTATAATTACGGTGCCTGGATGAGCCTGCATAGTGCTTTCCAGACATTTCACTGGCCATTTCTGTGTCACAGTCTCCTATAAATGACATTGGCCTTCAGCTTAGTTAGCTATATTTGCTATATTTATCCTTGTGATGGAATTATTTAATTTTCTTGACTCTTGATACTCTTACAAACTTTTAAGGAAGCTGTTATATTTTTGTTTGGTTGGTTGTTTGGAGGCCAGTAGAGGGGCTTGAACTCAGAACCTGAGTGCTGACCCTTAGCTTTCTTATTCAAAGTTAGCACTCTAATGCTTGAGCTGCCCCTCTGCTTTGAGCCTTTGGTTAGTTAACTGGAGATAAGAGTCTTTCCTGACAGAGAAAGTCTGCAGTCCTCAGACCTCAGTCTCCTAAATAGCTAAGTTTACAAGTGTAAGTTACTAGTGCCCAGCTATTTTCGCAGTTGTAAATGCAGTTGTCCCTTGTTTCAGTCCTGGAACATAGTGAGCAGCAAAGTGTAGCAGCAAAGGAGCCTAAGAAGAACCAGGAAATAGGATGCTATGGGCTTGGAGCCATGGTAGGACTTTAAGTCACATTGAAGAGTGATGGGACTAGAAGGTTCACATGAGGTAAGGAATAAGACCTTGAGCTTTAAGTGCAAATGAATGGAGTGAAGGGTATTCATCAGATCATGGAGAGTGTTGTTCTGCAGGGCCATATCCTAGTTGAATAAGAGGAGGGAAGAAGCATGGCTCTATGGGAAAGTTCTTACTGCTGTCTGCCTCTACCAGTCTTGTGGGAGCCTTGTATTTCATGTATTATTTGTGAAATTAAGAAATATTAAAGGCAAAAGAGAAAGCATACATAAGAAAACAACTTCCTTAGTATTCCTTTCAATGAGCTCGGGCACATTACCTTTCTTAGTTTTACTTTCTTCCATGTTTATAAAAAGGGGGAGTTGCAATTTTATCACAGACTTTTTCATAGGAATGAATGAGATAATACACATACAGCTCTTAGCCTAGTGATGAGCCCATTGCAGTTATTTGAAAAATGAGTGATTGTGGTTATGTAGCCACCTCCTGAGCTATAAAATAGCCTCTTTCTCTGTCACCTTTTGCTTAAACTATAGGAAAGTGAAGAGACTATTTTATAACATCATACAATTTAATAGCTGAATCAACCATCTAGTCCACCTTAGTTCCCTGTGTAGATGGGTAAACAGAGGCCCTTTGTGGATATACTGTCAGATCTCAGATCCTACTTTAAAGTCTCTTATCACACACACACTGATATTTTATACTCCATACTTTCTGACTTAATGTTTTAACTGACCCTTTGCGTACTTTTATTTTTCAAGGAAACTTTATCACCATAGAGGGAAAAACCAGTATTCTTTGTTATAGCAAATTATAATCACTCATGGTTTGAGCATATTTCTACCATTGTTATTGCTACAATAATGCTCTGTAACAAACCACGCCATACCTCAATAACACGCACTGGGCAGCATTTCTTTCTTGCTCACAAGACTATGGACTACTTTGGGGCACTGCTAATCTGGATTGGGTTTACTTGCTTTGCTCCACTTATCTCTCATCTTTTCTAGGCAAGCATAAAGCATTTTGGTCACATACTAAACCCTCCCCGTGGTTCTCTTCTAAAGGCAAATACAAAAATTCAAACATAAAATCATATCCACTTTTATTCCATTGACCAAGCTCAAGTCCATCAAGAATAGGATAAAGAAAAATGTATTGTTCCTGTCTTAGTTGGCTCAGGCTGATATAACATAGATATCACACACTTGATGGCTTCAATTACAAGCATTCACTTCTCATAATTTTAAAGCTTGGGAAGTCCAGGGTTCAGGTGCTGGCAGCTTTTGATGTCTGGCTAGAGCTCTTTTCCTACCTTGAAGATACCTATATTCATTCTCTTTTTACACACGATCAAAAAAATTTTCTTCTTAGATGGGCACTAATTCTATTTATAGGAACTATATCCTCAGGATCTTATCACCTCCCCCAAAGCCCCAACACCCAATTTTCTCACAATGGGGATTAGGTTTTAATGAATGAACTGCAAAATGTGTATACTATGAAGTCCTATTTAGTCCACTGTATTATCCTAGTGGAACTTCTTAGTCAGTTTCAGATACTATAACTAGTAACTATAGATCACAGTTCTCAAGGCTGAAAAGTCTGAGATCAGTGTGCTGTCATGATTTCATTAGGATAGGGGCCCTTTCCCAGACTGCAAGCATGTCATTTCTCCTTGTCTCCTTACTTGGTAAAAAGAACTGGCTACTTCTCTGGCCTTTTATAAGTGTACTAATTTCTTCATGAGGGATTCTGCCTTATTTATGGTCTAGTTACTTTCCTAAAACCCTACCACTAAATACCATTACACCTTAACATGAGCTGTGAGGCGATGCAAACATTTGGTCTGTTGGAGGATTTTGAAATTACGCAGTAAATTGTGCAGATAAAAAGAAGGATGAAGACTTGAGGACATTATGGAATTTGTCACAATAATATGTAGATATTACATTTAAAATACCAATCTGTTTACCAGCCAAAACTATTTTGCATTAAAGAGTGTGTTATGCTACAATCTGAGATTTCCCAAAATAATCTGTATCTTAGCTGAGAGAAACGTGGCATAATCTTTAGTATCTAGAGATAATGATAATTTAAAGGTCTGAGTTGCAGTGTTTTCTCAGATATATATGTATATGTATTTTTATTATATTTTAACTTCTTTGAGTATAGAATACCTTACAATAATGTATAGGACTGGTAAAGTTCATTGCCTGTGCATATGTATACTTGCTCATCAACCAAATAGATTTACTAAGCTTCCTTGATTTTCAGCCAGCTATCCAATTAGAAACCATTTTAGACAGCTGTATCTAAAACCCTTATTGCTAACTCTAGCATGAGCAAAGAAGAATACAACCATCAAACCTTCAGAGGTAGTGTTATAGGCTTGGAGGAAAAAAAAGTCCATAACCAATAGTAGAACACATGTTAACACAGACATAGGTTAAGGACAGGATTGACTGAAACAGTATCTATGACTCAGAGCTGATTTAGTACTGGACTGTGAATATGAGGCATTTTGGGGAAGCAATTGGTTCATTTTCTCTAGAGAAAGATGTACTTTTACAACTATGATATAAACTATAAATAGTAATCTCAACATGTAATAAAAATCCTAAATTTAAAAAAAGCAGGCATTACATTTCAACTTATGAAATTTTCTTTTTTCTTTCTTTCCTTTTTTTCTTTTTTCCTTTTTGTCAGTTGTGGGGCTTGAACTTGTCCTAGGTGCTGTCCCTGACCTCTTCAGCTCAAGGCAAGTGCTCAACCACTTGAGCCACAGCACCACTTTCATTTTTCTGGTGCTTAATTGGAGATAAGAAAGAGTCACCTGTAATTTCATGCCTGGGCTGGCTTTGAACTGGGCTCCTCAGATCTTAGCCTCTCGAGTAACTAGGATTACAAGTGTGAGCTACCAGCACCCACCTGAAACATTTTTTTCTTAATTATACAAAAAGTAACATGAAATGAAGGTGGTTCTTATGAAAATGACAACTTTCTCATTTTACTGAAGTGTGATATACAATTAAAAATACTTAAACAGGAGGTGGATCTTGCTTACACATAATGTGAAATTTAACTGAAACTGATCTAACAATAAATTTGCTCATAAACTGATAGATCCCAAAGTTTGGAGTCACCTCATAGTTAATATATGCTGATAGGTCCTTGAGAAAGAACTCTTCATTCTGTTATCTGTATGGCTACAGCCTGCTGCCTGTACTTCTACAGATCAATCAGCACTTTCCCTTGGACCTGGGAATGAAGTCCATCCTCTCCAAACTACAAAATTTCTACAGAAATGTGGACAGTATGTAGCTAGGTGCCAGTGACTCACACCTACAATCCTAACTATTTAGGAGACTGAGATCTAAGGATCTTGGTTTGAAGCCAGTTTGGCAGACAAATTCAGAAGATTCAGATCTCCAATTTACCAACAAAAGGCCCAAAGTGGAGGTGTTAATGTATAGCTCAAATGACAGAGTATTAGCTATGAGCAAAAACAACAAAGAAAGGAATAAAGTAGAATAGGTGAGATGACCATGGATAAAGATGAAAGAAACTTTCTTGATTTTCATCAAGGGTCAGAGAAAGGCAAGTTGTAGTAATGATGTTAGTTTAGGATTTTCTGTCTTGCTTTTGAGGGAACATTTTGAATCAAATTTAAAAACCGGAAGGACTTCTCTGGTGCTTACATTACAGATACAGAAAGCAGAGATAAGAAATGGCATAGAGGGCTGGGAAGGTGGCTCGGTGGTAGAGCGCTTGCCTTGCATGCCTAAGGCCCTGGGTTTGATTCCCCAGCACCATATAAGCAAAAGAAAAAAGCCGGAAGTGGCGCTGTGGCTCAAGTGGTAGAGCGCTAGCCTTGAGCTGAAGAGCTGAGGGACAGCACCCAGGCTCAGAGTTCAGGCCCTACGACCGGAGGCCCCCCCCCCCAAGAAAAAAAAGAAATGGCATAGAAATTTAAAGATTTCAACGCTTTTATTAAGTGCTTGAAACCAACATGTTAGACTAAGGCAAGTATTTTCCAGTTGTTGGCCCAATCTGTAATTTTACAAAAGAAATACAATTCTCTAGGTCAATTCAAATGATTATAATGATTATATATAAATAAAGAGACTGTAAATGATATATATGTACATATATAAAAACACATAAATATATATATATATATATAAATTTTTCTCCCAAGAGAGCAGCATATTCTAGTTTAGAAATAGCCTAAAACTAAATGCTATCAAACTAATTTCTGATGCCTATATGATTGTACTTGATTAGCACAGATATTTTGCTCCTGGAGTTTGCCTGAAAAGGGACTCTAGAGCCTTGAAAATGATGTCATTTCCCAAATTCTATAGATGACCATTGAGTTAGATGCACTTCAACAAACTAAGATAATTGGCCTGGGTTTTGATACGATCTATTGTTTCTCTATGGAAAAGGGTTTTTGATGAAAGTAGTTATGCTAAACACAGCTCTGAAATCAGGGCATCCTATTTTTCTCCCTTCTGTTGGCCCCATCAGAAATTTATTATGACAAAGAACACAGCTGATGGATTGCAAAATCCTCAGTTGAACTCTCTCTTCTTCTCTCTACCTCCCCATCTGTCTCTTTTACTCTTATTACTCTCTCTCTCTCTTTCTCTGTCTCTCTCAAGTAATAAAAAGTGATTAATGGAGGAGATGTAGTTTAGATGAATTATATGCAGTGTTGTTGTATGTAAAATTACTTTTCCATGATACTGTATTTCCATCTTTGCTTTAGCATTGCCTTTTTGTTTCAGTTAGCACAATAATATTACCAAAGTCATCCTCCATTACATTACTGTTTGCCTTCACATTTAAGGCAACGATGTCATTTTCAGATGAAGCCATTTGTCCTTGTTAAGGCAGACAAGGCAGTTACTACATTCAGACTCAATTATTAAGTTGCATGATTGATTCCAAGGGAGAGAACTGGGAGCTGAAGCAAATAGAATGTGTCCTTAACTGCTTGGTATGTTCTTTCTTCTGCTAGATCTAATGGGAGAATAACTCATGTCATTGGAAGTAAGAGTTAGTTTAGATCAGGAAACCTACTCTGAGATGGAGAATAGGGTATCAGATAACTATTAAGGAATGCCTTCAATGCCAACATCTGGGGAAGAGAGGGAAAGGAAGCCAAAGAGGACTCAGGGAGAAGGTGGCATGTACTGCAGGTCCAGTGCCTGAAAGTTTACAGTATTTTGAGAATATACATCACACTAATGCTTCTGTGTCATTGGGCGAATTGTAGCACTCAAGAATATTCCTCCAAGCCGGGCGCTGGTGGCTCACGCCTGTAATCCTAGCTACTCAGGAGGCTGAGATCTGAGGATCGCGGTTCAAAGCCAGCCCGGGCAGGAAAGACCGTGAGACTCCTATCTCCAATAAACCACCAGAAAACCGGAAGTGGCGCTGTAGCTCAAGTGGTAGAGCGCTCGCCTTGAGCTGAAGAGCTGAGGGACAGCGCCCAGGCCCAGAGTTCAAGCCCCACGACCAACAACAACAACAAAAAAAAGAATATTCCTCCAAACTTCTTAGTACCTCAAGAGTCCTAGGGAGATGCTGGGATATTGCTCAATGATTGCCTAGCATGTACAAAGGCCCTAGGCTTGATACCCAGCACTGCAAAAAAGAAAAAGAAATGAAACAAAGAGAAGGAACCAAAAATATGTCTGACAATGAAATAATTAAAAGGATAATACATATTATGTCCCAGAAATTCCCTATATCCTCGGTCTTAGCTCTTAGTACTTAGTAGTAAAAGGTTTCTGCAGAGAAGAAGGGGTTTCAATTTATAGACACAAATTGAAATAATTTTTAGTTTCTTTAAAACAAAATAACACAAATTCTGAAATTTTGAGAAGGCATCAGGTAAAAAGAATACACATCTGGTCTAGAAAATGGTAGAGAAATCGGGTACTAGTGAATCACCAGCCTCAATCCTAGCTAATCTGGATGTGGAGATCAGAGTATCTTCCTAGACTTGGTTAATCCCAGAGACTCTCTTGAAGTAACCATACTGGGCTGAAGTATGTATATCTAAAGTGGTAGAATACCAGCCATGAGCTGGTAAGCCTAGGAACTACAAGGTACTAAATTCAGGTTCAGGAAAAAAAAAAGGTACAGGAAATTCATAATATATATTAACCCAAAGATATAAAGAAAAATGACTTAGATATTTCTTCATTACAATTATTAATAATAATGTTAGTTACCATGGCCAACTGCAACTGTGTTATTTCAAATTTATTTTTATTATCGTTAAGTAGTTATACAAAGGAGATGCCATTCAACTAAGCAGTTTACGAATATAATCAGCAAAAACTCTACAATTAATTGCCATAGAAAAGTTTTTTTTTTTAACTGAAAAAAATATAAAGATAAGAAAGATCTTGACTGAATTCACACAGATTTGCAATAGGAGGAGAGAGTGCCACACCTGGATGGCATTGTACAGTTAGAAAGCCTAAATAGGAAAAAATTGTACATCTATACATGTGCATTCATTTAAAAAATCAAATTCTTTATTGCTCAGTGAATGTGGTATGAACTGTACTGTCTCAATAAATGTTTAAGGACAGATGCTTAAAAATAAAAGGGCACATACAATATAAGTTTATTTTACATTTTGCTGACATTCAATTTACACATCAGAGCAAAATACAGAATATACCTTATTATACATTCTGCACAGACAGTTGAGTCTCATCAAAAGCATTACATTAATTTTTTCCAAAGTTTTTTTTTTTTTTAAGTTTTAACTACACTGCGTTTCAGTGGTCCCTAGAAATGGGACATGAATGTTGATTGATTTCAGATTGCAGAACACCAGGGTAACATCAGATTAACAGAGAATGAGCAGAAGTTTCGGATCTACCACCACTTGGCATTTCTGTCACGCACACACCATAGACGTTATGCACACACTGTAGACACAAACCATTTCAAGAGCATGTGTAATAATGAAGTGTGGCGGAGGAATTAAGAAGGATGCGTTGTAATGACTGTTTATCTTCTCACTGATAAATCTATTTCATTGGGGGTTGCATCATTTTTTTAAAACAACAGTTAAGAGTTGGCTTACGAGATTCTTGAAACTTAAGTTGGATCAAGTGAGTTTGTGTAATTGCAGGAAAGGAAAGCTTTCAATGAAGCAAACATTTTCATTTCCAGAGGATCTCCTGCTCCACATACTAAGTCTGAGTGTAACTCCATTTACAAATGGAAGATATCTTTTATCAAACAAAATACATGTCAAGATAGATAATGTATAGAACAATTTCTTTGAAATTTATTGCAATTTTTGTGTTTTTTCACAGGCATTTCCCTGCATCTCAACGGGTATTTATGGTAAGTGATCTAATTTTGATGATGTTTGTACTTCTTTGTTAAATGAAAGGGAGAGTGGTTAACTGGAAAAAATAAAAATGTTCTCTGCTGAATATATTTTGCTGTTATTTAAAGAGACCTCAGATGCAGACTCCACATTCTTCCAAATTCCATTAAGGAATCCCAGAAGCTACTCAGATTCTTTGGTTTTCTTCAATTTGATTGCAGTAGATATCACAGGAAATGAGTTGATACATTGTTTCTAGAAGGCTTTTGTTAAGTCAAAAAATTATTCCAGTGAGCTTGACCTCTAATACTGTTTTTTTAAAAATAAAGTCAGATATTCCTCTCAGAAAAAGTACAATGTGCATGAAGCCTAGCACTACTATTATTTGTTGCACTTTACACAATAATAGAAACGTTAAAATGCATATACCTGGATTGCTATTTTTTTAAGAAACCCAAAGAAGTGCTTCTTAATATAAAAGAGTTTTAACATGTTGCAAATATGTTTTGGTATTGATGGGCTGTTTTAAGTAGTGAATGTTTCTCTTACAGATTAAAGCAAAATGTTTTTTAATTATTTTTAGTAGCCTAAGTCAGCTGAATATTCTTTCAATATTCTTCCACCTGAATTGATTTTATGTTTCTCCCTTCCATCCCAGCCAGACTATTAATAACTGCAATTTCTAGATTAGGGTAAAATCAAGTGTATTTATCATTTTAGAATTTTCTGATGCTAGCAAAATAGATAGTGAACTTTCTAGACTTATTCTCACATGAAAGCTCTTAGCTAAGATATAAAATGTATAAAAATCTAAAAATATAGTTGCACATTATTGCTAAGAGAAATGAGACCTAGACTCTTGTTAAAGACAGGAAATGTGCTTTTCCTTAACATAGTATTTCTTTTGAAGTTCTTCTTGAAAATAAAATAGAAAATGTAGAAATGAATCAAATTAAGTGGACAAAGATTTGGTGACACATTTATAGAGTGAACAGGTTGCCTCCTTCCTCTTCAGAGTCTACTCTAGGAATAAGGGCTCCACTTAAGAAAGCAGTAGATGGACTGGGTTTGGACTAAACTAGACTATTTGAATAATTTTCCTCATCATGGCCACAATGCCAAGTTAAAAATCCTACATATTTGCATAAGGAAAGTATTATGTACAAAGTTCTACTTGGTAAAGATCCCAACTCTTTTGTGTGTCTGGGTGTAAAGTTTTGGTACTGAGGCTTGAACTCAGGGGCTGAGCACTATCCCTTAGCTTTCTGCTCAAGGCACTCTAGCACTTGAAACACAGTCTTCTTCAAGGGTTTTACTGGTTAATTGGTGATAAAAATCTCCTGTCTGGACTTTCCTACCAGGCCTAGCTTCAGCTCTGGACCTTAGCTCTCAGTCTTCTAAGTAGCTGGGATTAGAAGTATGAGCCACTGGCTCCAGCAAGAGCCCAACTCTTTATTTCACCTTATCTAGAATCAACCAAGACTTCATTGCAGAATAATTTTTATTTTAAGAAAATTCTTTCAACTTAGTCACAATTTCCTTGACAACAAACAAAATCTCAGCTGCCTAAACCACTAACATGTACATTCTTTGTTTATTACCTTGTTGATGTTTATTTCTGAGAGTCTATGGCAATGTGGAAAGAACTTTAAAAGAAGAATGAACCCGAAGATAAGGACTCAAATGGTTTTTCTTGCTTGCTATTGTTTCTAACATATTTATAAGATGATTTCTTTGTTGCTTTGTATGTCCCGCCCCCATGGTATAACCCTTATTTACACTGTATTTGATGTTGGTATAATTTGTGGAGGGGAAGGGAAAAAACAAATATTTTAGGGATACAGATGGACCCATTGCAACATAGAGATGTACAAGACGTTATGTCGGAAAACGAACTTTACAACTTTGGCATGGAGGGTGGTGTGGGGGTTGGGGAGTGGTGGAGGGGGGGGAATAAAGGAGGAGGCAACAATGCTTGATAAGAAATGTACTCATTACCTTATGTAATTGTAACCCCTCTGTATGGTATTTTCACAATAAAAAATCTTAAAAAAATTATAAAGAAGAATTTATCTAATAGCATGTGCTATTAGAAAAAGGAGTGGCTAGAAATTTTTATAAAGAAGAATAAGAGGATGATGAAGTCTTGTTTAAAAAAGTCTTAGCTATTAATTTTTCTTTGGGAAAGATTGTTTTTGTTTTTGGGTCTGGTTGTGGGGCCTGAACTCTGGGCCTGGGCGCTGTCCCTCAGCTCTTCAGCTCAAGGCTAGTGCTCTACCACTTGAGCCACAGCGCCACTTCCGGCTTTTTTCTTTTTGCTTATGGGGTGCTGAGGAATTGAACCCAGGGCCTCATGCATGCAAAGCAAGCACTCTACCACTGAGCCACCTTCCCAGCCCCAGAAAGATTGTTTTTTAAATGTGGCCAATAAACACAAATGTACCATGTCAGGTGCTATGTTGCTTAGCCTCACTAGGACGTGAAGCCTGAGGTTACTTTATCTTCAGGACTTAGTGTTTTAGTAACTTAAATCTCTCCAACTGTCTCTATATTTAAGGACCATGCAACGTATGCAATTTGTAAATCATGTTTTCTGTCTCTTGTGAAGGTAAAGCTTTCTGCTTAGTCCTTGGTTCTTTCTCGGGTCCTATATAGTGTAGACTAGCTGTTTTTTTTCCCTTATTCAGAATACTGTCCCTTCAATTCTACATTTGTCTTTATCTGTAGAGGTTTGAGATAATACTCATCCAAAGGAAGTGGTCCTAGACTACAAAGAAGAAAACTCCCAACATTATGTAAGTCATACTAACATGGACGTGGAACAAGTTTTGAAGATAAGCTTTTCGTTCCACTCATTGCCTTTCTCATTACATATTCCAAACCTTGCTAGATTAATTTTTCTGAAATACCACTTGGCGCACATTTCCCATCTGCTCCGAGCCTTTGATCATATTCCATTACTTGCAGGTTAATGTTAATTCTTCCCAGTGTGAACAATGGACATTTTATATATCCCCGTAAAGGAGAACTTTGGAAAGAGGGAGAGGAACAAATCTCTTCGAGGATATAAATTTGTATGCTAAAAGAAACTTAAAGATACTTTTGTGTTCTCCTCTGTGAAGGAAAGATTTAGTTTGAGGCCCATCTTTGTGTTCATTTGGTTTTGGTTTTGGCTTTGGTTTTTAAGATGGAACCTCACTATGTCATCATGGTTCACCTCAAACTTTCCATCCTCCTGTCTCAGCCTCCCAAATACTGTGATTATAAGCATGTTCCTCCTTGCATTGCTTGCAGCAATCTTTGTCCAGAACATAACTTGAGAAGTTTCTCAGTACTCACCCAACATAACACATCTTTTGTTACCTACATGTGATCTAAGAATCGCAATACCTGTAATTTACCTACAAGGTCTAATTCTGGACCCTTTTGTGGCATGTTCTTCTTAATACACAAACACACACAACTTATATACAACACTATCATCACCACTGCTTTCTACTTCATACTGTAAACACACACCATACACATTTGAACAGACTGAAGCGTGAACTCCAGAGTGTCTTCCTTGAGTGTATTAACCCTTACTGGACACTATGCCTTCTGAATCTTTCAGTACTTGTATTTGTATATGAATTACTAACTGCTCTCCTATACTGTTCCACAAGTTTTGCTTCTGCATTCCATATTCTATCCCAATTTGGGATTAAATATATCTGAAGTGCTGGAGATAAAATCCTGGGCCTTATGCATGGTAGGCCTATGCTTTGCTACTGTGCTACATCCCCAACCTGGAATTCTTTAAGAGTAGAGATTGATTCATTGGTGTGTATTCTTTGCATATTCAGTGCTGAGTTGAGCATCATGTCATTGGGAAAATCTGAGGGAATATTGTTGATTGGGATAATGTTTGTAATGCAATGTATTGCCTAACTGAAGTTATAGATAAAAGAATAGTTTGCTGGCAAAATAACATGTAAAGAAATCCCATCAGTTGTTCCTTTCTCTTTTTTTTTTCACTTAATTTTTTTCATGGATATATTAAAAATAAGTATTGTATATGTTGTGTTTCAATACATATATATATTATGCAATTCTCAAATCATTGACAAGATAAAATGGAAGTAGGAGATCTTGTTCATTGCAGAGGCTAGCTGAATTCAGCCTTTGATTTCATTTAAGGAAAAAATTAAACTCTTTGTGCTTTCTTATGGCCCATGGGACAATGGCTAGTCTGGTAAATACAGATGGCCCATCCTTTCTTCTTCCAGCATAATCTGAAACAGAGCTTACTTCCCCAGCAGATGTATTTTCTCAGGTACCTGATTGCTTTAGATTTAAGTTTACTCTTAAATTCATGCAAAACTACTACAACTCTCATCACTAAGGTTTTTTTTAACTACTGAGAAAAATCTGCCCAGGCTAACTTCAACAGTGAGCGTTCCCATGTCCCAGATGCTCAGGCAGCCATCACACAAAGAAATGTGTCTCAGCCCAGCGCCAAAGAAGCTGTGCCCTCCTTTCTTTCTTCTATTCCTCAGCTCTTAGGACACATGCTCTCCGAGGTAGCTAAACCTCAGAGTGAGACCTTTATTTTTTTCCCCGCAATGTAGACTATTCACTTTGTGACTCAACCTGATTTAAGGAGGAAACATGATTAGAACAAGACCCTACCTCTTTTGAAGTCTCCTGGAATAGGAAGCAGACTTTTCCACTGACTTCCAAGGTCTCTCTGACTTCTCCAATGTAATATTTCCAGAATATTCACACAAGGCCTTGGATTGCCTGCTTACAGTTAGGATGAAAAACCACTTTGGGTAAGATACAAAAAAAAAAAAATTACCTACATTACTTTTTGGTAAAATAGTTCCAGGTGAGGTTTACAAGGTCTCTAGTGCTCCAGATTGCTGTTAAATATCTGAATTGGCCTCTATTCCTGTCTCAGAGGGACAGATTTGAACTTTCTTGATGATCTTTGCAGACTTTGTGCGTGCCATTCTGCCCTTTGAGCCCTATTTGGACCCTCTGGTGTTAATACGTTTAACAAAGAGAACACTAGACATGATACATGGCAAAGGAATTTTTACTGAAAAGTGAACAGCAAAAAAATAATTTTAGTCTATTTTATGAGAGTCACTATAGTTAACAGATACAAAATCCAGGCAGAAAACAAGTATCTGCTGAGTACTTGGAAATGGAGAAAATAGTCTCTCTGGAGAAAATGGAAAATACCTTGAAGTATGCTTTCCAGGTACAATGTGGCATTTTTAGAGAGGAAGTAATTTCAGACACGGAGTTATTGCTAGAAATCTAAAGAAAAATTGAAGTAGAGCATAACTTAGCTGAAGAAGCTAAGTTCTATATTTCCCATACTTACTCATTATCTTTCTATTACCAACTCGGAAGTTCCATTTCCCTCAAATTCCCTGGCTTCTCTGGTTTATTGCCAGGCCAAAAGCTTTCTAATTGAGTCCCTCATTTACATTCAAGTTTATACTTCTTCTGGTGGGTAGAAAGGAAACCAATGTGGTGTTTTGTTAACCTTCCATGTACGTGGCAAATATTTTTATCAGTACATCTGTCTAAATTCACAGACATGACTTGGAAAGAAATCAGCATGTTCTCCAATGGCCATGGTAAGGGCATGCCCTGCTCTGTCGGCTTTAACTACCGACAGGTTTGAGAAGGTGTAACAACCACTGCTATGCAATTCGGGGCTTACCGAAATAATTCTCTTATGTAATGCATTTGGGAACCAGAAGGAAAAAAAATGACAAAGGCATGCATCCTTTCCTTTCATCTCCACAGTCCACTACTCCTTCCTCTTCCTTTATTCTCTTCTCTTTGATATTTCCATTTGCTTTGAAAAACTTCCTTTCAGATGGTGTAATGGTGGCTCTCTTCTCTCACAGAATCTGTTTGCTTTTTTTTTCTGGCATTGTATGTTTTTTTAATCCTTGTCAAATTACTCCCAGTGTTAGCAATCCTTGAGGTAATCACTAGCACACAAATCAGTGAGATGATTTCCTATTATAATCAGTGTAACTAAGCCAGGCCCTGTGGTGCCTGTAAATTTCAGCATGTGGGAGTTGGTAGGAGGATCATGAGTTTGAGACTAAGCTTATGCTGTAGGGTAAGTTCAAAGCCAGCTTGAGCCAATGTAGTGAGAACCTAAATAAAAGAAATATGAAAAGGAGAGAAAGTAAACTACCCTAGGAAACAAACAAAATCAGTAAACTCTGAGAAAATACAGTATAGAGACTAAATCCATACCAATTATATAACAATTGAATATTATCCTATAAGCTAACCCTTAGGAAGCAATCCAGTGTGACAGTAATTTTTTGTTGGTTGTTGTTGGTTGTGGGGCCTGAACTCTGGGCCTGGGCATTGTCCTTCAGCTCTTCAACTCAAAGCTTGAGCCACAGTGCTACTTGAGCCACAGTGCTACTTCCAGCTTTTTTTCTGCTTATGTGGTGCTGAGGAATGGAACCCAGGGCCTCATGCATGCAAGGCAAGCGCTCTACCACTGAGCCACCTTCCCAGCCCCTGACTTTTAAATTGCCTCCAGCCCTCTAAGGGCCTACAATGTGAACAGACAGTTTTAGCTAATGTACTCAAACATATGCATTTATGTACACATTCCACAAAATGTACAAATTCCCCTTGCTCTTTCTAAAATACACAGGATTTTAATATAAAAAACATGCCAATCTAACAGACACAAAGTCACACTTATGCTGAAAAATGGTTTCAAATATCCAACAACAATATTTGCTAGTTCAAGGTATATAAAGATGACAGTGAGTCACCATAGTTCAGGTTCCCTCAGGAGATCTGCTGTAAGAAACAAAAATACTTGGAACTTAGCTTTGTGGTACCTTGGAGCCAGTGGAAAACCATTGCCATTCTCCCTGGTGTTTTTTTTTCAAACTGAACAACTTGGGGCTTCATTAAAGGCCCAAGTGTTGCAAAATGTCATAAAGATTATGACTCCGCTGCTGTTTCTGTGGTGTGGATGAATACTTCTTTTTAATTACAGCAAGGTGAAAATGTGACCTAGTGAAGAAGAAAACATTAATGCCCACCCCATCATTGGGTGCCACTGCATCTTATACAATTTTTAAAAATTATTTTTCTTATAGAAGAAACATTAAGATACTGTGTGTATGTGTGCGTGTGCACGCACGCACGCACGCGTGTGTGTGTGTGTCTGTGTGTGTGTGTGTGCTTGAATTCAGGACTTTTTTTTTTACTGTAACACACACACACACACACACACACACACACACATCCTGAGGTTTTTTTTTAGTCAAGGCTAGTGCTCTAACACTTGAGTGATAGCTCTGCTTCCAAAACATCATGACTTTTAAAGAGATGGGAAAATTACATTAGTACACATTACGGAGCCCATCCAGTTAGCAGTCACTGTAGGGTTATCTTTCAGACACCTTGAAAAACAGAAGCTCTGTTAAGCAGCTCTCTAGAAAAACTGTTAGAGTGTGTTTAAGAGCTGGCCACAGAGTGGCCACTAGAATAATTTCTTAAGGCTTACTCATTTTTCTCATCGAGTGTGAGTGACAGTCCTTTCTTTACCTTGCTGCTTGTATATTATTGTATCTAAAGGGCAAGTTTAAATAAATATAACTAGGCTTTCTTTAGAGAAGATTTCAAAAATAATTTTTGACAGTTCTTAGAGAAGTCAAGTACATTCTTTAGGATAGTGATTTTCATTTTAAAACCCTTTTTAGTCAAGGATTCTATTTTTAAATGTATCTTGGAGTATGTTTCAAAAAGACCCTATTAGTTAGAGTAAAGCTAAACTACTCTAACAAAGAAACTCTAAAATAACAATGGCATAGGGAATATAGATATATAGATGTTTCTTTCTGTCTTTGCTAACAAAACCAAAGTGGGCATATCTAGCTCACATCTACTAGAGTTAATGCTATTGCTTTGCCTTCTTGAAGACATTGTTCTCATTATCAAGCATTGGAGAGACACACACACACACACACACACACACACACACACACACACACACACACACACACACACACACACACACACACACACACACACACACACACACTGCCTCTACCATAGAATTCCTTACCATAAAATAGCACTCATCACTCCCATTTACCTTCTTACTGGAGAGAAATTGGTTTCATGACCCATCTAACTACCAGGAGGTTGGAAACTATACTGCAGGTCAGAATCCACATGTTTGACTTTTACTCTACTGTGTGAAAAGATGGAGGCATTGTGGCATGAAGGACTTCTTGATTTCACTTTTAATGATAAATGTAAAGCACACTCAACTACACTGAATGCTCTTAGATAATTTAGGAACGTGACACCCTTCCAGAATAGGAACATATATTTTTTTAAAAGGTGGTGAGTTTCAACAATATTTACACTATCAAAATGTTCTTATTATCCCAACCTTTTAAAAATCTGAAAATGTGGAATCCTAAGTGCATCTGATCAATGACTTATCACTCATTGCCAGCCAGCACATTTAAACATTTAGATCTCACTCAATTGTATTTATAATTTTTGGTGCCATAAACCCCATGCCAATTTTTTTCAAGCATATTATAAAAATTGAAATCAATAGATTGAATGTAGTAAATATATCATGTACTACATTCAAATTTTAATCTGTAGCCTTAGAAGATTTTTACAGGAATCATTTGCAATTGGTTTTTATAGCAATTAAAGTCCTAGATGCTTACGTTCACTTATACATCTTGCAAGTATATTCATTTCATTTCAAGGTCCTATTTTATTTTATTTATTTATTTTTAATTTTTATTGTGAAAATACTGTACAGAGGGGTTACAATTATATGGGCAAGATAATGAGTACATTTCTTATCAAGCATTGTAGCCTCCTCCTTTGTTTCCCCTTCCCATCCCTTCCCATCCTCCTCCCACCCCCCCACGAAAGTTGTAAAGTTCGTTTTTCCACATAACGACTTGTACATCTCATTGTTGCAATGGAGCCACCTGTATCCCCATTTCAAGGTCTTCATCAGCAGGGAGGATCCTCTGGGAATGACAAAGTGGAACTGGAACCAACAAAACCAAAACAGAATTACCTCAGCTCTAAGATTATGTTGATTGAGAGACAATTTTTAAATGTTATAAATCTGATTTTTACTGAAAGTTTTTGGGTTATCTTCACATTATTATAATTTGTTTTTATAAATTCATCTTCCTTTTACTTAAAATTTCTGTATTTGTAATTGGCTATCATCTGAGCTTTAAATTGCTCTATGCCATATCCCAGTACTTAGGACACTGCTAGATGCCTAGCAGATTCTAATAAATGTTTCTTTTAACAACTGAAAACCAAATAGGTAGCTCTTAAATTGAAGGTGTGTGTGTGTGTGTGTGTGTGTGTGTGTGTGTGTGTGTGTGTGTGTGAGTGAGTGAGTGTGTGTGTGTGTTTTAATTATTATCTTTACTGTAGTTGCCGGATTGTGAATTTAATAACCATGAACACCTATCATACTGTTTTTGGTACAATAATGCTTATATGCTGTGGCTCAAGTGATAGAGTATAGCCTTGAGCAAAAAGAAGCTCAGGAACAGTGCCCCAGTCCTTAGATCAAGCCCTAGGACTGATAAAACAAAACAAAAAACAATAATGCCTATAACAAGGGATTATGGTAAAGATGGAATTAAAGTATCAATTTTTATGGTCTCACCATATACAATACAATTATTAATACTTTTAATAGTCATACTATTTTTATTTTTATTTTTAAATTAAATTAAATTTTTCATTATCATCATTACTCGCCACTAGAAACTGAGAACTTTTGAGCACTGGGGTTTTTGTGTTACAAGTCATTATCACCTGTATTCTAGGGCAGTGTCTACACTATTGAATAAACAATTTACTATTTGAAGGAGTCTTGACTCATCCTCTGAGTAACACAGGTGACTAGTCTCCTATCATGAGACTCCTCACTTTGTGCTGGCTTCCTTCTGCTGTTGTATTGAAAGCTAGCTGTATTCCCTTGGTCATCTCTGAATGGTGTGATGAGCCTGTAAGTTCTCCTGTCTGGAAGTGAAGGCTGTAACATCACTGCAACAGGCTACTACATCAAACTTAGCCTTAACCATGGAAGACAATTATTTAAAAGCTAAAGTCAGCTTGCATGAATACTTCTAGTCTACCTAAAAATTAAGCCCTATGGATGATAAGGCTATTTCATTTGGTCTGTAAACAAATACAAGAATCAAGAGAGACAGTATAACTGTAGTTGTTTCTGGTCTTGAAAGGAAGTTCTATGTCATTAGGGATGGTAGTGGGAAAACAAAGGAGGAGGCAACAATGCTCAGTAGGAAATGTACTCATTACCTTGCTCATGTAAATGAAACCCCTCTATACAGCATTTTTACAATAAAAAACGTACCAAAAAGACAGCAGATGCTGGACAAAATCACAACATGTTTCTGTCCAGTAGGTTGTTTGTGTGTGTGTGGAGGGGTGCACATGTGCACGCATGTGTGTTCACATACCAGTACTGGGATTTTGAACTCAGGGCTTAGATGCTGTCTTTAGCATTTTTTGTCAAGACTTGTGTTCTACCACTTGGGCCACAGATCCACATCTGGCATTTGGGTAGTGAGCTGGAGATAATAGTCTCATGGACTTTCAGATGCATCTGAGTTTTTTGTCCAGTGTGAACTATCCACGAATCTCTTCTTTGAACTTCAGTCACAAGTTCCTTACATGGTAGATGATAAGAATATTAACATAGTCCTCCTACTATAAGAAAAGAAAGGAATTGTACTAAGGCTATGCTTTCACTGAGTAGAAACCCTAAAGATTTATGCCAAAGTCATGATTCCATAATTCTCATTCCCATTTCTGCCTTTTCTCCCCAACTTGATGCTTCTAGCCAAATGCTGTCCTTGTAGATTAGCTCCCATCAGATCACTGCATTCACAGTTGGTAACTTATTATAACTAAAGTACTGAGAGCACCTGCATAGCCATCTTTCTTTGCATCATGTCAGTGTTTCTTCCATTTTACCTTAAAGTTCTTTTTAAAGGGAACATTGTTGATACTGTCTATCCTCAGATTACTAAGACGTGGCATATGCAAATGAGGATTGCTTCTTAGTTGAAATTACATATTATAGTCTGAAGCCTAAGTATATTCCAATCTTCTTAAAAACAAAATGCATTACTTCCCAGTTAACATTAATGTTACAGCCCTCCTCCAATAAATCTTCTCATATGATTAACCCTCAGGAAGGTGCTTATCCTGTGGTTTATGTGCCTCTGGCATACTGCCAGTTCTCTAGTTTTGAAAAGTCAGGCATTCGACCAACCTTGCAAATGCCAGCCCTTGCATATAATTACAGGAACCTGGGAGAGTGATCACCAACAGCTGAGGGGCTCCAAACTTCTGCAAATTCTGAATCCCTTAGCAAGCTGGAAAGATCTGCTGGCAGTGCTGTAGAGAACAGTTAGCATCCTAAATTATAGCCTCTCAGTTTCTTTTTTCCCCAACCTCACCAATATTTTATCCTCTCATCCATAGTGGAAAAGAAAGAGAAGTGCACAGTGTTGATGTTCTCCCTTGTTGTATATAGAAGGAAATGAGGACTCATCAGCTTTTTCCATCCTTCATAAAACAGTGAAAACACACCTCATTGCCAAGATGAAACAGTGCTGCACCTCCAGGGATCTGGGAAATGTAGAAATACCTGCCTTGAAATGTTTTTCTTAGATCTCTCTGCACATGTTGAAGTCAGTACTGGGACCTGAGTGATATTTGTGTGTGTGTGCACATGTGATATAGAGGAAGTATCATTGTCTAATCTTTCTCCCAACAGACATGACTTGAAACCTCCTGTCCCGTCCTAGGGAAGGTTCAGAATTAGGTGACTGTGGGAAGAAGGAAGCAAGTGGCCTGAGAACTCACGGCAAGGCAACTATTTCCAGGCAGACAGAGAACAGCTAGTGAATGAGCATCAGCATGTGGACTCTTCTGTGCCTAGGAACATCCTTTGCTCTCTTGCCTTTGCCACTTAGAACTCTTTCCCCTGTCCTTACATGTTCAATTCCTTTTAGATCACACCTGTGACAGTGATCATCTCAGATGGAGCCACAGTGTCAATTTCTTAAACACCAACAAAAGAGGAAAGAGGAAGGTTCCTATAGCTGTGTTATTCTTTTCTTTTTTTTTCCTACCAGGCTCTCCTTCCATCCCAGGGCTCCTTGATCCACTCCCCAGCTTCTATCTCACTTTGTACTAATGACCTATCACATCTCCATTCAACTTCCATTACAGGAGTGACATGTGGCACTCATTGGAGCTAAATGTTGGGTAAACACATCACAAATTTATATCATCTTGTCTCCAGCAGTAGGCATCCTTAGGGAATGCCTTCAGATGATACACTTGCTTAAGAAACTTAAAGAATCACTTTCATCCATTGTTTTCATTGTTGTTCTTAGAGTGAGAAGTTTTATTTTTCAATGGGGTAAGCACATTTTTTCTGTAGTAAAGTGCTCAATGGTAGGAATTGGCAACTTTTTCTCTCATGCTACTAGAAGAAAACAAAGGAGGTAAATAGAGACAGATCCCAGCCTATGTGTAGCCCAAGTTTTATCCTAATACCTCCAATTCTTTACCCTAGAACCTGCATGCACCTTTTCTGTCTCCCCACCCCCTACAGCACCGTTTTTGTTTTTGTTTTTGGAATACATGTCCATAGACTTTGAACTACACAATAGTAATGTGGTGACCAAACTTTCAATTTCTTGCTTGTTGGATAGTAGAGAGTAAGCAGAGTTTCCCACTTAGGGGAGATGTATTTTAGGGAATCCTATCCATAACTCTGGGCCTAGTTTCTAAGGTTAAAGAAAAATGTACTAACATGGTCTGTGTGACCTCACCTAATCTCATCTTCTTCCTGACTCCTCTTGTTCTGTGCTCTCAGCCAGTGGTGTCCTAGCACACATTCTTTGCTGTTTGTACCTTCAGCCTGGAGAGCTTTCGTTCTGTCATCTTCATCTGGGTGATCATGACTTCTGAGGGAAATTTTCCTGGACTCCCTTGAACAAATCCAATCTTACTGTCAACTCCCTCCCAATCCTCATTGCAATGGAAGCTTTATGTATATGGGGGTGATTATTTCACAAGTGTTAGTATCTGGATTTGCTCACCTTTCTGCCCCCATCTCCCAGCGCAGTGTTTGATGAATGGTAGTCAGAATATTCTTGTGGAATGAATGCATACATTTTTCTTGTGAAGAAGGTGCTCTCCATTCTATCTTGGTTATAATTTAAGTTACTTTGGAGCTAGTTCTGACAGCAAAATTATAAGGTATAGTATTACCTTGTGAACACATGAATAGTAAGTTTCAAATAATCAAATAGGAAACAACATTTGGCAATGACAATATGTAAGTTAGAGTTCTTACATATCATTTAGGGAGTTTTTCCCCCTCTCTCATAACACATACAACCAAGTAAGTGTTAACGTTGTCTTTATTTCCCTATAAAGAGCAGGATTCGTTATCTATGTTGATTGTCCTTATATTCATCCTACTATTGTATTTCTGGAAATGGCCATTTTTTCCTTTGAGGAAACCACCTTAAAGTCTAACTCCTTGGGGGATTCCTAGCAGATAATTAAGCAGCCTCATGGTTGGCCAAATAGCTTGTGTCTGAGCATTTTTCTCTGGAAAATTAACTCTTATATGCACTCATTAATTGTTTTCACTCCTCTCCCCAAATGTAACTCATCAGTGCCTGGACTGTAAATTACCGGTGACAAGGGGCTGCGTGACAGCCATGTGCCCTGACTGTCAGCATGACTGCTGCCACATAGAACTTGCTGGGTAAGTTTTTCAGGCACTGACATGAGCTACACCTATCCTTCCATCTGCCTCCACGCAGAATCGATTGTAAGGTTCATTATCACCACTTAGATTGAGAATGGACTCCTAGTTTTAAAGAGAGGATTGGCTATCTAAGTACCTCTGTATTACTAATGGCACCACAGATAAGAGGACCGACACTGGGGGGACAATTTTTAAAAGGGAGCACCTTTAATCAGTACAGTATTACAGTATGACATGCACAGTTAAAAACAATAAAGCCATGTAAAAGGTTATAATAATTGTAAAGAGTCTCTCGCAAGTTAAACTGACATTCTCTCTTTTGGGAGGCAGCCACTGTTGTATTTCTTGTGCACTTTTTAAACTTTTTAAAAAAAATTTTAAATTGTTATTATAAAGGTGATGTTCAGGGGTTTACAGTCACATCTGTCAGGTAAGGAGTGCATTTCTTTTTGGACAATGTTATCCCTTCCCTCGCTGTCTCCCAGTGTTTCCCTCCCATGCCCACCCACAAGTTGTATCGTTCACTTTCAGCATACTGTCTTATGCATTGCAAAAAAAACCCCACTCTTATGTAAGCTTAGAAAAATAAGAAACATTTCAGTCCTTAAAAAATATCTCCTCACGTAATTGTACAGGAGGTTCCATGTAACAAAGCCGTTTATGAATTCAGCGCATATTCATCAGTGTCACCGCCTTCGATATTCTCACCCCCGACCCACCTTTTCCCTTACTTAATTTTGTGGTATATACAATGAATTCTTGACTGCATTTTCCCCACTATGTGCCTCTCTTCATTTGTCTACCCCTCTCCCCTTGCTCACACCCCTCTCTTACATGTACCCACTTCCTGGCATTGATTCTGTTGGCCTTTGACTAGTCTTTCTAAAAGATTACACTTTTTGAACTCCCCAGAGTCTATTATACTTCAATTAATTCATTTGTAACCACTTACATACCACCTGCTGTATTTACTTATAGATTTATATGTACATCCTATCCGCAAATGAAAGAACTCGGGCAACCTTTGTTTCCTGGGTCTGGCTTACTTCATATGGTATAATTTTTTCCAAGTTTTTCCATTTCCCTATGAATGGTACAATATAACTCTTTCTAATAAGTGAGTACAATTCCACTGTGTATTTAAACCATGTTCTCTTGATCTATTCGCCCACAGAATAGGAGATGATATTTTACCATCTACTTTATACAAGGACATAATATCCAGATTATACTTAAGGGTTAAAAAATAAATCCTCAAAAATTAAACCCTCAAAGAAACAACAACCCAGTTAATAAATAGGCTAATGGCTTAAGGAGAGATTTCTAAGAACTACAAATGTCCAATAGACTTATGAAGAAATGCTCAACATCTCTGGCCATAAAGGAAATGCAAATCAAAACAACACTAGGATCCAACCTCACTCCAGTTAGAGTAGTCATTATCAAGAAAACAAACAAATACTGATGAGGATTCTGCCAAAAAGGAATTGTAATTCTGTCGCTGGGAAGGTTTGCTTGTTCAAGAACTCTGGAAAGCAGAATGGAGGTTTCCTAAATAACTAAACATAGAACTATGACCCAGCAATTTTACTCCTGGGCATTTATCCAATACAACACAATGAAAGTTACAGTAAAATTCTAGTCATTTTCTGAAAGTTTTCCAATTTAGGAAGGCTTTCCCATTTCAAAATAAATTTTAAAAAAAATTGCCCAAATGTTGTGGTGACTTAGTTACACTTTGAATATACATATATGTATATTCACATATATGTTTTAAACCATTATTTACTTTGTTCATATATGCAAACATATCAAATATCTATGCATGCATAAATGCATATTTATGTATTCAGATGCATTATTTTATATAATTAACACATGTTTGTGTACACACATATATAATAAAGATACACATACCTTTAAGTAGACATCTAAGTAAATTAGTCATTGTTTATTTCTTTCCTAAGTAACACCTTGCTACATACTTCTTTAGATCTGAGAATTGTAAAGTAATAACCATTGATTTCTATTATTTATATGTTATATACATATGTAGATATATATTAGAAATTGTACATTGTGGAGTTTATACATATATATGTATATAGGTAAATGCATTGTTTATTGCTTATTTTTGCTTTTGGATATAAGCATAAGAGAATGTAGTCTGTGTGTCATTCTATATCTCAAACATACAATACAACCTACAGACAGATTTTTTAAGGTGATAAAGATTTTCATTTTTAATCTTCTTACTATTGTATAATTATGCTCATTTTTAATCTGTTCTTCACAAGATGACAGTAAGTTCCACTGACTGAAATGAGACCTCTTCTCACCCACTTCCACCCTCACTATATGAGCAAATCACATAATGGGAAAATAGCAAGCCCTTTGACAGTTGTAGCTTAGGTGTTTCTGTGGTGCATTGAGATTTCTAAGAATTCTACATACCCATGTCAGTTAATGACTTTCTTCAAGTGCAAAATGCTTCTAACATCCATCTTACTCACCTCTGAAAGCAAACTTGATTATGAGACATACAGGGCTTGACAGCTAAAGAAATTTCTTCATTTTTTTAAGTCTATGCCTTTGAGATGTTAAACTGAAAAAAGGCCATTTCTCCTAAGAGGGAATAAGGAGGACAGTTTTGTTGTTGTTGTTGTCATTGTTATTGTTGTTTTGTACTAGCTCTCACTGTGAAATTGCACATTGTCTTTTGGAAGTGAGAGGGAAAAATATGGCATGCTACTTACATTTTGCATTTGCTCACAATTTGCCCTTTTACAGAGCGAAGGATAGAAGGGAACTCTTCCACTCCTTTCCTTCATACTGTTAAGACTTAAACTAGCAATAGAAAGCACTTTAAACTGATGGAATAAAAATCAAACCTCAGAGTGGCTTTCTTCCTATGGAGCTTGTCAAGCAGGCTAGGACACAGGTGAGCAAATCTCCTGAAGGGAAGTAAATAAAAAAGTCAAATCACCTTCGACCCTTTTTCATCTTTCAAATACACTTGAGAATGGCTTCCTTCTCTTTAAGGCCAAAGCCAGGGTGGCTCAGAGCTGTCAGACCTGCAGAAAGACTTTAGTTTGCCAAGCAGTCGGAGAGAAGACTAGCTGTAATTGGCAATCCATTTCTCCATTTCCATTGTACAGCCAACCCTGACAAATTAATCACAATCAAATGCTGGCTACAGCAAGGGGCACCCTATGCAGCAAGGAAGAAAAATGAGGTCTCACGCTGCTCTGACAGCCGAATCTTTCAACTAGCCCATTAGACAGAACAAGGGTACACTGCAGTTTGCCTGTCACTACCACCACCCATAAACAAACTGCTCGCTGGCCATCTCTGGGCTTAGCTGATCCATTCAGATCTTGCTCAGGGCCCACCGCCTATCTGATCAATCCATACTGCAGAAAAAGGGAAGAGGATTCCTCCCGTTGAGGGTGAAGGACTGGGAAGCTAGAATACTCATTAGTGAGGATGGCATGGTCCAGCTGAGCATGGAAAGATGATGATGAATCTGATTACTTAGAGCTTGGTTGAGGTAGGTTTGGGGCTCTTCAATTGCGTGCTCCTCAGTGTGCATGCAATTTTTCTCACGTATCCCTCCTTAGCTTGGGAATAAAATGCTTAGCTCTTCCTACTCACTTCTTAGACCTCACGTTTTGAACACCTCTACCCACTCAACATATAACCCAGAATCTGAAATGAGCTTTTAAAAGATTCTTCACATTTATGCACAGTCCCTCTAATGGAATTCACACATTTCTGTCGTAGGACAGATTCTCAGGCCTTCATTCTTATTTTAGGCAATATTTTTTGAACAAATGTTTCTCAGCCTGTAATAAACTAGAAGGTAGCAAGATGTTCCTAAGAGGTAAAGATATGGTATTTAGCTGAATTTCATCAAGCAAGAATAACATCTCTTCTAATCAAATCTATCTTTCCATTTTATAATGGTGAGCCATGGTGTTTAAGGTTGATAACCTTAGAGATGAGGACTTGTAAGGCATTGATGGGATGTTTTAATTTCTGGGAAAGCCATCATTGCTTGGACTGCAGAATCAAACAGCATCATTTGTGCCAAATTTTCCATTTCACCTCTCCCAGATAACTTAAGACTCATAAAAGATAATGAAGATGTTGACTTTGGTGTATTTTTGTAGCTATGTTTCAAATTTCTCTTAGCTTTGTTACTACCTTAGAAAGTCACTGCAGATTTAGGATTAGCAATTCTGTCAGTCAGAAGAATGGAGGTTTTCTGAGATGCAAATTACAGAGAAATACTTCTCAGAATTGGACTGAGTATGTCAGTGACTTGTCCAAAATCACACACAAGCTGAACCATGAATACAGTACCCTTCTTTCCTCAAGGGTAATGACTTTGCATTCCCCTAATGACTTATTCCCTTTTCGCAGGGAGCAAAATACAACTGGAAGAATGCATCTGAATCGCTATTTCCCCTTTCTTTCTTTAAAATGTGAAATACTTTCCTAAACTTACTTCAACAACTTGAAGTTTCCAGTGCTCCAACTCATCATAGAATCCTTCTTTGAATCTTGCTGCTTTATCTCACTTGTTCAGCTTCTTTCAAATTTTTACCAAAAAAATCAACTAATATTAAGTTATTTTGTTGTTACAGTTTTGTTTACACCGTCTTCCAGCTGAGATTCAAACATTTGTGACTCATTGAATAAAGGCATCCTTTTAAGTTCATGATACAGTTATGAGATCATATATAATTGTTAGGTATCATGTGCTGTGTTATTTTTAATCTTTTGTGTGTATGTGGGGGGGGGTCCTGGGACTTGAACTCAGGGCCTGGGTTCTGTCCTAGAGCTTTTGTACTCAAGGCCAGTGTTGTACCACTTGAACCACAGCTCTATTACTGGCATTTTGTGATGAGAGAAAAGAGTCTTATGGACTTCCCTGCCCCAGCTGGCTTCAAATCATGATCCTCAGAGCTCAGCCTCCTGAGTAGATAGGATTACAGAGCTGCCAGAGCCCAGCAGTTATTGCTAATATTTACAATTGTCTAGATAGAACTTAATGATCATTATCAATTTTCCTGCTGAGACTCTGAGAGGTCATGTAACTAAGTGAGGAAAGGGAAGAAGTAGATAAGAGCTCAGCTAGTTTTGCATCCAGAGGTGTGCCTGCCTGAGAGCTATCCATCACAGAGGACTACATCCTTGCATCTTAGAAAAGATGTTGTGTAGGTGGCAGTATCTGCAGACATAGTCTCGCAAAGCAAGTCTTTGAAGTGAGAAGTGATCTAATTGTTGGTTGGTCTTCACTAACTACTCAACTTCTTCTGTCTTTTCACAGTATTGTTTACTGCTTTGTGTATATTAACCCATTTCATTTCCAGAAGGACTTGTGTTGTGAGCACTGACGTTTTCATTGATTAAAGAAAAAACAGCTACACTATGGCCAAATTCTGCCATGACAATAAAAGTTCACTGAACACAGGCATCCTGATTTCAGGTTAAAGCTGCTTAGAGATCACAGGAAGTATGTCTTCATTTGTTTAGGGGCTTTCTTTGTTTTATCAAGACAATAGACTTATTCGCACCATGGAAATATTCCACTATTCACCAATAAGCCCATTTAACAGATGGAAAAAAATACTCAGTGCTTTTTCCTAACTAGCCATGTTAGCCATTATCATTAGTACATATTCACTAATGTGAGTACATATTGGCCTCACCTGGCTGTGACAGCTTATCCAGTGACATGTGGGAAGCTGATGAATGAGTTGTCACTGTTTCATTGGGTATAGGCAATCAAGGGCCAGGATGAAGGAATATGTCAGGATCTGAATAACATAAAACATCCAACAAGTGATAAATGAGGCCAGAAGGACCCTTCAGATGTGTGATTGATACATACACCCTTGGCTAACTCCACATATTATAAAATTCTATGATGTGATCCTCACCCCCCCAAAATGGATTTTTTTTTATATTTAAGATTTCTACTTATGAACTATGGCTTTGAGCAAATAACTGTCATCTCTGTCAAAATCTTTTTATAAGGGGCAGCCTATGAAATTCTAGTGGTAAAATTTGAAGCATATTTGGAAGAATTAATTACTTAAGCTTGTACAGAGAATTGCTTTTATTACTAGCTTTCTCTCTCATGACCTCTATGTTCAGTTTTCCTACATGGATTACAACCTTCTCGATGCTGGCTAACCCCTTATTTCGGCCCATTTTTTTAAAGACAGGAATTGATTGACATTTTCACCCACCAGACTGGCTCTGTTCATAAATCTGTAAAATAAAAAATGAGCTTTCTGGTGTGTGAAATTTTCCTTTTATGAGCTTAATAGAGACCTAGAAAGCTTGGGGAGAAAGCTCTATTGACCTCATCAAGTTCCCGGCAGCAGGATAACTGTACAAAAGTAGGCTTTTAACTGTTCCCTTTTGGGGAACTGCATGTTATGTGATAATTGTGGTGTCTGACAGTAATTGCTGGGACAACTGGGATCCTAAAGGCAAGTACAGGGCCTCACAGAACAGCTTGGACATTGGAAATTGAAGAGAATCTCCTTGAACTACCTGATATATATCAATCGTGTTCTGGCTTACTGACCCACCAGCTTTGCCTAAAACATTCCTTTTGCTCTGGGCCTCCAGATCTTTCTACACATAGTTAATTCCCCTGGTAGAATCTTTTCATGGATTTCCCTAAAAGCATTAGCTTCTCTCCTGTACTATCACCCTTAGCTATGAGACTTTCTTTGTATATACATTGCTGTTTGCAGTTAAGGACACATGTTTGACCACTTCTGTCTCACTGAATGACAGTAAGTTCTTTATGGTTGAAAATTCTATCCTGTAGCCTAATACAAACTCCTGAAAGACAAGTGTATGATCTTTGTACATGGCAGGTAAAATTAAATGTATATTGACCTGAAGTGGGTTGTTCAGACAAAATTACTGAGTCTTACTGACAATATGAGCTAGCTTTCATAGAGCCTTGAAGGAACCCCAGGAGAACATTTGACACTGTTCTCTTTCACTAGAACAGTGATTTTTTTTTCAACCTGGATACCCTTTAGAATAACCTGGAAAGTTCAATGAAAACATCAATGACTAGCTCCTACTCCTAGAAATTCTGATGTCATTAGTCTTGTATGTGACTTACATATCAATATTATTTGCTTCTCCTAGGAAATTCTTAAGGTGTAGCCATGTTGAAATTCATTGAACTAGTAGAAATGAAATTTGGCTTTCCTTTACAGTCTTTCTGGCTTTATTTTCAGCTCTTACATTTGAAATTGAATATATCAGCTTAGATCACTTCATCTTGTCTGAAGTTGGTTAGAAGAATAAAATTTGTTTCTGTCTTTTTTCCCCTAATATCTTCTTTTGAATAGCTATTTGGCTTGATATAATAATTACTTAAAATACCTACTGTATACTAAAATTTTAGTGTTCAAATTACTTTTCTGCTACTTTGGATGCTATCAGAGGATAGCATTTGATGAGGATATTCTGCCTTCACTATTCTGCATCACAGATGTTTCCATTTTGAGAAGCTTAAAAGTGTAAGGATAGATATAAAGTCCATAAAATGCTTTCGTTGTTCAAATCAACTATACTAATTGACCGTCAGCTCCTTTTACTTTTTGATAGCTACTTGTACAATCAGGCATAATTTCACAATGGTACCCATTGATTTCATATAATTGGGCTCTATAGAAGCAGAGTGACTAAAATACCTTATTGGAAATATAAGCCACTAGATTTTCTTGCATGAAGAATGAGCTGACCAGTAAATGGCTTTGTTTTGGAAATACAGTTTTATCTGCATGTTACTCCAGTCCTGAAATGACCACGGACCAGACTATGACTTGACCTTTGTAACATTGTAGGCAGAATTTGCTCCCAAATTTCTCTCTGTGGTTGTAGAAAGCTTCCTTTGGGTCTTCCCTGCAGTATGATGAATGCTTTGAGCTATTTGCTCATTTGAAGACTTGCTTAGTTGCAGCTTAATAACTCTCAGATCCCTAGGAGGTAACTGATGGCCTCTAGTGATTAAGACTTTGAAGTTGCTTTGCTTAGAATTCGTCTCCTATCTCTTACTCTAATTATTTCATTTCCATGAGCTGTGTTTTCCCCTCTTCTATAGAAACAAAGATAATAGAATATAACCTAACAGACCTAACAGAGCTGCTCTTTCTGCACATTAAATGAAAAAACATGTCTAAGTGCCTAAGGCCGCATCTGATTCATAGGGAACTCTTCCATAGTAAATGGTGGATATTATTTAGTTCCATTATCTCAACCCTCAATCTCAAGTTACATTTTTTCCAATTATTTCTACCAGTGAAAGAAATTTGGGGCTATACATGTGGAATTCTGACATAGAGGACTTCGTTTCAAACTGTTCTGAACAATTTCCAAAGACATATTGGATAATAAAGAACCAGCATATTTCCAGATACCAGTCCCTTATAGATCAAGAATGACCATGCTGCTCCAACAAATCATACCAGAACTAACCCATAGAAAGGAAACTGACTGTCTTTTCCATAGGAAGTCCCCTATAATAATGACACCATAGTCTCATTTCTGTGGTCAAACTTGGGATGACATTTGGACTCCCCAGGGAAGTTAATATCACTTTCTGCTGAAATAGAAATCAGAAGTCATCATCAGTGATAAAAACATGGGCAAAGAAGTGTATATATCTTGAGTATTATACCTGTTAAACACTTATGTTCTTACTGAATCAGAGAATGTCCTTATGCTTATAAAGACTCTAACATTCTTTAGCCCATATGTAGGTGATAGGAAATTTACAAGATTTGTCACTTACTCAGGAGGTATATACTAAATGCTACATTAGATTTTAACATTCGTGACATTCCTGTAGTTCTTTCAAAGTTTGTCAGGTATTTCCTTGAATTCCTGCCTCTTTTGGTGCAGGGACTCTTCTGAACATAGTAGATGTGGAACAGTTGGGAAGAGGCAGGCTTTGGGCAAACGTGCAGAAGTACCCCTGCACCTCAGGCTTCAACTTTTGCTCTTCAGGCTCTGTGCTGTGAAAGCATTGGGAAGGCTTTTAAGACCTTTACAGCTATTCCACATCTTGCCATCTTGATGGAAAAGTCTCTATTGTCAGCCTGATACCATGCAGGAAGTTCCTGGAGCTGCCAGCGCCTACTTGATTGGAAGAGTGGGGACTAGAATTGTACCAGAAGGCAACTTGTAGGTCTGAGAAAGTAGAGAGAAACATTTTTTGAAGGCACTGGATCTCAAAAGCATTGCTAATATTTTGAGCTGGCAGACTTAACTTTTTGTTTTTGAATGATGAAAACTTGTAGAGAGAACATAAAATCTCTTACCTGCTATTTCTTCATCATTGTATTGTCTGTATTATCATTATTATGTCTGTAAATCTTACCTACTGTCCCCTTCTTATTCAACCTATTAGACAGTTGAAGTGTAGGGCTGTTCATTTGGACTGAGGATGTAATTATCCAAGGTCAGAGTTTATAGCAGAAGCTCTGTGCTGTGTGATTTAACATTTGAAGCAGCTTCTTAACACCTGTCATATTAATGACAGGTATCTCCCCAAACCCACTATTCTTTCATACAAGTTTCCTTGATCTTCCCCAGAAAAGATAAATGTTCTCCCTCTTGATCATTAACTAAATTATCCAAGAAATGTGCAGTCTTGATTTTTCCAAACCAGCTACAGGCTTACAGCTGCTGCCTGCCAAGTTTCTAATAACAATATAAGGACTTAGGGGAGAGGAAGAGGAAATGGAATATGAAGTCAGTGAGATTCTGCAGAGTTGAGGGGACCTACTGAGTTGTTGGTATTTTCTTTGAGACAGTTTTCCTCTACTGGGAACCTATGGGGACAAGTGAGATATTAGGTTGCAAAATCTATCCATATTGTAGACATGTGTGTCTCTATTTCTCAGAATTTGCTTCATTGTCCTAATAAGATATAATACATATATCAATTTTGTACCCTCAGTTCAAGTGCACCTCCTGAGTTCCATCTCTATACAGATCGAGGGATGGGCATAGTACTTCCTCTAGGAATGTACATGTGATAGATCAGGAAAGTAGATTGATGCTGTTCTTCTAGCTATATTGATTTCTTCAGGCATGGGCACATGTGCATTGATTTCATTAGAGTATAGTTCAGGAATGTTACTGGAAAGAAATGGAGAAAATAGGCTTATAGTTGCTTACTGCCATTCTACTACCATCAGTACCCAACACTGATAACTAAAGAGAAATAAGATTTCAGACATGGACAGAGAGTAGAACCAGGTGATACCATATGGGTCCCTGAGTGGAGCTATACCAAAAGTCAACTACTCTTGAAACTTGTAGTTACACAGCCAATATGTATAGGTGCTTGTTCAAGCCAATTTTTAGTTGATTAATTTGTCACTTACAGCCTTAATGATCCAAATGGTGCAAAATTCCTGAAGACTCTTTTATGTGTATATTATATTATCTGTCCAGGTATAAGGATAGCTTCCTACAGTTAAAAAACCAAACCCAAAACTTGTGGCTAATGTCTTCATTGTTCATTTGAACTGGTTTTTCCTGTAAGGAAGATTTGTTATATTCATTTGGGAAATCTTTGTTGTCTGTGCTTGTTTTACTTCATTATTACAAACTTATTTTTAAAAGTTCCAGCTTTATGGTTTTTATGCACCTTTAGAAGGCACATAACAAGTCCATGATTGCAGAGGAGCATTTACCAGATCACACAAACAGCATCCTTTCTTTGTTAAATAATGATATAAATTGCTTTCTTTGTATCAGAAAGTCTCCTCACTGAGTAGGGACTTTGTAGCCCATGCGTATTTGAGAACTTAATGTGAGATAGAGCTGGCATGTGGGCTCAAGTGGAAAATAATTATTTATGAATCTTGTTGATTTAATTCTAAATCATGAGAAAGAAAGCTTACTTTAACAGCAACACAGAAGAATAAGTTCCACTTGGTTTCGTAACATACATTTTAGTAAGGAAAAGTATTAGAATAAATTTGAGGACCAATGCACATAAAATCGTATGGTTGGCAAGATTTTGAATGTGTATGAGAATTGACTGCAATATGTAGGAAAGTGAGAAAGGACTTACAATGTATTTGACACAAAGCTAATGTTTTAATGTGTAAAGTACTCTCAGAAAAAAATGATTTCATAGAAATTGGCATAGATTTGCCATAAAAGAAGAAATACAAGTTATTGTGAAATATGTGGAAGCATTTCTGGTTCTCTAAAATAAGTGTGAAAGCAAAATATAATTCTATTTTTCATTAATTTGACTAGAGGAAAAGAAAGATTGATAACTTCTGTTAAAGAAGGTATAAAATGGCCTCACTTATCCAAAATATTGAAAGTCAGTGTATGATAAAAAAACACCTTCACACCCTTATTCATTGCTTCATTATGCACCATAGCCAAGTTGTACAAACAGCTCAGATACCCTAAAACAGATGACTAAAGTAATGTGTGTGTGTGTGTGTGTGTGTGTGTGTGTGTGTGTGTGTACACACAAAAACAAAATGAAATTTTATTCATCCATTGGGAAAAATAATAGATTATTGACAGGGAAATGGATTGACTTAGAAACTAAGTCAGGGTCAGAGATAAAGGGTGCATGTTTTCTCTCATGTGGAAAGTAGATGTAAAAAATGTAAATGTATATGAAAACACAGGGCCTCACACACACACACACACACAAACTAACTATAATATACTATATTTGGGGTGAATTCTCATGTTGTCACTTCAGTTATTAACAGTTTAACAAAATACATTAGAGAAAGCAGAGATATGTCTGAAGGGGGTGGTGCTTAAGGGAAGAGAAGGGAGGATGAATGGAGAGAACAACGGTGGGCAAATACATTCAAAATACTCAATATACAGATGTGCAAATTAAACTAGTAATTTGAGGAGATGGGAAGAGTTAAAGGAAGGACACTGATGAAGATGCATTGTATCCATGAATTGACATATTGGATTGAAACCTCTTGGTACAAGTATTTAAAGATGATAAAGAGTATGTCAAGTAGAAATGAAACAAAGCTTTAAAAACTATTTTAAAAGTATGTAGTGAAAAATCCTACAATAATGATGAACTTTTGTCACAGTAAAATGCTTAATACAATGTTGACCCAACTGAATAGTTTCTGGAGACTTGATCATGATTAAATCTTGCCTTTCCTACATTTTGGAAATCTCTACCTTGTAATTCCCATGTTTAGTACATTTACATTTATTGTAATTAATATGGTTAGTTTTAATTTTTTTAAATCAGTCCTAGGGCCTGAACTCTGGGCCTGGGCACTGTCCCTTAGCTCTTCAGCTCAAGGCTAGCACTTTACCACTTGAGCCTCAGCCCCACTTCTGCCTTTTTCTGCCTATGTGGTACTGAGGAATCAAATGTGGGACCTAATGCATGTAAGCAAGCACTCTACCACTGAGCCACTTCCAAGCCCCACTAAATAGATTATTTTTATTTGTTAAAAATAAATTTAATTTAAAATGCTGACATCTCAGTCGATGCTGATGTGAACAGAATCCTTGAGAAATAATCTAATGCTATACCCTAAGACATAAAATTTACATACCCCTTCTAATAAGTAATCCCACTATGGGTTCTCTTCCTTGTAGAAACAGAAATACCAATATTTAAACATATATTTCTAATGTCATTTTGTTTTAGTCAAAGTCTACAAGCAAATTTTTTGGATAGCAACATGTTGTATAAATTGTGTGTAATAAAAAAGTAGTGGTTTTATGAAAGAACTAAAAGAGTAAGCCATTTTTATATTGAATGGAAGAATATATATTATATATTTTTAATTTAAAAAAAACCACAAATCAAAATTAAATTTGTGAAGTAAAAATACAACCGTTATCTAAGGAAGTAAAACTGAAGAGTTTTTACTTATTTTCTTTGCTCATAATTCAATGTAAAACCTTGATGAACACAAGCAAATTCTGTGAAAAAAAAAGAGGAAAATTTCCTTCCTGAACATGTATTTTCTCCTTTTCATAGTAATTGCATAAAGTGATCATAGAGGTCTCATTCATGACCATAAACATAAAACAAACACTTCACTTTCTGAATGTTTTATACATTCATTTCTAGAAATCAAATCAGTAGAACTAAACAATACCATTGCCATTAATCTTAAACACTTAGAGATTTTCTTTTTACTCTTTTGAAAATGTTCAGTACCAAATGTTATACTGCTCCAGAGAGGGCTGATTCTTGGCTTTATTTGATTTCTGGTTTAGGGTATTTGGCTAACCATATCAGTTAGTCAACTCTTTTCCAAAATGTGCTCCCCATAACTTGCCGGCCATATATTCTTGAGTATATTTTAGCACCTCTGGGACCCCATTTCCTCAACTTCAAAGTGAGGCTGACCATAACTACCATGACCATGTTTTACCTTATAATCATAAAGAGATGATCTAAATAATAGAGGGTAAGACATATTACTTCTTCCTGGATGATTCATTTGACAGTTAAAATAATGCCTTGCAACTCATTTGAATAAATTGGTTTTGATTGTACATATGGTACAAGAGAGAAAAGGGAAAAGATACAAGGGAAAAAGAACAAAGCCTTACCATTGGGAGGGCTTCCTGGTAATGAACATATAACGCATCACACTAGGCATAACCTGCTTCTTTCCAACTTTTAAGGCCTCTGATATGGAATGTCATGATTGTACCATCTATTTGCTGTCAGCAAGGGGCCAATGTAGCATAAAACCATGGTGCATATGTTTGTCGTCTTGATCATGGGAAAAGGCCCATTCTGGAATTGTTATTTATATTTCTAAGATAAAACTATATAAAAAATAGTTTCTCATCCCAATGGAAAATGGAGTTTCCAAAATTTCTCATCTGAATTGGCACTAGAGTGAACAAAACTGCATCAGACTAGATTGGGCTGGTTTTTACTAGTTTTGATTCTACAAAATGTGGGATGCTTTGAGTGGTTGCTTCTTTGGTATTATTCTGTAGGGTTTAATACTTATGCAGACATATTTAATTTGAAGCAAGAGGGAAGAAGGAATTTCAGATGGCATATCTCTTTTCTGTTGTTTATGTTGTTCCCTATTTGCTTCTTGCTCTTACAAGTCTCTCCCAGCAGCACCCTTTACCACAGCAGATTTCACCCTACAACTCTTCTTGACCTATGCACTCCAGACCAAGGCTCATAGCTTCTCCCTAAAAATATTGCCACCAGAAAGAGGCACTTCCTCAGATATCTGGGTCCAAGCTCTTTAGGAACTTCTTCCATGGTCTAGATCGGCCAGCACCATTGAGTAATGGCCCTTCCTCAAAAGTCTGTATTTCTACTCTGAAACTATCTTCCCAGCTTCTTCTTTGGAAAAATCCAGTGTCTTTCTTTTGTAGCAATATGCATAGCGGAGATGAATTATTTGATATTTGAAGCATAAATGGAATGATAAATGTTATTATCATTGGCTGTTTTGCATACCTGCCCAATTGACCCCTCTGTAAAAATGCTTATTTATGAATTAAGTGTTCCAATTATTATTGATGAATAACAAACAGTCCAGAAATTTGGGGTTGAAACTGGTAAATTTAGGATTTTCCCTGAATTACTGTACATTTTGTTCATGCATTTACAATTTAAAGGTTACTTATATAAAAGGAAAAGTTGCAAAACCAAACTGTAGATGTCTTTGGGTAAACTTGAATGAAAATAGTTTTTGTGTGTGTGTGTGTGTTTTTCAGTTACTAGAATTAACTAGCCTTATTTACATATTTTAGGAAACATTCTAGTGGTGATTTTTTCTTTTCCTTTATGAATAAATAATTTACTCCTCCCAATATATGTTGAAATCCTGTTAGGAGAAAATGATACAAAACTATTATAATCTAGTTTCCAGATGGGATTCCCTCTTTGCTAATTTGATGCAGTATTTTAAAAGTTTTCCCTTAGAAACCCTGTGAGTGAAATGAAAGTTTACTCTCAGAAAATTATTGGAGAGAACGCTTACAGAATGTGAAGGCACCCATTCAATACAGACAATGTATACATTCACACATGTTTTTTTTATTAGTGCCTTTGGGATATCTAATAATAACACAAGTTCTCAGTGTGCATCCTCTCTTTGGGAGAGACCACCAAAAAATTAAGTTCACCTAAGGAACATATTTCAAAATGAAGTTTTTACTGTAAGATAGTTGCAAATAATGTGTAATCGAATGTGAGGAGAGGCCAGTTGGTGGATGTTTAAGCCTGTAAATCAGCAGGCTAAGATTTGAGGATGTACATTTGAAGCAAGCCCGGGACAGGGAAATCCATGAGATTCTTAGCTCCAATTAAACAGTCAACCCCCCCCCCAAAAAAAAAAAAAACCTGTGTTTTTTTTCTCCAAGACAATTTGAATATTAGTTCCTTTTTGTATTTTAGTTTTCCATTGATAGACCTGTATTATTTGTGAATTGATAATTACTGGTAGTGTAACCAACTTATTTGCCATATAAGTGCTCGATTTCTTCTGAGCTTTTGATGTCATTCACTGAGATCCTTTACTCACAAATCAGATAGATGGTGGGTGTCAGAAAAAGTATATGGTAGATGACTAGGCAGCATTTCCACAACATTTCAATTTAAATTATTTTTATCTAATAGTTTAAATCACTTTTCATATGAACTATCAATACTTCTTCCTTATTCACTTTTAAAATAACTTGGGAGAGAGAAAAAAATCCTCCAATATGTATTAACTGCTGCTAGGATCTCTTAGATCTAAAACTTTTCTGCCTTAGGATTATCCTGAGCATGTTGGGAAAAAATAAGCATAGCCATCCATATCAATTAAAAATGTTTTAGCAAAGTTTTCTCCCAATCCTGAATTCTTCATAATTGCCACAGTTCCTCTGTGACCCTCATATACCTGCAAAACCAGTAATTATCTTTCCAACATCCATTTTCAGATATCTACTCTTTGCATTCCTGATAATTAGTTGCTCTGCCTACAGGTCAGCTTTGTTTCTGCTTTCATTATTCTTCTTGATAAGTCTTAGGTTCTTTGACAGTAATATATACTTCTTAGTCATCTTTGTGTCTTTAATGCCTAAAACCACGAACAGTATAGAATAAATGGCTATCAATTCTGTTTAGAACCAACTTTCCTGTGAGATACTTCCCGCCCCTTGAGGAGACCTGATCTCATTCTTTGTCTTTGTTTCTACACTCTACATGCTCTCTATATGGAAAGCTAGTTTGTGCTTTCCTTTTCTTGATGTTATTGTCATTGTTGTGGAAACTGCTTTTTGGTACTCAATTTACAGAGAATTGTAAATACTGATACCTAAAGTAAGTGAGATATTTCACAAAGCACATTCTTAGCATGGCATTATGTTACTTATGTTTATTATTGTGTTTGTTCTGTTAGAATGAAATTCCTTTATTAAAAGAATAGGATTATCTTCTATGGGATATTTAAAGGATAAATTCTATTACCACTTACTTATATATTTATCCTGCCAAGATATACACACATTTTAAAGGTTTTCCTAGTTTCTAGCCTGGAAATAAAGAGGAAACATTTTCACTCATTCAAATCAGTAAGGTAAGAGTCATATTTCTGTCAATGTGGAAAGCTTTCAGAGGTCTTGGCTTTGATACAGGGCCTTGGCATTCCTGTGGTAGGTTTTGCCAAAGAGGAGGAATTTTTCTCCTTACCACTTTAGAGACAGATGAATGCATATTTTTTTCTGGGCTACCTGAGGACACCTGCTTAGGGTGATGTGGAGCACAGAGGGAGTGTGGGTGGAATGTCGTAAGTTCTCCTCTTGGCTAATGAGATACACCTGAAAGAGTGGGAAAAAATGGGTGAACATTACACTAGTGAAGAAAATTCCAGGACCTTCTATGATTAATTCTTCTACACCTATAAATTCTTCCTATATGTCCACAATAGTTTGATGGTCATGAAGTTGCCTTTGATGGTCACTCCTTTTGTTTAGAGCACCTAAAGATATTGACTAAGCCCAAACTATGTGTCAACAAAGGTCATAGGCACCACAGACGGTGATGAAAAGTGACCCATGACTCCAATTCTCATAGTGATTTTACTCCAGAGAAAAAGTACATAAGTGACACAATTTAATTTGACCCCATGTATTCTAATGAAAATAAAGCAGGAATGTGCTGCAGAGTGATAATTAATTGGTGAGGCTGGAAGGGAAGAGCTGCTTTAAATTTGAGCTAACATTTGCTTGGCTAGAATTAGTAAAATCTGGCCATTCTGCATAGGACATTGCCTTTGTTTATTCTTTCCTTCATTCTTCATTCAGTAATCGTGAAGGCATTGATCCACTTAGCTCATTCCCTGACAGAGTTATAATACACCGATTCTGCAGCCCTATTCCACATTGTTTTAATCCTGGGGATATCTGTAATCAACCAATTCACGTAATTAATAAATTCATTTCAAGTGCTGTGTTGTTGGGTTACCTATTCTACCTGAACAGAGATATTGGTATGTGGCAAAGTTGGCAAAAGATTCCAGGATGATGGGATTTACCTAGAATCTTGCAGGAAGTAAATCTTGACATATTGGTGAACTGGATCAGAATCTAGCAGAGTCCTTTATATTGTTAAGCTCCTCAAAATATGATTTGCCAGTAGGCATATCATTGGTACTAATGTTCCTGTTCTTTACTGTCCCTTCCATTTCACTGGTAGGAAATATGAATTCTAAGATTATTTTCCCTAAGAGCCGTATAATGAAACTCTTGAAAACAGGGATTGAAGAAGAAAGATGTTATTATAAATACAAAATGGATTTTAGTTCATTTTAACTGATTGTCTGACATTTGCTCTGTTATGCTGTAAGCAATCCCCCCCCAAATTATTTCATCCTTGATAATATTTTATAGCTAGACTATAGAAGCTATCAAAGACTTTCCAAGGTCTCCCTGGAGCTTATGCAAATTGAAATTAAACTAGTATTTCAGAAGGGAAGAGTTTCTTAGCGGCTCAACAAGGATTTTATAGATGCAGTAGAAATTTACAGATATTTGTTGGCCATGTTCTTTTTGCTAAGTACAAAGGAGCAGATGCTGTCCGAGTTCTCTACACTCAAACCATATTCATCTAGTCACCCTGATACTAATGCATCAGAACTTTCATCTCTCAACTAAAGGTATTCTCTGCCTCCTGGAATCTGCTCTACTGAACACCAAGGCAGTTTAGAATTCCAGGCTGCTAACCTAGCTCCTTGGGTGATGGTAGATAAATATCTATCTACCTCCTTTGTTCCTCCAAAAGATGAGACCATTTCTCAACATCTCCCTGTGGAATTTAGTCCCAAGTGCCCCAAGCAATAATTAGTTTGTCTTCCAAATAAATTTATTTGCATTTGTCATCCAATTCAATTATTTGTACTCAAATATGTATCTCAAAGTCTGCTTCTAGGGCGGCCAAACCCAGACAGGTACATATTTACCACCTTTTCAAGGGGAAAATTACTATTCCTGTTTTATAGATGAGGAAACTGAAATTCTGAGAGGTTAATTTGCTTGCTCCTTCCATTCCAAAGGCTGAAGAGGGATTTTTCAGGGTATGGGTCTTTTAGGAATGTGCAGCCATGTGTTTAATGAATTTTGCAGCAGAAGAATAAATCAAATATTTATTGATTTGAATTGGTGCAGTCATGGTAAAGATGTGAGCGGTGGAAATTTGTTCATTCTTTGTGCAAATATTTATTTTCTCATGCCAAGTGCTAGGTACTCTGCCCTCTTTGGAGTACAAGATGACGAGAAGATATCCCCTGGGACAGCAGGATGGATGCTAATATATGGGAAGATTTTACTGTGGTGTTAGAACACTTTGTGATGTGGAATCTTGTGTTATTGTTCACGAACATGCATAAATGACATACTTATATCTGAGTGTCTAATGCCAGTTAGGTAGCTGCAAATTTCTGCTTCACTCTTTGGAGAAACCTTTGTTCTTTAGGTGGGAAATTCTATGCTGTCCACCCACTATAGAATAAATGCCTTTTATAGTTAATGGATGTGTCTGCCATTGAATCAAGTTTGAATAAAGACAAGTGACCAATATCTGAGTATAATTAAATACAGGTTCCACATTGACTTACAAAATTAGATGCCGTGTCCCTTTAGAAACACTGTATTTAAGAAGTATTGACCATGTTCAGAGGATATTTGTTCTCCATATTTTCTATTAAAAGGAGAGAAAGAGAGAAGTTATTGATTTAAATCAATAGAACAAGTGTGTGTGTAGCCTTGTTAGCATCATAAATACAAGTAAAATAAATATTCTTTTGTTCCATTCTGAGTCCTCTGATGATTTCACATGACTAGTGATTTGAACTTTTTTTCAAATGCTTAGTATGTATTCATGAAATTATCTATTAAAAAACACATTGGCTCTAGATTAGACAGAGGAAAGGAAGCTTGGCAGCTGTGTAGTCAAAAAGTCTATAGACTCAGAAGATTACCTGCTCGTGGAAGCACCATCCTTTTCAAGTTAGTGAATTCTATATGCTGCATTTTGTGAGTCTCCCCTTTCTGTTCTTATGTTTTTCCTACTTTTCCTGTAGGCTCAATCCTTGGGCAAATTAAAAATAAATTACTATGTTTTGCCTTCAGCTAGCTGCCCCAATCTTCCTCCTTCTCTGCTATCTCAACATCCTAGCAAAGTATGACCTAGTAATAGGATAAGGCTTTTCCACTACTCCTAGCTTGAGAACATTTTTACTTTCTTATAATTGCCAGAAGAAAGGATGTTCAACATACAAGAATAGAGCCTACTATGTTGAAAAACGAACTTTAAAATTTAGGCAGTGGGGGATGGGGGGAAATCTAGTTGTGGAAATGGGAAAGAAGAGATGGTAGGGGAAAAACAAAGGAGGAGGCAACAATGCTTGATAAGAAATGTACTCGTTACCTTGCTCATGTAACTGTAACCCCTCTGTATGGTATTTTCACAATAAAAAACTTATTAAAAAGAGAGAGAGAACAGAGCCTCCGATAATGAAATTTCACACATTCTGAAAGGTCTCCAAAAATGAGGACAAAGAGATTTTTAAAAGCACTTCTGTCTAGAACATTTGGTTTTCTCTAAGGTTTCTAGAATATAGAAGATAATCCAGAGCTAAAGTAATGAGTTTAAAGGCAATCGCATATAATTATTGCTTGACAACTATATATTTAACACTAGCATTCATTCTGAAGAGGACAGTGAAGAGGGAAAAAGCAAAATGGAGTCCTGAGATTACTCCCAGCTAGGAGACATGTATACTATGTCTTAGAAAAGGATTGATGTTAAATCAGTTTGTCCTTTGGCACAATGAAGAACACTAAATGGAGGATAGTGGATGTAGGATCTATCTGAAAATTGAGATTTATTCACCAAAAAGAAAGAAAGAAGGTGGTAAAACAATACAAGCAAAATGCATGAGAGCCACAGACACAGACACAGACACACACACACACACATCAGGAGTCCTGAGATGTTACTAAGCTGAAATACATTGAGGGCATTGCAAAACACAGTGTCTGGTGAGATTGAAGCCTAGTTATTCAGGGCCCTGTGTCCCTTAAAAAGCCAATAAACTTGAACTTTTAGAGATATGTGTGACCTCATCTAAAAGAGCATGGTTACTTAGTAGCTGGCTATAGAATAGGTTGAAAATAAGTAAAGAGACATACATTGTGGTGTGCCTATAGGGGAATCACTTGGCAAATGCTACAGGAATATTTTCCATAGGAAAGTGTAGTGTTAGGAGCAGATGATGCTTATGGGGATATAAGAGCAAACCAGAGTATTTTGAGTACAGAGTGATGCATTTGAGATGGACAATACAGTAGAGAAAAGGGCTAAGCTGATCTATGCAGATGGCCCTAGATAACTCATCACAATATTACTTCTAATGATGTGCCAGACATTGACTCCATGCCAGGCTCTATCCTAGAGGCTTTTAAATAAAAACTTATTTCATCTTCAAAACAGCGATATGAGGCCAGTAATCATTTGCACTTCCCAGTGGAACAGATAAGCAACTTGTTCTAAACTTTACGGAGAAATTAGTCACAAATGACTTAGTTTGTGGTCTGACAGTTCTCCAATTCTCAGAGATAAGTCTTTTCTGGAACATTTTAAGTAAACATCCCCTCTTTTTTCCTCCGTATTTTTTTTCACCTTCTCATTAGAAAACTAAAGCTTGGTTTCCCAGATGCCACCTCTGTGCCTTCAGTGTGGAAAGCCAGCCCATTTGTGTGTCATGTCTCTGGTATCTGGGGAACATGGAGGAGCAACTTGGATTTCTTGTGCTCTTCAGAACCATTTCTTTGTCCCACAGAGATACTGCTAATCCCTTGTACCTTTGTCCACACCACTCATGGATTCTTCCTTTCCATCCATGAGGTTTTCCCGTATGATTGTTTAGAGTTTTCTCCCAGTGCAAAAATGACTTTTGTACCTCTAGTACCTCTAGTGCCTCTAGTTTATTGTCTTATCTATAATGAAAAAGAACAACAAAAGGCTTTGAAGCCCAATCTTCCTAGACTGAACCAGCTTTATCACCTACCATCTCTTTTATCGAGTTCTTTTAAGTAGCTGGAAAAATAAGGTGTGACTCCATTTATTGGAAAAATGAATAACCATATGTTACAAGACCTTAACAGTGCATATGCACCAGAATCACCATTTGAGAGATTTACCAAATGGAAAAATATCTTCAGGTAATAAGAGCTACTGCAAAATATGGACTGTATTACAGAGTACATATTCTGGACATAGTTGCTCAAGGAAAGGACTGGAGTCAGAGGAAACATCTTCTATCAGTTTTCTTAATCAGCTTTTAAAGATGCCTATAGCCTGACAAATACTAAAAATTAGGCTAGGTGGAAGTCTAACTCATTTAACATCAGGGCATGGCTTTTGCCTGAAGACAACAGAATCCAACATTTGAAGATTGCATTTTAACTCTAGTGACCACAGCTGTCCTTGGGTCCCTTTTCTGAGATGAACATTGCATTTACTATTTCCTTTAGAGAATTCTGCCCTTGCATGAATTTTCAAAAATAATAGCTATTGTTTTTGCTACAGTGAATTTTCCAATTCCCTCAGCTTTCAAACTCTGCTGAGAGGAACACATCCACATCACTTATATTAGACAGTTCCCTGACTTATTTCCTTTCTTAAACTATCAGTTTGCTCTTGCTCAGAAGTGATACCCACTTGGGTTTATTGATCCCATTTGCATGTTTTTAAATGTCATGCTTCCCAAAAGTTAAAGGTTAGTTTTCTATCAATTAAGGGAAGCAAAATTATCATAAGAGCTTTAGTTTTGTTTTTAAACAATAGAAATGCAGTTCATGTGCCAGAATGTACTTTTAGAGCTCATTTTCCCCATATCTGAATCCAGTGCAAGCACCTATTAGATTCATGGTTTCATCAAATTTATGACATTTATAGCAACCTCAATTTGCTTCTCTATAAAATGGAATTAGCAGTTCTATTTTATGTGAAATAGTGACAATGAAGAATGCAAGTGAAATAGGGAAATTTAAAAGGTCTTAATACAATTAACACATTGTAAGGACTCAACGTATTATCATTGTATCATAATCCTTTTAACTACCAACCTCTGAGTTTATGGTTGCCTTTTGCGGATTTTTTTTTTTTTGTCGGTTGTGGGGCTGGAACTCTGGACCTAGGTGCTGTCCCTCAGCTCTTCATCTCAAGGCAAACACTCCACCACTTGAGCCACAGCATCACATCGATTTTCTGGTAGTTTATTGGAGATAAGAGTCTCACAGACTTCCCTGCCAGGGTTGGCTTTGAACTGAGATTCTCAGATCTTAGCCACCTGAGTAGCTAGGATTGCGGGCATGAGCTAACAGCATCTGGCTCAAGCTATAATTTTTTAAAAGATGCTGAAAAATTTTAAATACCAATATGGAATGAGTATATATTCTATATTATAATGAATATAAATACATCCACAAAGCCATACGGTAGTGGTTCATGCTGATAATCCTAGCTACTCAGGAGGCTGAGATCTGAGAATCATGGTTCAAAGCCAGCCTGGGAAGGAAAGTCTGTGAGACTCTTATCTCCAATAAACCATCAAAAAACCAAAGTGGTGCTGTGGCTCAAGTGGTAGACTGTTTGCCTTGAGTTGAAGAGCTGAGGGACAACATCCAGGCACAGAGTTCAAGCTCCACAACTGACAAAAAAAAAAAAAAACACAACTGCTTGATACAAAAATCCATAAGAAGTGAGGCTTTGTTTTGTTCCATCTACTTTCCATCTTACCCTTGATGTCCCAACCAAGACACAATAGAAAAGAAAGAGGGAATCGAAAATATCCCTTACCCTGATCTACAGTGGAGATCTCCCAACTTCTAATTCAGTAATTCTCAGCTTTAGTACTTTGTCTTGGTCAGCCTACTTAATATTCTCCCACCAGCATCAGTAGCTGGTTGATTTTTCTGAGGAGAGAGACAGAGGGAGAGGGAGAGAGACAGTGAATGGACAAAATAACTGTTCGCTTGCACAGCAATACCTACAAATTACAGAAAGATATGAACAGATGCAGACCTACAGATGAGTGGTATGTAGGCATTTAGTTAAGAGAAAGTTTCGGAAGATAAAGGTAGGAAAGATTTTGCCTATGAGTGTGACCACAGATGTTGGCAGCTGAGTCTGGCTAGATTTCAGTCCCACTGACACCTTGTCTCCGCGCAACGTTGCAGGTGGTCTCACCAGATGGGTAGGCATATTGGCCTTCAGGCCCCGTGAGAGTCATGGTTGTCTCAGAAGGCAGCATAGCTTTCCCCTAGTTTCTATGGTAATCCCACTTTCTCCCAGCTATCTCTCTGTTGCTTTCAACAGGAGATGGATGGATCAGTCAGGACTTTTGATCACCATGCAGGTGAGACTTCTGCTGGCATGAACAAGGTAACAAGTTTCTTTTTAGAAAAGAAAGTAGAGTTGGGACCAATTCTTTTCCTAAAGAACTGCAAAGCAGTTCTGGAGAATGGCATTTGGATGGAAGAAAATTTAATGCAGCCCATGGTGAAGAAAAAAAAACTGCACTTCTCAGCACTTGCTGCCATAAATATGTTTCCTCAGCAATCCTTGCTCTTTGCATTAGCTGCACCCTACATCGTACATCATGCTGGCAGGAGAGGTCCTGGCTACTTGCCACCCATGTGCCAAGGGGAAGCCCTGTGCCCTCCATGTCCCAGTACGTGCTATGACTGGTAAAGAGAAGAGGGATGAGTCCTTGTCTGGGTAGTGCTGGAGCCTTTGGTGATGAGTGCATTTGAGTTGTCTCTGCTGCTAGAGAAATGCTAGCAATCCCGTTAAGAATATAGCACCAATCATTTGAAGACTAATTCTTGTTGGCTTGGAATCTGTTCCAGCTCACTATTCCTAATCAATCCAATTTTCTACTAGCTTTTCTGGCTCTGTACAAACTAAAACCTATAGAGGAAAGAAGAGGAACCATAGAAGAACAATGAGGAGAATCAACTATCCTCATCTATAAGTTTCAGTAATGTCGTCTTGAGACTCAAGCAAAATGTTTGAGGCCAAAACTTCTTTTATAGCCTTGTAATAAAAGAGAATATATCTAGATTTTGTATTGGTTTGATACTTTAGAATGTTAAACTTCATTGAATCCAAAATTCTAGCAATTAAAAGATGTCCTACTAAATTTTTTATCCCTTTAGAATACATTGAGATATGATCTAATGCCTTTTTGTTCCCTTCAAACTTGTATTTATACCTCTCTAAGAGCTTTGGGATTCATTTTAGACTCATAATTTTCTTCTATGTCACTCTGTTCCATAAACCAAAAGAAAATGAAAGTGAAATAAAGGAGTTGAAGCCTTTATAAAGTCTGAATCCACTGAATTACTGTATCTCATTTTCTTTTCCCACATAGCATTTGCCTCTGTGATGTCCAAAGTATTGGTAATGTGGGTATGCCTTGAAGACAAAATAGAATGACGATTAGTATGTTCGAAAACAGCATTTCTGTTTTGCTTGCCTAGTCAGGCTATAGATACTGAAACATACCCTTATTTTGATATCTCCCTCAGCTGGCAGAGATGAATTTGCCCATGTTTCATCCCAAATACATATTCATTCAATTGGATTGCTGCTTCCTACTGCAGTCGCAGAAAAGGAAAATCAGCAAGATCTCTCTGTAAAATATTTCTCCAGCTTTGGAGCCCTGCAGATAAAATTGTATGTCTCCAGGTGTTAGAAAAAAATCTGGGTCATAGGCTGCTTGAGAACTTGCAAGAGTTTTGATAAACGTTTGATTTCAAGATGGAGAAACTTCTTTTGGCTGGTTAGAAGTGGACTTTTAATATTTATGATTTAAGAATAGGTAGCTAGAAGCACAAAATTAATCTTCATATTATCAACGATATACTTATTTTTGAAGTCTAGCTTAAGTTCTCCATTATGGCAGCATCTAGAATTAATTTTGGATTATATTCACTCCATCTCAATTTTTATAATATATGGTTTCTAAGATTCTTTGTTTGTATACCTCTTATTTTTATATAAATTGAGGAGCATGTATGAATCTTAATTTGCTGTAGAGTTAAAAAAAAGAAGTTTGAAAAATAGTCTGTAATGGTTGATACCTAGAAGTTGGTGGCTCACCCTCACAATCCTAGCTACTTGGGAGGAAGAGAAAGGGGGATAGTGGTTCAGCCTAGGAAGAGAAGTTGGGAAAGACCTCTGCTTATTGCATTGCTGTGTACAGTGGCACGTGCTATGCTTTGTCATCCTAAACTACATGAGAAGCTGAGATTAGGAGTATCATGGTCTGCCAGCTCAGGCAGAAAGTCCCCAAGAGCCATCTGTATGCAAAGGAAGCAGGACTCAGTGGTACATGCCTGTTATCCCACTTTTGATGGGATTCTACACAGTAGACAGATTACAGCTAAGACATACACCCAGGTGGGAAGCAAATGAACAATAAACAGTCCTGGAGGTGTGTCTGTATCACCCAGCCTAGCAAAAACAAGGCAAGAAGTTCAAACCCAGGTATGGGAGGGGAAAAGAGAAAGGGAGAGAGGAAAATGGGAGAGAGGGAAGGAGAGACATAGGAGAAAGGAGTAGAATAATAAATAGGTTATAGATGTAGGTGGTATGGGTTCTTTTACAGAAGAATTTTGTAGACTGTGTTAGGGCCTCACAAAGAGGTATATATTCACATATAAAAATATATACATATATATAGGTATATGTATATATTATATATGTATGTGTCTATGTGTATATTCATATATACACATACATATTCATGTAGATTAATATATAGATGCATAAATGTATATATACATATATATGTGTACTTATATACATATATATAAATATATACATACACACACAGTGTGTCTGTGTTTTCCCCTTTGAATTCTAGAGACTAATTCTCCAGAGGCCCATCTCAGTGGCCTGCATTTGGAAAATTATTTCCTGAATGTTTAGGTGCCTGAGCCTGACAGTCCATGGAAGTCCCAGTAAATAAGGAGGTTGACTTTTTACAATGATGTTTTCTTTAATTCCTAAATGAAGGCGGTGTAGGGAAGGCGGACATGGTGTTTCTTGAAAACAGATTTAAGAAATGTTGTAGATCCCAGACTGTTTGGGTGCAAGGTGGCTGTCAATCACAAATGCAAGTTGTCACTTGGCACAATGGCCCTCTGGGGCTCTGTGACCAATCTGTAATCTAAGATTCTCTCATCAAGGTTAGCAGATAAATCAATACCTATGAGATGAGTATTGCAGGTGGTATTTGTGTCAAACAGTCATTTCATGTGTCAGGCAGAAAATTGAGCCTATTGGTAAGGGACTGAAGACTTCCTTTGAAAAAGTGCTGGGCTACCTGTCCTAAAAGGAAAATAAAGTTAATGCTCACAAATCCTTTGACACCTCAACGGTGGGTTTTACCTGAAAAGGGTTTAGATGGGGCAGTGTGATCAGCTCTAGCGTATTCTTCATTTTCTAAGGTGTCTTAACTGGACCCAGCTTTTCTGGTAATTTTGCATATTCCACATTCTATTTTTGTGATCCGCTTACCCTTTCCCACCTCTACATCCTCCTCCTCATTATCATTATCATTAACAGTGAACTTTAGCAGGTACAACACTGCTTTTTGAAGATGTGATGTGTATTCTCCCTGCTAACTCTTCCAGGTATATTTGCCTTTGGAACATACTTATGATGAAGGCAGAATAATCCTGGACCAGATGTATCTCCTGATTTGAATATGCCAGACAAATGTTTGAAGACCTGGAATATAATATATGAGTAAATTCACTAATACCCATTGGCTGTAAATTACTTCCAGGATAGTGAAAAATCTCCTCTGTGTGTGTGTGTGTGTGTGTGTGTGTGTGTGTGTGTGTGTGTGTGTGTGTGTGTGTGTGTGTGTGTGTGTGTGTGTGTGTGTGTGTGTGTGTGTGTGTGTGTGTGTGTGTGTGTGTGTGCATATATACCCAAACACAGAGATGCTTCAAGTTTTACTTAGTAAAGTATTTGAAAATGACGAACAATACATACAAGGTAGCATTAAAAGTAATTGTTATTATAGAAAACCAGCAGAGTCTAAAGTGGATTTTAGAGTAAACCAGAGTGTGACTAATCCCCAAGAGATTCAGAATTTTGCTAATTATGTAACTTGACACTGTGAACTTCTGATTGTTTCTAGTCTTAAGATTTCTATCCTGTGTGTATTTGTTGACATTGAATAACAAGTTGTAAAACAAGTGAGGTCTAACTACAGAAACTTTGCTCTACCACTATTAATGATCAGCTTGCCACTTGCTTGAGATTCTGTGCCCCCAATTCAATCTCTGCAAATATTGTAATGGACTGGAATATACCAACTTTTGCCTGCTCATACCTGGGCCTGTGGCTCATAACTATTGTCACCTTTCTCTTGTTCTGGATGTGTTCCTCACAGGACCTGGAGACCTAGGGTTCTGTTTCACTTCTGTGCATTTTCCTGTCTTTGAAGATAAATCTAGAGGGGAAGCCTAGAAAATGACCTTTCATGAAGGTTAGCTTTGAAGATTCCACAATCTTCCAGTTCATTGATTAATTTCTCGTCCATTTGTCCTCTCTTCACTGTCTTACCTACCCACTGGAATTATTTTTCTGGTACCTCTGTGGCTCATAGGGTATAAGATGATCTGTTTGGTCAGCAGGATGCAAAGGTAGGAGGAAGAAGTTATGATATTCCTTCTGTACCTCTGAGTGCCCTCTGTCTCCTCTTACTCCCCTCTCCCACCATCCTGACTCCACATCCCATTGTTTGAGGTCATATTTTAGCAGAGACTTTGTATAGTTTACTGGATAAGCCTCAACTTTATAGATTCTGTTGTCTCTTCCTGGGTTTTGTTAACACCATTTCCCCCTTTCATGTAGGTGTTAACTGCTTTCCTGTGCTCATAGTCTACTAATGACTTGAATATATGCCTCTGATGGTGTTTTCTTCATTAAATCTCTTTGTTTCAGCCACCTAAGGAAATTCTCTTTTCTACCTAGACTCAGACAGTTATGCTCTGCTTTCTCTAACCATGGAATTCATTAAATATGAAAGAAGTTCTGCATTTAATATTTAATTTCAGGATGCATAAGTAGTCAGAATCAATAGTTATCAGTGTCATTTTGCTAGCAGACTCTTCAAAACTTTATTCGTGAGAGAAACAAATGTAGAAAGTGTGCCGTGGCAGAATGCATTCCTGTGTGGGTTCCAGTGTGTGCATCAGTTTGTATCTGCAGAGATAGTCTATGTCTGTTTGCCAGTAGTTTGCTTCCATATCTACATTCTGGAAATTACTGAATGATGATGTGCTTCTTAAATATGATGCAGAGGCTGCCATCTTCCTGATAATAAGAGCTAAGATAAAATAAATGTCTTGTTTAATATATATCCTAGTGCACATGGTATGTGTGGCATACACATGTATTTTTTTTTCTTGCACTGGAGTGTAGCTGCCTTTCTCTGGTATATGCATATAAGTTGGATGTGTGCACATGCGCGCACACACACTCATGCACAATATAGAGGACCTAAACTATGAGTACTAGGAATAGTACTGCATAAGTACAACATTAGCTACAAGTCACATGATGAATAAATATTATAGTATGTTTTTAAAGCTAGCCAAGATGAGCCCATTGTTGGCCTCTTAAATAGCTCATACAGTAGCTTTACAGAAAACTAATATTTCCTAAGTAGTATACAAATGAGTGCCACTTAATTTGCAAGTAAACAAGCTGCACAGATACTAAAAGGATTGGCTGGGAATAATATAGTGAGCAGAAAGAAATCCATTCGAGAAGAAGCCAAGGGAATTTAGCAAAAGATTTTTAGATAAGTGTGTTCCCAAAAGCAGGGAAAACGGAATAAAAACAGACAAATAGGATTGATTACATAAAATAAAAAAATGTACATACAAAAAGAAAGCAATAAAAAATGAAGAACAACCTAGATAATAGGAGAAAGCATTTGCAAACCATATCTTTGATAAGGGGTTGATAACTAGCATATATAACAACTACAAATCTTCAACTGCAAGTAAAAGAATGAATGCTAACAATTAAACTCAATAGTATTCATTCGTTAAAAATATAATAAAATATTGCCATTTGCTGCCAACATGAAATAAACTGGAGAGTGTTTTAGTAAGTGAAATAAATCAGGCAAAAAATGCAGTTAGATCATGATCTCTTCCATAACAGAATCTAAACTAATTGATCTATTTCATTTTTCAGGGCGTTACTATAAACTTTTTTTGTAATTTGAAATTTTTCTTGCTTCTGTTGGTATATAGATAATTATTTGGCTTTTGAAACATTAAAATTGTGTCCTGCAATCTTGATAAAATTGCTTACTATTTGTAGGCCTTTGGGGGTATAATTTTTGTACTTTCAATATAAATAAGCTTGGGATTTATGAAGATAGCTTTACTTCTTATAGAATCAGTATACCTTGTATTTAATTTTCTGGTTTTTCTGCATTTTCCAAGGCTTCTTGTATGTTTTTAAATTCCCGGTCTGATAATTCCACCATCCTTGGTATGTTTGCATTTGATTTTAATGCTTGGTGTCTTCAAATATCCTTTTCCCTTTTAGGATGCCTTGTAACATTTTCTTACTAGCTAAACATGAGGTACTCAATAAAAATTCCAACAAAGTGATTATAATAAATCTGCCCTATAATGGTGGTGAGATGATCAGGGGCAGGGATATGTGTATAGACTCTTATGATTTAGTAAGCCTGACCCTCTAAACTGAAAATAACCGAAGTGCTTTTTAAGTCTTTCTTCAGGTTTAGGCAGGACATCAGGATAGAGCAGGCTAGAGTGGGTATATTTTTCCCTTATGTGGAAGGCAAGAATGGTCTACAGTTGTATATTTTCCTTCTAGAAGTTTGGCTAACATCTGATTTAAGGGAGGGAGAGAGAGAGAGAGAGAGAGAGAGAGAGAGAGAGAGAGAGAGAGAGAGAGAGAGAGAGAGAGAGAGAGAGAGAGAGAGAGAGAGAGAGAGAGAGAGAGAGAGACTTAATAGCTTAGGTTCTGGTAAAGTAGTTTCTCTTTATGGCAGTATGCTGTCTCATATTTCAAAACAGCTCCTATGCCTCTGGCCCGAGAATTGAGAGAATTTAAAAAAATAAATTCCCACTGTGAAAACCTGGTCTAGCACCTGGAAGCAAATTCACAAAAATTTTGCAACTTGCAAAATAGGATCCTCCTGTAGTCTTTATCTTTTATACTAACCCACACTGAGCCTTCAGGAATTCATCATTGTTGAGTGTTTTCTTATCCCAGGACTACTACTTGCACAGGTTTCTAGTTTTGGCTTCTCTATAATATATCGTTCTTTCTCTTCAATGTTGGGGACAGCAGTTTGCCCTATTGACCTCACTTCACTAAGAAGAACAGTTGTTTTTTTTTTTTGAACCTTATTCAATTGTTTTTCTGTAAGGACAGTATAAACTCCCAAGTCCACTACAACGTTGTATTGCCTCTTCCTCCCCCCACATATTATATCCTTTTTATCTTTCTATTCTTAGGGACTGGGATGCCTAGGAAAATGGGAAAGATCATGCTCTGACCCACCTGACTCTTTTTTAACACCTACAAATGAAAAATAATTGTTTTTACTTTGTTTTTTTCCCCCAGAAGCGAAATGTCAACTACTCAAAAGGGAAATAATGTACATACATCTACTTTATTTCCCCCTAGTGATTGCCTTTAGTTTGCACAAAAGTTCTGACTTCCCAAAGATATCCATCAAAGTAAATCTTTCACGTTTATGTTGAAATGGATATTTATTCCACTAAAAAGCACATCCTAAATTTCTTTTCTTGCCCCAACAGGTTTTCATGGCACATTACAACTTCATGCTATCTCTCGTGTCTGCTTCCTACGGCTCAAGCCAGAGAATAAATTGATTTTTGATGAGAAATATGCCCTTCTAGGATTTCATTATTCTACCACAAACTCAGTCTAGGGCTCTTGGTTTGTGAAATACTGTCATCCATTATTAAGATGAGCAGTGATGAGCATTGTGGGAAATTTGCATTTTAAAAAGCAGTTTTCCTCCTTTAAGATTCTGCGGTTTATTTGGTTTCTTCATTCTTCTATCATTCCTCAAGCCTACTATATCCCAAGTGCCTCTCAGTGGTTAGGAGGTATGAGCCAGGTTCTGTCTGTTTTAGGGAAGTTGTACATGTATCACTTCTAATTACATCTCTCTAGACATTTTCAGGAGCACTATCTTATGCTTTGGGTAAAACTTCGAAATGCACATCCAGCCAAGAGGATACATTAGGTAGAATAGAAAAAAGATGGTGTGTGCAGTTACTGCATGATTCCCATTTGATTGCTCAGGTCATTCAAAATCCATTTCAGATAGTTGTGAAGAAATATGTTCATATTATTAGAATACTACAAAACCTAGAATGTAACAATTAGGCCTAATTAGTAAGTTGATAGAGATCATAATATGTGTATATAATTTCTCCTGAAGTGTAGTTATAAATGGTATTGTTTTTGTTAAATCATTTCATCTGCTACCTGCTCCTTTTATAAAAAGCTACATTTTTTTAAATCATCAGGAATGTATTCTGGAAAGAATACAAAATATAAACTTTCTTCCCAATATTCTGTCTCTATATCTCTGTTTCTGTCTCTCTCTCTCTGTACCTGTCTCTTTCTTTCTCTCCTTTTCCTTCTCCCTCTCTCCTTCCCTTTCTCTCTGTCTGTCTCTTCTCTCTTTTTTAATCTGTCACTCCTTCTTTCTCTCCTATTCTCTCTCCTCTGTGTGTGTGCGCATGCGCGCGCGCGCACACACACACACACACACACACACACACACACACACACACACACACACACACACACACACACACACAAGTGCGTATGTAGCTATGCTTTTAAGATGGAATCTCAGTTTATCAGAACTGGCCCCCAGTCTGCTACCAAACTCATATGTCCACCTTCTGAATAGCTGTAATTATAAGCATATACCCTCATACATAACCTTCTTACATGTTCTGGAGGGAAGTAATGATACCATATTTGATCTTGAAACCTAAACATAACATACCTATACTGTGTGGAAGAAGCCATCATGGAGCTCTTAGCAGGGATGTGACAGAGTGAATTTTGTATTTAGACAAACTGTGGGGTCCCACCACCATGTATCATTAAATGACACCATTCAAAAAGTGTAAGCTACATTTTCATCTCCTGGTAGACCCCAATATAAGTCTTTCCTACTCAGATGTGATGTCCTCTAGGAACTGCTTTGGTTACTCTAGTAGGAAAATTGGAAACATGTACTTTTGTAAAAGGTTTTTTAAGAAACCATATTCTGGGAGAGTCTATGACATCTTTCATCTCCTTTCTCAGGAGACTTATCCATGGGTAGAAGGAACAGCTTGCATAGAATAGAATTTGTTTCACGAGCCATTTCTCTGGTCATTATTATAATTCCTTAGGCAAAAGATGATTTTTAAAATACCCATAGAAATAGAGACTGGAGCTCATAAGTTTGTGGAGCTGATGAAGCTTCGCCTAGATAGTAACCTTGTGGCCCATAAAAAATACAGTTTGTTCATACCTGCTTTGCAGAGCAGAGGAAAAGCAATGCAAAGGAAAACTTTATATTTCACAATTTTTAAAATAGATGATTGCAAAAGTTACTCAACTCTGAGGCTCAGGATTTGGGAATTTATGGTGTATCATTTGCTTTTGGCACACATAAAGTCAAGTGAAATGAAAGAATGGCTCTGAAGAGATTAAGATCATAAGACATATAGCAGTACTTTCTCTTTTTCTATATTACAACTAATTTTAGAGTTATTGCTGGAGAAATCATTACTAAGTTGAAAAAAATATATCAAGGGGTAAGACAGGACCATGCGGAAAAATTTAAGGTAATGTCATAGAAGTTCTACCGAGAGGCAGCGTGCTCTAAATTACTGGCTTTAATCATGCCCAGAGTTGATACCTAAATATGCAAGAGAATTTGTACATTGGAACTTCCAGCTTTCAGCATTTTTTCAGAATAGGAGCACAAGCTGTTCAGACCCCACCCACATGCTGCAGGGAAGGTACTGATAGGTAGAATGTGTGCTGCTACCAAGGAGTAGCACAGCAGTTTCTTTTTATTCATTGGGTCTGGCCTTTGTAGAAGGCTTACCATTTTTTTAAAAAAAAAAGCAAATTGGAGCTTCCGATTTGATATTTTTTTCCCTTCAAACTGAATTCTCAATCTGGAAGGTTCTAGCCGTTGTACTGAAGTGAGAGTACCATCAATCAGGAGTTAATCTAGGCAATATTAGTAAGCAAAACTGAATCTATGGAAGCTTTCATGATACAGGAAGACTGTACTTTGTTCCCCATAGGCTAATATTTAATATAAATCCAAGTTAATTACTATTCAATGTAACAAAGTCGCTGTCCATTCCCAGGCCCACCTGTCTTCTTTCTTCTTTTCCCCTTTTCCCATTGGATTGGTGTGAGGATCAAATGAAATGATACATATAGACTCTAAGCAGACTAGCTTATACATATTAATTGCTGGTTAAAGGACATCAACAGAAAACAGCATCAGCAGATTACTATTATTTCAAGATTGCTGCCTATTGGGCCTGAGTCACATGTTAATGGCCTACCTTATACCACCTCTATACTTTCCAAAGCAAAATATCATCATCTTTCCATGTTGAATCCAGTGAATCTCCAACTATTTTCCTGCCTTCATTAGCTAACGTATAAAATATTCTGCACAGCAAATGTATCAGAGCTCATAGGTAGAAAAGATTGGAGAAAGGGCACTATCAAAATAAGACTCGCTTGTTTCTGGTTTCTGAATATTGTTTGAATACTGCTCTCATAAGTTGGCTTCCTCTAGAAACAAATTTAGAGGAAGTAGCTTGGGTGAATGCGTTTAACTTGGGAGATGCTTTCAGAAAAGGAAGCCGGGAAGAGTGACAAAGAAAGGAAATAGAGTGACAGATCAAGGAATTTGCCAATGTCAACAATGACAGTGTAATCCTACTGAACAACCTGGGGGAAACAGAAATCACAGACTTCTAGATTATTCCACCTGAAAGATGAAGAATGTGTGTATAGGTCTCCAATTTCCTTACACTTTGGGCCTGCCTACTATTGGATAGAATGAACTCTGGCCAGCAGAAGGAGCCTTTAGGTAAATGACACTGACAATAGTAATTCAAGACAATATGAAAGGGAATGCAAGGTGCAAAGAGGATATATGTGGAGTATAGCCAGTACCTGCCATAACTATTCAACCTATTTAGATGCCATATTATATATATAGACTCAGATCTATATAAACAAGAGCTATAACTCCACAGCTGTCGGCTGTGGGCATCTCATTCTTGCCTACTGTGGTGGCCTTTTTTGTTTCTGAAGGAAGCTAGTGACACCCTCTTTAGCATTCAGCTGCTGTGCTCACTGCAGTAAAAGGGCCAGTGTCACTCTTATTACTTTACCTGTTTTATCTTTTGTGAAACTCAGCCTTAGCCAGAATTGTCAGAGTGGCTGCTCTAGCAATCGCTTAACAGTGAGGCTACCTTAGCTCATTTCTCTCAAGTAATTTGATTTCATCGTGCTATCAGAATTGCTTCTGTGGGCTGGGAGAAGGCCTGGCAGGGAGGGATGGACAAAAGCCAATCTGAAATTTTTTTTAAATTAATTCATTGCCCTATACATGCCCATGCCTACCACAACCTTTGTCCATGCTGCTCAGTCCTTCCTCCCCAGCCAGGAAAAGTGTGTGTGTGTGTGTGTGTGTGTGTGTGTGTGTGTGTGTGTGTGTGTGTGTGTGTGTGAGAATGTGTGTTGCATGTGCATGTGTGTATGCATAGGTGAGCATGCACACACATGTGTGTGTCTGTGTGGTTCATTGTTGGTTACTAAAAAAAATGAAAAAAAATTACTGATTTTTCACTTTATATCTTTTTACCTGAAGTCAAAATAGATTCACATCATGTCTCTTTGGTCCCTATTGTAAAACTTTTGCGCTAAGATGGACTTTTATTGTTATTAAATCTAAAATATTAAATGGAGGGTAATTTTGCATATGTAGTCAATAATAAACCATTCAGAACTGACATGAACATTCTGATTTGCCCACTTATACAATTCAGGGTAGGCAGAGTCTCTCATTGTTACTGAAGTTGTGAAACACAACTTCATATATGTCGTATATGAATAAAATTATTAGTATTTTATTATAACTTTGGGCCAAGTGCCCTGCTAGTTGGGGTGGGGTTATAAACTAAAACCCTTGGAGGCAAAAGCTACTCCAGAGGCATTGCTCATCTGAGAATAAAATTATTCTTTGCATGATTAATAGCTTTCAGACTGGTGAGCTTGGCCTGGAAATTTCTGTAAATGGCTTTACAACTAATCAAATCCTCCATTGCTAAAGCAGGAGGAGTCCTGGCATCATGTCCACAAGGACAGACGCCCTATGCAGACTGTTAATGATATATGGAGTTAAGAGTCTCAAGCATGGCCTAATTACACTCAGTATAATGTTCAGTTTATTTTTATTTGTTTTTTAATAGTAAAGAATAATGTACTTAAGTCATTGCCATATGTCTCTTTACAATATGTTAATCTGTAACTTCAAGCAGACTTTCATTTCAAAATTTGAAACTGAAAGGTACCCTGTTGTTCCTTACTCCAAAATGAGACAATGAGGCTGGTAGAATAAGTCACTCTTTATTAGAGGAACATGTGTGAATTTTGTATTAAGGAGACAGGTTTAATTTCCACATAGGGACCAATGGCAAAGGCTTAAGGTATTGGGGAATTAGCAATCATAGCAAAAAAGTTAAAAGTCTAAAGTCTATTGAAAAGTTAAATACAGATTCAGTGCAGCTATGTTAAAAGGTTTTGGGTTTTCAACAATTCCAACAAATAGTTGATAGATGTGGTAGACTCTTCTTCAACAAGATTTTATTGCTCTATGTCCATATAGTAAAATTTAATGAAATACCAATTTAATCATCAAAAGGAAAATGTCCATCTATTGACTTAATGTATTATTGTTGAAACCCATATAAACCCAAGTTGCTGTTTCACTATTTTATTTCAAGTGTTTTCATGTTCTAGTGACAGAATTTGCCCTTTCTTGGGTTAAGAATATGACTTTTTAGTGAAAAGATAGGCAATTCATAAAACCTGTCCGAGCTTCGAATAATATTTTATTGAATAGCCTCAAGCTATCTTTAATCACTTTAAATAGGTCAAGAAAATAGAATTAGAATATCTTGACATACTAAATATCTACATAGAAAAAATAGAATATCAAATATATATTAATAGAATATTAACAGAATATCTATAAAAGATATGCTATATATAAATAGATATGTGCTTTTTTGTCAGTTGGGGGCCCTGACCACTGGGCTTGGGCGCTGTCCCTCAGCTCTTCAGCTCAAGGCTCGTGCTTTACCACTTGAGCCATAGCGCCACTTGTAGCTTCTTCTGTTTAGTGCTGAGGAATTGAATGCAGGGCCTCATGCATGCAAGCACTCTACCACTGATTCACCTTCTTAGCCCTGATATATAAATTATTTTGAACTTTCATATAATTCTGGTGGACATACAAGTTGTTACACTTTTCTTGTAAAACCATTTGAAAAATTTTTTCAATCTAGGAGGTAGGCTACCAGCTTCACTTACTGTGTATATATTCTCAATAAAAATAAGTACACATAACCACCAAAGCAAGTATGAGCATGTTTGTGGTAGCTTTATTAATAATAGGCCTAACTTGGAAGCAGTCCAGCTTTCCATCCATATTAGATATTGTGCTATTCTCACATAATGAAATGTAGCATGACAATAAAAAGAATGAGCACTACTGTTATAAGTAATTGTGCATAAATCAGGCAGACACAATGTTCAATAAATATAGACATAGAGAACACCTGTTTTATAATTCCGTGGACACAAAGCATAAACAACGATGAAACTAACTTAAGGTAGAAATCAGTGTGGCCATAATCTTCATGGGTGGATATTCACCACAGAAAAGGCAACTTGCTATAGTATTAAAAAGATTTAAAATGGGTGGCTTGTATGTGTACTTTGTGTGTGTCTGTAACTATTTGTCCAAAGTTTTACAAGTGCTTTTAGTATAAAACCAAACTAAAAAATCATTTATATGTTGTATAAGTCAAATCATAAAGGATAATTTTAATAATCCATCTTAATGAGTTAGAAAAGTAGGCTTTTGATGCCATTGGAAATACAAGTACTATGCACATCTGGATAATTCTTTGCATGCCTGGCCCTAAATTATTAATGGCTTTTTCAGCCTTTCTGACTCTCATACACGGGAGAGATTTTCTTTGTCATCTAATTCAGCAATTCATCTAAAGCCTATATGAAACCTTCCCTCTGGGTAGTCATTCTGCTTTTGTGAACAAAAGTCCCCTGGTGACCAGAATACATGGTGACCTCCTGAGGCAGGCCATGCTGACATTGGCAACCCATTTCCTAGGCTCAAATCTGTTCTTGTCTATTCATAGGACTCATTTGTAACCCTTAGGGTCTTGCAGTTAAGTGCACAAAGAATGATCCTGTTTCTGTTACATCTAAACATCATGTTTTTTCTTGACATGCACATCCACTGGAAGCAAGCATATTTTCAGGGCTCTTTGTCTCAATATTTCCTTTACCTTCTCATTAATTGCATAATACTTCCCCAACTGGAACTATGTTTTCTTCTATACATCCTGTCAATATTTTTTTTCTCTCAGGGATGAAAATGGTTGTTGTGGCCATGACGATCCATTTGGGCAACTTCTCACCATCCCCCTCATCCTCCCTGTAATCTCAGGTTGCTGTGTTCCCTTTGATGAGCCTCTTCTGCTATCAATACCAAAAGTCACAAGCGTATAATCAATTCACTCATTCATTATCTTTTCTTTTTTCATAGCACTGGGGTTTGAACTCAAGGCCTTATGCTTGTTAGGTAAACACTATACAATTTCAGCAACCCCCTTTTCCTTCAGGTTATTTTTCAGATAGGGTCTCATGCTTCTTGCTTACACTGACTTTGGACTACCATCTTCCTATTTTTTTTCCTGCCTACTAGCTAAAATTATAGATATGAGCCACCATGCCTGGTCTAACATATATTTATTAATCATCTTCTATATCCCAGTAATATTTTAGGTATCTGGTGATAAGCAAAGACCTCTGTCTCATCTGTTCATTGCTAAGATTATTTATCACATATTTATATACACAAATACAGAATAATGTATGATGAGGAAAATGTAGGTGGCATTCTGAAAGCATCAAACAGAGAGTCATCAATGTCAGAGAATTTCTTCCTGGAGAAGTGATTAGTTAGTGAAGCACAAACAAAAAGTGATATAAACTAGGAAAAGAGAAAAGAAATGTCATCTCAAAATAGTAAATGGCAAAAATAAGGCCTACGGCAGAAAGTGAAAATACAATGTAGCACATTCACAGAACAGAATAAAGCCAGTGAGGCTAGAGTGGAAAAAAAAAGAAAGGCAGTAAGGCATGAGGTGAGCCAGCCTGGAAAAACAGGAAAGAGACAGTTCAGGGAAGAAATGTTGACAGTTAATATGAGCTGTGGTCTGAGGCTAGAGTAAGCTTCCTGTGCTTGTAAAAGGGGCATACCTTGCAAAGTAGCTGAGCAAACTAAACAGAAAAATTGTTTTGAAAGAGCTTAGCTTAGTAACCTTGTATTGGAAATGTTATATCAAGGTCCCGTGTGTGACCTAAAGACAGATGGCTGAGCCTGAATGGAGAAGGTCAGTTTTGAAGATGAGCAGGTCAAGTAAATGGCACCTGAGTGTTGTTCTGGTCATAATTGGATGTTGAAACTACCCAAGGATATGGCAAACCTGGGTTCACAGTGAAAACCATAACTCAGTGCCAGAGGCTTTGATGAATGAGAGTCAACAGGAGGCCAACAGATAAATGAGAACTGACTATATACTTGCCATGACACTGTAAGAAACTTGAGTAATTTCTCTGTGCAGGAATTAATTCCTCTAAAGGTGAATGTTAATGCAGATGGCTTTTGCAATTGAATATGATTATAGTAGTTATTAGGCTTCAATAGCCATATAATTTTATATTTAATAACTGTTCAATATACTTAAAAGTTAGAGAAGAATTTCATGGAAAGAGAATAAACAGAAAAACCCAACTGGCAACCCTCCCCCTGAAAAATCATTGGAATAATTTTTTTTTTTGGTCAGTCATGGGGCTTGAATTCTGGGCCTGAGCACTGTCCCTCAGCTCTTCAGCTCCAAGCTAGTGCTCTACTACTTGAGCCACAGCACTACTTTCGGTTTCCTGGTGGTTAATTGGAGATAAGAGTCTCATGGACCTTCCTGCCCCAGCTGGCTTTGAACTGTCATCTCAGCCTTCTGAGTAGCTAGGATTACAGACATAAGCCACAGGCATCTCGCTGAAATGGAGACTGTTAAATGGAGAAGTCCACCTTTATTCTGCAGTAGCCAAAGGGTCAACAAATAATGTTTTGTGCTGATAATTATGCTTTAGGAGGAATCACTTAGAAGTGGTGTGCTGGGTACATTGGAGAAGGCTGGTAAGACCAAAGGAGGGCAGTAAGAGTCAGCATTTGTCAGGTGAGGGACCATAAGACCTTGAATGAGATTAATGAGAAAAGGAAGGAGAGGGATAAAATGTGTTAGTACTCAGTGACCAGGAAAAAGGGAAAGCCACAGCTAGGATCCATCTAGAAACAACAACCCAGGGAGGTTTGTTTTGATGATGAATGTAGGTAACATTTTTCACTCTGGTGTGTATCAAGGAAAGTGTGACTACAAAAGGTAGGTTTTGACTTTAGGGAAGGGATGAATAGAAAGCGGGGCAGGGAGTGGAGGGGTTGGGGGAAATGGAAGGGATGGGAAGGGGAAACAAAGGAGGAGGCAACAATGCTTGATAAGAAATGTATTCATTACCTTGCTCAAGTAATTGTAACCCCTCTGTAAGATATTTTCACAATAAATTAAAAAAAGAAAAAAAGAAAGAAAAAAGCTTCCTGTGGTTAACTCCTTCATGTCAAGCATCCATCCTGGCTTCCTTCTCCTTCTTTCCAGCCACTATCTACTCATTCTGTCTTCTCCCTTCACCTCTCCTACCTTTCCCATCAGCTACTTGATCCTCACTGTTCACTTCTGAGAATAATGTTTCCTGGGTTCCTTACTTTGCAGCTCTTTTCTCTACAATGTTCTATCGTTTTCTGCAGAGTGACCCCTTCTTGCTTAGTTCCCCTCACCTGTGTCTATCTGCTTACCTACTGCACCAGTCTTGCTGACTTAAGTTGTATTTTTAATTAATTATTTTCTTCAGTTTGGGATTTTAGAAGATAGGAACTCAGTGATAGTTTCTATTTATCCATTAATTTTAGTTCAATAATAATTTGTCTCACGTATTAGAGTATTTTGATTGACAAGTTTTTTTAGGAAGTTATCTTTTATTTTATTTTTTTTTATTTTTTATTGTGAAAATACTGTACAGAGGGGTTACAATTACATGGGCAAGATAATGAGTACATTTCTTATCAAGCATTGTAGCCTCCTCCTTTGTTTCCCCTTCCCATCCCATCCTCCACCGTCCCCCCCCCCCCCGCACCAAAGTTGTAAAGTTCTTTTTTGACATAACGACTTGTACATCTCATTATTGCAATGGGTCCACCTGTATCCCTATTTAAACGATTTGTTTTTCCCCTTCCCCTCCACAAATGATTGACAAGTTTTTAAGGACTTATTTTAGGGAGTTTATATTTAAAGTGTTAATGGACAGGATTAAATTTATAATAAGTCCACAATCTTTTTTTTGTTTTGTTTTGTTTTGTTGGTCGTGGGGCTTGAACTCTGGGTTTGGACGCTATCCCTCAGCTCTTCAGCTCAAGGCGAGTGCACTACCGCTTGAGCCACAGTGTCATTTCTGATTTTCGAGTGGCTTATTGGAGATAAGAGTTTCATGGACTTTCCTGCCTGGGCTGGCTTTGAACTGTGATCCTCAGATCTCAGTCTCCTGAGTAGCTAGGATTACAGGTATGAGCCACCAGTGCCCGGCATAAGTCTACAATCTTAAATGTGGAAGGTGAATTTATGAAGGATCATGAACTTGTGCACCTTTATCATATCAGAGTGATTCTTTCTACTTTATAAATTAAAATAAATGGCACTTAGCCATGACTTATTCTTATCTCCTTCCCAATGCACTCTCAAGCAAAGTTTGTAGAACACTACTCAGAAAAAGTGTTCCTTCTTAGAAATGGGGACAGAGCTCTTGCTTCTCTTTCCACACATTTTTTTCTGAAGGCCTACTGCGATCTGAGGTCTGAAGCATCAGTGTGAATTACTAGTACATGTACTAGACCTCTTGAGTCTTAGACCTCTTTATTTCAGAAATGTCTTTCTCTTTTTATGTCAATATCGACAGAAGCCTCGCTGAGTAGAAGATAACTTAGACATGCTAGTTGAATGATGCTGAAACTTGATAAAATACGATGAATAGAGTTAAAAGAAGGCAGAATTTAGGAAGTTGGAAATAAAGTGTATTTGATAGATGCTCCTAGAATACAAAGAAGCAAGGGATAATTGGTCAGACAAATAAGGCATGGAAAGGGACTGTGATGGAATGTCCAGGAGGAGAATTTCTAAGTCAGAAAGGATCAAGACAGAAAGGATCAATGGTTGACAGAAGTTAGTAGGACAGGAGATGAACAGGGACTGTTAATATGTATATAATTTTTTATGGGATGACTAAAATATTCTGGAATTAGTAGTCATTACATAACTCAATAAATACGTTAAGAACCCTTGAGTCGTATACTTTACAATACTAGGAAATGAACTACAAAGAAAATTCAAGGGGAAAGATACTTAAATACAAAAAAATCCCCAAACAGGTATATCTAACACCAGAGAGATCAGAGTGTGATAGGAATGTAATGGAATTGGTGATGAAATACCAATGGAAGGCTTCAAGAGAATGCTTTCAATAAAATGATCATTCACATCTCCTCTTCTTTCTCCACCATAGGTATATAAATTTATAAAATTACTCTTTCACATATTCCTATCTCTGTTGATAGAGTGTCTAATGGTTCTCTTGGATAGCTTCAGTTTATATAAGCTAAAAAGATATTCTGACTATGCTTTAAAAATTCAGAATGTGTGTGCTTATACTGCCAATGAGGCTTGTCTGTCATCTTGCCGTTATTGTAAAATCAAACCTGTACTCCAAGATCAGTTTAGTTCATATGATGATCTTAGTGCCAAACATCATTTCAAGTGTCCCTAAAGAGAACAGGAGTTATCTGTCTTGAATATGTACAATTTTTGGTAGTAGTGTTATTTGTTACATGTCTTGCCTTATGGAAGTTCATTGATAAGAGTCATGAGCTACTGACAGTGGGCCAATCACATATTATTTCTGAGCCACATTTACTTGATTTTGACGCTAACATGTGTAGTAAAGTTTAAGCAGAGTACTGCTTAGGAGAAAAACAGATGAGACTTATTGAAAGCTATTAATCATATTTAAATATATGTAAAGATATAAGTCAGTATTATATCTTTTAAAAAAAACTCTAGACCCTGTAAGACTAGTCCTCTTTAATTCCTTCTTCGTAGACCAGAGACTTCACATCCAAATACCACTTATTAAGGCTTTCCTTGTTACATACTTGCTGAACTAACCTTTATTTTAACAAGGAAACTATTCTACTGCCATGATTGACCTCTGTATTGACTTCATTGTTTGTTCATTTATTTTATTCTGCTCCTCATGTAGGTTTTCCAAATGAGCCTGCTGCAGTTATTGCCCTTGGTACCATTAAGGAATGGCTGGCCAAGAATCACCAGGAGGTAAGAGGACCAGCATGGTCTATGGCATTCTAGATCATACAATTTGTGATCTTCATTTTAGAAAAACAATACACAAATTTCATTACTGTCTGCTACACTACTCATTAAGCCAATGGTAACTCGCTATTTCTCATTTCAGTTACATAGGTGATTGCATATTTTCCCAAATGAAGTAATTATATTGATCAGTTTGTGGTTAAGATGAGAAAAGTAATCACATTCACCATAATTTCATTTTTATATTTTTGCATCATGTGGTTCTATTCAGGAGAATAATGTATTTCATGAAGAATAATGGTTCAATCTGGCTGTTTTCCTTAAAGAAATGAGTTGTCTTTGTTGGCAGGGAATTCTTGGTATAAAGTAAATTTTGATATCCTATACTGCCTTCATCTATAATGAATCACTAAAGTTATTTGTGTGAGATTGTCATGGACTTGGCTAATTTTTAACTATATCAGTATGACCAGAGAATTTGTGTGTGTGTATGTGTGTGTGTGAAACTGTAAGTTTCTGTCAGAATATTTTCTGTGATTCCGATTCTCTCAGGATATATTCAATGATAAACAGGAGGACTACTCTAGTAAACAAAGCAACAGAACAACTAGAGATTTGGATGGAGCTTTAGGTTTCAGAAGTTTGTCAATTTACATATTATTGCAAATGGATTTCAGGCAGTGCACACACTTGAAGATTTTTCTTTCAATTTTGTAGCCTCAGATAGTAGCATAAGGGTTGTGAGAACTTAGTTTCCTGATGGACTGTGAATGTAGTTTGCTGTTTGGATAGGAGATGGATTATTCAGAAATGTGTGGGTATGGAAAATGCCTATCAGAATGTCTAAGAAGTAACTCTTGGTTTCTTAATGTGTCTAAAGAAACAGCAGGGCTGGTAGTATGGCTCAAGTGATAGAGCATGAACCCTGATTTCAAAGCCCACTATTATAAAACAAAGTGTCATTTTTAATGATGGCAATGTCAACATTTCTTGATCAGATATATGAAAGTAAGACAGCATGGCCAGCTATATCCATTTTGATGCTTGTTGCTTTCTCCCTATCTTACTTTGAAATATATGAATGTGATAACTTCATTTTAGAAGACAAATTACCTCAAAAAAGCAAAATAAATTAGCTAGCCTGCAAAATATGCCCTGAACACAAATTATTTTCATTATTACAACAACCTTACAACAAATCTAACGTAAGTATTGTTGTTCACATCTTCATCCAGTGTCAAAAGGTTAATGACACATTGAAGATTGGGAGGTGCAAGACAAGTGGTTGAGTCAGTTCTCATGATGAAGCAGACTTTCCAATGTGGAATGCCACTGAATCCAGGAAGAATTTGAACAGTTTTAAAAGCTAGTTTTCTTCAATATATCTTTTGGTCATAGAAAATGTTCCTTACCTGTACCATCTTTGCCAAAGAGGGACATGTTTCATGAGAGGAAGTTGAGAGACAAATATATTAGCACATTTCCATAATTTTCACTGAGTCATAACCCAAGAGTATTACCACTGAAGGAAGTTCATATGTACTGTCGTGGTATGTTATAGATACTTCTTATAGGAAAGTGATGATGAAAAGAAAACATATAAGTAATATTTACAGCTCATTGACAAATTCCAGTAATGGGCTCTTTCAAAGGTTGCTTTCTATAGATGTTGTTTTTATTCTGATGTTTGCTACTTAATTCACTTGCTTTTCCTTTGAGTCCAGTCCTTTGATTATATATCCATTCTTGCACAGTTCTTGGATCCCTTGTAGAAATTCTAGGTAATGTGGATGGGAAAACATAGGTTAGTTATTTTGACTTTACACATATCCTATACTGATTTCCTTTTACAGGACACCTTGTTTCCATATGCACTGACTAGTTTGAACGAGTTAATTTGAACACATCAGATTTTACTGAATAAATGAATTATAAGTAGTACTCCGTAGATGGAAGCTGTACAAACTGATTATCTAGCAGTGTATTTTTGTTCTTTTAAAATAGATGAGGTGAAGGATTTACAAAGGGATATTGCCTCTAGTTCAATTGTCTCTTCATTGAAATATTGTTTTGACATCTTGATTATTTCAGCTATTTATTCATTCATTTGCTTGTTTGATAAATATTTATTGAATCATCCCAAAGACCAGACACTTCTTTTTATATACCAAGGAGAGAGAGCACTGTAAAACAAACAATCCCCGCCGTATGACATCCATGGTCTAAGTAGAGGAAAGTGAATTAAATAAACAAATAAACTTCAAAGAATGATTTACAAAATAAAACATGATAATTATATAGTGAGTTGTTGGAGGATGTGGTTTTAGAAAATACAGAATCTCCTCTGAGGACATAATCTTGGGAGAAACATTTGTACAATGGGAAGGAGTAAGCCAAAACCATACCAAGGTCGTGAAGTAAAACATTCAAACGGAGGGAGAAACAAGAGAAAAAGAAAGAAAGAAACCCAGAGGGAGAATGGGCTTACTGTTTGCAAGTGTTGGTAAAAGAACCACTGTGCTGGGGATTTAAAATAATAATGGCAGAAGACAAATTTGGAGATGGGTTGAAGCTAGATAATAGGATTTTGAGGTTCATAGATAGAAAAATTGTTTGGAAGATTTTAAGAAGGGGAGTAACATAATCTTTATCACTTTTAAAAAACAAGTCTGAGCCGGGTGCCAGTGGGTCATGCCTGTAATCCTAGCTGCTCAGGAGGCTGGGATCTGAGGACTAGGTTCAAAGGCAGGAACCTCAACTCCAGTAAACTAGTCAAAAAATCTGAAAGTGGCATTGTGGCTCAAGTGGTAGAGCTCATTTCTTGAGCAAAAGAAGCACAGAGATGGAGTCCAGACCCAGAGTTCAAGCCCCAGACCAGCCACCACCCCCCCAAAAAAAAATCAAGTCTAGCTCTTTCAGAAAATGACCAAACTAGGAAAAGAAAGTATGAAGCTCCTGAAGTAGGTCCAAGCAATAGATGGATGCTTGGGGATACAATGATTGAAGAAAAGGCAGTGGCAACCATGGAGTTTGAGATATGCTTTAAAACAGGGCTAACAATATGTGGACATTTTTTCCCGTATGCACAGACTAGATTATACTGCAGTAATAAAGAACCCTCTAGGCTCAGTGTCATAAAAGAGCAAAGATTTGTCATTCACAAGATTATCTATCTGAGTCTACAGAGGACACTGGATTAGTCAGATCTGCCATATAAAATATCATTTATTGTATGACAGGGAAATGCAGTTCTTTTGTCGAAACCCGTTATATTTCCTTTTTCAGAGAAAGGTACCCAAAGACATTGTTCCAGGAGACAAGAAAACACAATTCTTTCATATGTTTAGAATAGGAAAATTGAGTATCAGATACTAGTAGTGATACTGTTGTTAAAGTGAACCTGATATGGCATATGACAAAAAAAAGCACCAAAAAAAAAAACTGAGTGTTTTCAAACTGTATCCGGGGTAAATGTTGGTGCATTGACACGAAGAGGAAAACTGTTGTAGAAGCATGTTCACATAAAAAAGAAAATAAGAATTATGCTACTTCTAGTTATGTCTCTTATGATTCTATTTATACAATGAAGATTTCAAAAAGACATGCTGGCTATTTGAGCTCAAAGTTCAATATAAAAGAGACAAAGACAGTAATGGTGAAATTGAGTAGTTCATCACAACATTAATTTAGGTGGAGGTTTACTTTGATATTACTTGAAATGAATAGGAATATATGTCTGTGTATGTGTATACATATAAATAAGGATATAATATATTCTTTAAGCCAGCTTAAAGAAGAATATATATAAATTAGATATATATATATATATATATGTATAGTGTATGTGTGTGTGTGTGTGTGTGTGTGTGTGTGTGTATGTATGTGTGTCTTGTAGTTTAAGAAACTGATCTACATCAAGGTCTCTTAAGGATCCTGGAATCCCTAACTATACAAAACAATAATCTCTCTCTTTCTTTGTGTGTCTTTCCTTCTCCCTCTCTTGTTCTCTCCTTCTTTCCCTCTCCCTCTACTTCTCTCCCTCTCACTCCATATTTATATTATTATTAATATTAGTTACAATAATATTAATATTTTGTGCATTATTCCCTAAAGCTATTCACCAGTTTACACATGATTTTATCATGACTGTCCATTTATGAGTCAATAATTTGTGTTTGAGTGAAGGCCAGCATTGAGTTTGGTGGGTAATGTTGTATGTTCTTGGACTCTAACTTAATCAGATCCTTAAAGTTTTCCTTTTGAAATATGTAAAATTAACATGCTATACGTCTTCCATTAATGTCCATAGTTCTCTTAGCTAAGATAGTATATGATTTAATGATGCACAGTATATGATTCAATGATGTTTAACTTCCACACACCACAAATAATGTCATATAATAGTGAGTGTTCACATTGCACCATTTACTTATCCTTTGTTTCCTATACTATTAGTAGTAGACACATTTTATTACCCCAACACAATCGTTGATTCGTTTCTCTATAGTTTTGCAATTCACTGCCAGCCAGTGTGGACAGACGCTTCCATACCCTGCCTTGGAATCATTGAGACTGACTAGGAAAATCAAGTTTTATCTTCTACTTTATTATAAAAACAGACAAGCAAAACAAGGGGCTGTTACGGAAATGAACAGTGGAAATGTGGCCCAGACTTCTAACTTGGGGTGGCTGCTTCATGTTATCATACACAGTTTCATGCATTCCTCATTTTTCATGCAATCTAAAAATATCATTTCACAAATACATTGATTTTCTCCACTCCACAGCTACCCTATTCATATCTGGAAGTTGGCCCAAGAAATGATTTTTTTTTACAATGCCTGTTCTATGGTCCTACTCCAGGGACTCATAAGGAATTTGGCTATTGATCTCCAGAGCAATATACATATTTTTAATTTATTTTTCTTATAGAAAGCAGAACAGAATGCCTTTGACCTTTCAAAGCTACCAATGGCCTGGTACTAGAATGCATTTATAAGTTATTGAGGACATACTCAGTATTTAAAATTCCCCAAAGGAACAGGCATCGTACAATGTACAACATGTCTGTTAAGTCTTCCATGCATGTTAAGTCTTCTTAGGACTTAAGGCACCTGTGTATGAATACTGTGAGCTGAAAGATCAGTAGATTTCCAGGAAACTGAAATGTGGGAACCTGTGGGTCCTACATGCAGTCTCATGAAGGAAAACTGAAGCCCTTTCCCCACCTCCCCTTCCTAGTTATAAAGTAGCAGACAGACAGATGCTTAGCGTTCAGTGAGGCTGCTGTGAACCCTATGTGCAGTCAAGCAGATAGGAGACCGCATTTTAGCTAGAGCCTAACCTTAGTTTCATCTCTGCAGCCTGTGGGGGCACTGAATCTTCCCCATTCAGTTATCTATGAGAATTTCCTAACTTCCAATCTTACCGGCACCTCTCTCCCCAACACATGGATTGTAATATTCTGGTATATAGGGAACTTCATGTGTACCTACCTAGATTTGAGAATCACTAGGTGGGGGGAACTCCCAACTCTGCATTTCCAATACTCGTCAATGTTTTCTTGTGGAGGAGAAAAAAATGAATTTTCTTTTACTGTGTTTAGAATTTAGGTTTCTGCCTATCATATGATTTTTTTTTTCAGTTGTGGGGCTTTAACTCTGGGCCTGGGTGCTGTCCCTGAGCTTCTCAGCTCAAGGCTAGCACTCTACCACTTGGCCACAGCGCCACTTCCAGTTTTCTAGCGGTTAATTGGAGATAAGAGTCTCACAGACTTTCCTGCCCAAGATGCCTTTGAACTTCAATCCTCAGATCTCAGCCTCCTGAGTAGCTAGGATTACAGGCATGAGCCTCTGGCGCCTGGCTCAAATGATTTTTTTAAACTGTGTTTTTTGGTTGTTTTTTTTTTTTGTGCATAAACAGATTGTTGTTCAACATGTTAAATATCTATTTGCCATTTGAATTGTTTATGTCTTCTGAGGGAAACAGAACCTGTGCAATTGCTGTTTGTCCCTTTAAGTAGAATTCTTTCAGATGTGTCTGAGTATGCTGATATGTTGTGTGTACGTGGTAGTATCAGTTTGAAAATCTCCATATCCATGGTTCACTTCTAGCTGAGCTCGCAGTCCTTACTCAGTGTCATCTAGACCTCAGAGTTAATCAGCAGTAGCCTAAGATCTACACTGGCTTGGGGTCATCATGGGTGTCCTTTGCAAATAAAGACAATGCTTTCTAATCCACAGTCATGTTTAGCCCTGTCACCCTCTGCTGCCTTCCAACATTCAGATACATAACCCACACATTATTAGAAAGCTGAACAGGTTCCTTTGCGCAGCAAAGAGAATTAGAGACCCACTGAAGAAATGCACAATCATCCTCCTGAGCATGGCTTTTGTGCTAATTTAACAAGGTGGAGGACATGGTCACTTGTTTTCTCATTATGGACCTGAAAGGAGTCATTGCACTTTAGCATCTGATACCAAGACTATTTTTTCCCCTTCTTGGCAGACGCCTTTGAACATATGCTGTGTTAAAAACTCATTTGTCACTTTTGTTTCTAGATCATATTATGGATCAGAAAAAAAAAACATTTGGGTCCAGCCCTATGTCACTGACATGAAACTTTTTAAGATTTTTATGGCTCTTAACAAGGGGATTTAAATAAAATGTGAAATGATGCTTACATTTGTGATGGGAAAATTATACCCGCCACACCAAGTTTCAGTTCCTTTGGACAGTTATTTATAGAAATAAACAAAGAAAAATGTTATTTTCTTCCAATTACTCAATGCAAGGCATGGCTAGCAATCAGAGACCTAATGAAATACTCAGTGTCCTCCTTTAGCAATGTCTTTTTATGCCCACACTCCTCATTGAGTATCTGTGCAGGCTTTACTTCATGCTGCAACCTAAGGTTGAAATAATATGCATTTGGACAAATAAACCCCATCTTTGAAATATTCACATCCTGTGCTGGAATGTGATTGTCATCATCATCATCATCATCATCATCATCATCATCATCATCATCATCCCAATATGCCACTCTACAAATGTATCCAGTGACTAGCCCAAGCAGGATCTTTAGGTAAATGTCATGATGCTCATAGGCTGTGACATAATTGAGGAAAATTATTCCCAGAACCTGCAGATATGCCAAGTTGCTTTTACTCTTCAAGATCTCTGGTGACTTGCAAACATTTTATGTTTTCCTTCCCCATTTCATCCTCTTTTCTTCCTTCCTTCTTCCTTTCTCCCTCCTTCCCTCCTTTACTTCTTCCTTTCTTTCCTTCCTCCCTCTAGCTTTTCCTCCCTACTCCCTCCCACTTTCTTTACGTACACACATAATACCTCCCCACTCTCAAACTACTGTGCTGAGATTTGTCAGAAGCAGATATATTGATAATCTGAAATAATTTTATCTCTTTCTCATTTTATTCTAAATTCTCTCATGGTTAGCAGGAAAACCAGGCCCCAAAGGTTCTTCTTACCTCTGGTGGGATTGTTTGATGTAAGAGCTTCTGAGAGGATGACTCCACTTACACTTGCAGCATTATACTGCCTTAGCATCTACCCTTAATACACATGCCTGAAGTCTTAGAGGTAGAAATTAAACTATTTTGATTTTCCTACATGTTTTCAAACCTCCCTTTTCTTCTCAACAAGAGCCACAATAGATGCCATACTATACTTTTGCTGCTTCAGTGAACATTTGTTAGCCAGTGTGCCTAGCAGAGAAAGGACTTGGATCAGAAACTTTCAGGCCAACCATCCTCTTCACTATTTTTATTCTTTGTGGAGAGCTCTTCTAGCCCTAATTGTTTTTTACTCTACAAGTAGGGAATGTCTAGATATCAAGACTCCAAGGTACTCTAGTCACACCAACCTATAGCCCTCTGTACATTAGAACAACTCACGCTCTTCTATACTTCCATGTGATGGGCACACATCATCTTCTGCTGGCCCTCTTTAACCCAGCCTTGTGTCCTTTGCAGCCCCATTACTTTCAGATAAACAGAATAGAGTCCAGTATATTCTAGAGAGAACACTTAAAGAATTACTATGTTGGGAGGGCATTCTATTTAAATGGGTGAAATAGAATCATGTATGAATCTGAAGCTTCTAGACAGAAAAGAACTAACCAGGGAATGGAAAATATTTAATCTGGCTCCTGCTGATGCTGTTTTAGAGCCTGTGCTTGGCTTTATACAACATGCTCTTACATAGTCAGTATATTCCCTTCAAGGTAGACATTTTTGTCTTTCATTTTACAGTTTAGGTAAATTCAAGGTGAAGGACATTTCTGAAGGTAAATAGTTGGCACTTTCATGTTCTACTACAAGCCTATTTCTGTGGCCAGTAGTGATCTTTGCAGAATTGAGCACCTAATCCAGACAGCCATATAGGGGCACAGTGCCCCAGACTGGTTGGTTAGCATCTTACACTGGAATTTTCTTGCTTGGATTTGAAAACAAAGAACAGTGAAGCTAAGAGGTCTGAGGCGAAGAGCTCCCAAATGCTATCCTCCTTAACATCCACAGAGGGTCCTACTTTTGGGAGATAATTTGCTGAAGCTGTCAGAGATTATTGACTAGCTGATTGGGTACTGAAATCCAGTATGTGGGCCTCCATGATCAGGCAAAATTGAGGACATGTAGTAAATTTAGCAAATGGGATAGTTACCTTTCACTGCGTATAAAAACACAAGGTAATGATTCTCAACTAGATAAACAGAAAGACTGGCAATCATCAGAGGATTTTTTTGCCCACAAGTACATGTTATAATTATGCATTGTCTTTCAAGATACCCTGGCTACATCAAACTACTGCTATTAAATTATTTAAGTTTTTTTATTGTGAGAATACTGTAGAGAGGGGTTACAGTTACATGAGCAAGGTAATGAGTACATTTCTTTCAAGCATTGTTGCCTCCTCCTTTGTTTTCCCCTACCATCCCTTCCCTCCCACCTCCATAACTACACTCCCCCCTATTAAATTATTTTAATAGTTATTTAATATTATTAACACATATGATTGTAGAAAGTAATGGAAATAATAATACTTTTCAACATATAGATAATGCATTGATTGTGTTCACCTCCCTTCCTTCTACCCTTCCCCTCCCATTCCTGTTCCACCTACACACTTCCAAGACTTTCTTTGTCCCTTTTCTTTCAGTCAGCTGCTGTTTTTGATGGAATACTCAGTGTCCTTCAAATATATTGCACTTGAAAATTATTTAAATGGCACTGTACTCATTACTAAGATAGAGAGTTTTTAAAAATATTATTATTGTAAAGATATTATATAGAGGGGTTACATACAGTTACATGGGTAAAGTAATGAGTACATTTGCTATGGAGCATTGTTACCCCCTCCTTTGTTTTTCCCCTACCATCCCTTCCCTCCCCACCTCCCAAACTTTTAAAGTTTGTTTTCAACATAGTGTCTTGTACATCTCATTGTTACAATGGGTCAGCCTATATGCTTGTTTCAGCATTTTATTTCTCTTCCCCTCCCCAAATTAGAAAAATGTATATACAAGATGCAGGGCACCAGAATCAAATACATTGAGAAAACAGGGGTTATACCAAAGAAAGAAAAAAAATCACATAGTACATTAAAAACAACAGCAACAAAGAAAAAATTCTTGTGTCTATATCTTGAGGCTCATATTGCTTAGCTTCATCTTATATGGTCATAAGTATATAGCTTTTGACATTTTCTGCTTGTCTGGTAAGATTATCCTAGACATATACTAGTTACTGGAAATAAGAGAAACCAGGGGATCTATGTTTCTTTGGATCTGGCTTACTTCACTTAATATAATTTTTTCCAAGTCAGAGTTTTTACAAGTTGCATCTCTTAAGACTTTTATATGAGAGCCAAACCAAATGCTGTTAATTAACAAATACTTTCTGATAGCTATACCTTGCTTCTTAGAGGTCAAAAAAGAGATTTTAATTGAAGTCAGTACTGAGTAGAGACAATAAGGAACCATGAGACAGTTAAAGTAGACATGTCCTATAATTGAACTTTAATATACAGCTTTGAAAAAGAGAAGAGGAGATTTACTCACATGACATGTCCAGGTTTGGTATTGTATTCAAAAGAGAAGGTCCTCCCTTTGAGAGATTTTTTTTAATTTTTTTTATTGTGAAAATACTGTGCAGAGGGGTTACAATTACATAGGCAAGATAGTGAGTACATTTCTTATCAATCATTGCAGCCTCCTCCTTTGTTTACCCTTCCCATCCCTTTCCATCCTCCCTCCCCCCCAATCCTCCCCGCCCCCAAGTTGTAAAGTTCGTTTTTGACATTACAACTTGTATTTCTCATTGTTGCAACAGGTCCACCTGTATCCTTATTTAAACAACTTGTTTTTCCCCTTCCCCTCCACAAATTATACCAACATCAAATACAGTGAAAGCAGGGGTTATACTGTGGGGGAGGGACATACAAAGCAACAAAGAAATAATGTTATAATTGCGTTAGAAACAAATGCATGAAAGAAAAAAACATTTAAAATACATATCTTAGGGTTCATTTTCCTAATATCACCTTATCTGACCTTTTCTGCTTGACTCATCTTCCCTGCACTCCCTTTGAGAGATTTGCTGATGAAATCCATAAGGTAATGGGACAGCTTGCAGTATCATATGCATAAGAATACTGATATGGGGGATTTAATTTTTTGAGTTCCAAGTATATTTTAGATAGGAGACCCTTGTCCGTTGTATGGCTAGTGAAGACCTCCCAATCCGTGGGCTTTCTATTGATCTTGCTAGCTATGTCCTTTGCCATGCAGAAGTGCTGCAATTTCATGCAATCCCATTTGTCCAACCTTTCTTTGATTTGTTGTGTTTCTGGGTCTCTATTAAGAAAATTTTGGCCTGTGCCAGGGAGACCTAGGGATTCTCCTATTTTCAGAGTGTTTGCTCTGACTCCGAGGTCTTTGATACATTTGGAGTTGATTCTGGTGTAGGGTGATATGTAAGGATCTAGCTTTAGTTTTCTACAAGTGGTTAACCAATTTTGCCAGCACCATTTACTGAAGAGGCTGTCTTTCTTCCATTCTATTTTTTTAGCTCCCTTATTGAAGATTAGATGGCTATAGGTCTGTAGGTTCATTTCTGGGATTTCAATTCTATTCCTTTGTTCCTGGGGTCTGACGTTCTTGTGCCAGTACCAAGCTGTTTTGATTACTATGGCTTTATAGTAAAGTTTGAAATTTGATATTGATATTCCTCCAGCACTGTTCTTTCTGTTGAGGATCATTTTTGCTATTCGGGGTCTTTTATTGTTCCATATGAATTTTTGGATTGCCTCTTCTATTTCCTTGAAGAATGAGGTTGGAATATTGATAGGCATCACATTGAATTTGTAGATAGCCTTGGGAAGTATTGCCATTTTCACGATGTTGATCTTTCCAATCCAGGAGTATGGGAGTTTTTGCCACTTTCCAAGTTCTGTTTGGATTTCCTTTTTCAGGTTTTTAAAGTTTTCATCATAGAGGTCCTTCACTTCTTTGGTTAACTGAATTCCTAGGTATTTTATTTTTTGTGGGGCTATTCCGAATGGAGTTGCTTTCCTGATATCAGCCACACTTTTCTCATTGTTGGCATACAGAAAAGCCATTGATTTTTGAGGGTTAATTTTACATCCTGCTACTTTGCCAAAGTTTTGAATCACCTTGAGTAATTTGGGAGCAGAGTCCATGGGATTCTTTAAATACAAGATCAAATTAAATCCCCCAAAAACAAATCTTCAAAGAAACAACTGCCCAATAAATAAGTGGGCTAAAGACTTAACATCTCTGAAGAGGAAAGAAGGATAGCCAATAGACACATGAAGAAATGTTCAACCTCTCTAGCCATAAAAGAAATGCTAATCAAAATAACATTGAGATACCACCTCACCCCAGTTAGAATAGCTATAATCAAGAACTCTAATAACAACAGATGCTGGAGGAGATGTTGACAGAAAGGAACCTTACTGCATTGTTGGTGGGAGTGTAAACTTGTTCAACCACTTTCGAAAGCACTATGGAGGTTCCTCAAAAGACTCCACATAGAGCTCCCCTATGACCCAGCAATCCCACTTTTGGGCATTTACCCAAATGGTTACATACAAGACCACACTAAAGCTACCAGCATGACTATGTTTATTGCAGCATTATTTACCTTAGCTAAGATATGGAACCAACCCAGATGCCCCTCAGTAGATGAATGGATTAAGAAAATGTGGTATATATACACAATGGAATTCTATGCCTCCATCAAAAGAATAGCATTGCCCCATTTGTTAGGAAATGGAAAGACTTGGAAATGATTATATTACATTAAGTGAAGTAAGCCAGGCCCAAAGAAACATAAGTCCCATGGTTTCTCTTATTTGCAATAACTAGTATATGTCTGAGTCAAGCAGAAAAGGTCAGATAAGCTGATGTTAGGGGAATAAACCCCAAGATAAGTATTCAAATGGTTTTTTTGTTTTTTTTTTTTCTTTCATGCAGTTGTTTCTAACGTATTTATAAGATGATTTCTTTGTTGCTTTGTATGTCCCTCCCCCACAGTATAGCCCCTGCTTTCACTCTATTTGATGTTGGTATAATTTGTGGAAGGGAAGGGAAAAAAGAAATTGTTTAATAGAGATACAGGTGGACCCATTGCAACAATGAGATTTACACGTCGTTATATCGAAAAACGAACTTTACAACTTTGGTGGGGGGTGGGGGGAGGATCGGGTGGGGGGAGGGAGAGAGTATGAGAAGGAATGGGAAGGGGAAACAAAGACCAGGCAACAATGCTTGATATGAAATGCACTTGTTATCTTGCCCATGTAATTGTAACTCCTATGTATGGTATTTTCACAAAAAGAAAGAAAGAAAGAAAGAAAGAAAGAAAGAAAGAAAGAAAGAAAGAAAGAAAGAAAGAAAGAAAGAAAGAAAGAAAGAAAGAAAGAAAGAAAGAAAGAAAGAGAGAGAAGAAAGAAAGAAAGAAAGAAAGAAAGAAAGAAAGAAAGAAAAGAAAGAGAGAGAGAGAGAAAGAAAGAAAGAAAGAAAGAAAGAAAGAAAGAAAGAAAGAAAGAAAGAAAGAAAGAAAGAAAGAAAGAAAATGGAAAAGCAAGTGTGGAAGAGCACCTGCCTAGTACGTATAAGGTCCAGAGCTCAAACTCTAACACACGTATGTGTATGTGTGTGTGTGTGTGTGTGTGTGTGTGTGTGTGTGTGTGTGTATACACATATATATGTAAAAAAAAGAATACTGATATGAAAGAAGCTCAGATACTCTTCCATGCTCCACCATGGAAATGGTGCCCCTTAGAAGTGGGAAGAGTAGAGTGAGATTTATATATCCACCATTGGTTTATCTTATTCAAAAGATGAAGTCTGATGTACAAACTAGATTAGATCTAAAGTGTAAAAAATGAGTTCTAGTCATATTCCTCTTCTTTCTTAAATAGCTTTGGAATTCAGCTCCAACCTGTCTGGACTGTTTTGCCATCTATAAAATAGGGAATATGGGTCATATCCTTTCCAGTTTCAGGAGGATAGCTATATACTATAGCTATATACCATAGATATCTTCTGAAGAAGGTCAGTGATTTGTCAATATTCATATCTTTGTCTGTGTCTGTGTCATCACATCATAGCATGATCTGACCAAGAGAAACTGCACTCTTAATTTTCCAAGCACACTCAGGTAACATCCAGAGATACTTACCCTTGCTGTGAGTATGCCTTAAAGGTGGTCAACAGCTCCCAGATGGTTGTATCTTTGGAGTTAATATTAGCAACCTTGACCTATTTAAGTGTAGGAGAGGAGGGTATCACATTTATTTCCTACACATGATCTGGATTATATGGTAGTTTTGAAATAGCCAATTTCTAAAGCTCCCCATGAAATTAGATGCAGTAATTATCCAAATGATGTGATATTTTTATAAATATAAAATAAACCTCTGAACATGTGGCTGGGTCTATATCAGACACATATAGAAACAACATGAAGAGCTCCTGGCGAAGGACATTCTTAGCAGTCACTTTTCTGAGTTTTTGGAAGCATGTGTCCTTGCTACTTCTAGGTAGGGAGAGAACAACCATTTCCTTATCCTGTACCTTAAGGATCATGCTGTTCTGCTTGAAGAAAAATCATCAACATATTTGTTACTACCATAGATCTCACCTGGAAGAGATTTTTTTCTTTAAAGGCACTTTCCAATTATAGAAAAAAAAATGAAATGATTTATCTTTGATAGACAGTATTCTTAGTCAGGAATCTTTTAGGAAGAAACTGTGGGCAAAGCTGGAGGTATTTCAATCACATCTGGGCAAAGAAGTGATTCCTATGAAGAACAGACTTGAGGAAGTCACAAAAACATTCCTTCTTTCTACACCAAGAAATATATCTGGCCGAATGATTGCCCCTTTGGTCTCTTGAGCACAACAGCAAACATTCCAGGAAAATTTCACAAGCGTGGACCTATAGGCTTACCGTATTTGAGGATGTCACTGAGAGCTTGGTTTCAGAAGCACTTTCTAACACACTCCCTCTCCATCTGACAGGAGCACCTTCATTTCTTTTTATGGACCCATTTGGAAGTCCATAACCAAGAATCTGTTAGTGAAGAGAATATTCCTTTTGAACATAAAAATAAAAACAGGGAATATTGAAGGATTCATAGTTATAAATCCAGCTTACTAAAACCTGGTCAGAACAAAATATTCACATGTGTGATTACAAGTTTAAAGAATGCAGGCAAACAAAAGGAGCCCAAAACATCAACTTTAAACATGATTATCTTTTTTTTTTTTTTTTTTTTTTTTTGTCTGTCATGGTACTGAACTCTGGGCCTGGGCGCTGTCCCTCAGAACTTCAGCTCAGGCTAGCCCCCTACCACTTGAGCCACAGCGCCACTTCTGGCTTTTTTTCTGCTTATGTGGTGCCCCGGACCTCATGCATGCAAGACAACCACTTTACCACTCTTCCCTGCCCTTACACATGATTTTTAGCAAGGATTGTCACCATCTGGTTTGTCATCTACTGGGCACTCAGATCTGTGATGCTTAGTGGAGAAAAGGTGATAAGTATTTTTCTCTGTTATATAAAGTGACAGATAAATGAAAGGTGAGTTTAGGTGATGCAGTTTATTTTCCACAATAAATGTTTGAATGAGACAAGTAATATAAATTCATTTGTATACCAGTTGGTTCCAGTTGTTTCGTTTTTAAGCTTCTTATTCACTGATGTGATTCTATCAGGCAAAGAGTTTTGTTGTTTCTACATTGTTCCTAAATATAAGGGGTTAACTTTATCTTTAACTCAATGATGGCTTATGAAATTCATTAGCAATCTGTCCTAAAGCTGAATTTACTAGACTTCTTGAGACATGACATATCAGTTTAGTTTTCACCATAGTGACTTCTTAAAAGACCCATAAGAAAAATTTTGCCCAGGTTGGCTTTAAAATCTGAATATGACATAAAATAACTCTGCTGAATTCATTTTGCAATAAACATTGGCTGTTTCTAACCAGTAGATCTTACAGTGGGCTCTTTTCCCTGTAGTATTACATCTTGAAGTACTATACTAGCAGCCCAGCAGTTGCTAGGCTTATTGGTGAGCTACTGGCTTGGTAATAAGGAGATTCTGAGAGAGGTTACAACTGTTCTGGACCTATTCCTCATCTGTAAATAAGGTGAAAGTCACAAGGGAGAAATTACTAAATAGTGGGCCATACCTTGAAGCCACTGTATCATAATATTTGGGAAGATAATTTCTTGTATTTAAAATAAATTCTCTACCAACTTGTTGAGAATGATCATGCCAGTTGTTTTCAAGGATCTTTTCCAGGTAAAATACAGTAAGGCCAAAGCTCACGCTCATTATTTTCAGTGTGGAAAGGTACTCTGATATGAATTGACAAATACTTGAGCCAGATGCTATCAAAATAACAGGTTTCCAGATCAGTTACCTATTCCTGGAAATCACTAGTCAGCTTTTTGTGGTCCTTCCATGTACATATTAAAGACCATAAGCTCTCTTTTAGAAAGAATCTTAGTATATGTTCAATATCATACTAAGAGTAATCACTGTCTTCATGTAAGAGATGCACTTAATAACTTAGAGAACGATATCACAATATGGAATTGAATCATTCTTTAAGTAATCAGATTTAAATCTGTGGACAGATTTATAATAAAGCCAACAGGTCTATATGCTGGGCTTTGTCTAATTATATTGGGTCCTGGAAAGAAACTTCTGAGAGTAAAGTGTTCAGTCATGTGAAGCAAATTAATTCTCCCTGGATATGAAGACACCATTTAGCATGGTTGCAAGATGATTTTCCACTTGGTATCATGCTTGTTCTACCCACCTACCTGTGGATGAGCCCCTTGACATGAAGCCGGGTGACACAGAGGTTTGCAAAATCTACCACCACTTGCTTAATTACATTTTAAAGGTATTACATGTTGAAACCGTTTTAAGATTCAGTGCTGAAAATACTAACTACCTTCATAGTTTCTACAGTTCAGAATTTTCCTCTGAAAACAATTAGAGCCTGATGTGTGTGTGTTTGACAGTCCAAATTGAGCTACAAATGACCTGGGTGTGCTTCAGCTGAGCACAGGGCAGCTGAGGAATGTATTAAGTTGAGTAATCATCTCATCTGTTTTCCCCTTGGGTTCAGTGACATCTACAAAGTTCATTTTTCTAAAGAGTTTTTCTCTCTACAAATTTAAACTCAGGGGAAATGGGATCCATATGTTCCTGATTCATTTGCACTAACTCATCAAAACATTCTTTTCTCTATAAGTTATTAGATGTCTACAGAGGATTTCAACTGCTTTTTCCCCCCCTATAAGTTCCGTAAGCTTCTTTTGTGAAGAGACAGGAAATGGCCGGTTGCCAGCAATGAGGGAACCCCCAAATACTTACGTTTTGTTCAGAAAGGCAAAGGAAAATTGAACTCTTTGTGATTTAAGTAGTCAAGAAAGGATTTTCTTTGCAGAGTGAGGATAAATGTATTCTCTGAAAGTGTGTTATTAGATTTATTAAATGTGTGATTAAAGGAATTCTGTGAGGTTATTACAGCAGGAAAATTAATGATCACTGTATTCAGGAACATGCACGTGTGTGTACATGAGTGCACACACATATGTACTTATCTATGAAGTCAATTTTTATCTGTGAAATTCAAAAGTTGTTGGTTTGCCCAATGATTTAGATCCTTAATCCAGTTAAACATAAAACATTTTTCAGTGTATAGCAGAGGTTTTGTCTGGGAATATGTTCATGTATGTGTATATGCACATATGTATGAAAAGGACTAGAGACAGAGAGAGACAGAAACAGACTCTATATCTGCTGCTTTGCGCACTTATTCTGAAAAAAATTTCAAAATTACTATTTGAAGACTCTAATGTGTCATCTAGCTACCTTAAAAATAAAACTTTCCGGCCACTAACAATAGGCATAGATATTTGGATTTGAAAGCAAAACCAACTTTTGCTTTATCTTTCATGACCTAGAAATGCATAAATATAAAGATGTCATAAATATTGAAGTATTAAATCTTACCTTTGTCCAAGCACCTCACTTGGATATTTCATTTAGTTATCACAAAAAATTACCTGAGAGTTATTATAATTATTTCCCCTTGTGGATAGGACAGTCAGACTAAATATTGAATAGAAAACCTGAAAATTCACAGTGCAAATAAATGGCAATTGGGATTTTAACTGAGAAGCCCAAGTTCATGAGAGAAGAAGGATGATAGATGGCTGACATACATACTCTTTTGTATATCCAAAGCCCAGAAAACAAACCTCGTGTTACATGAGTATAAGAAGAAATGGAAAAGATAGTAAACTAAGGTAGGGCCTTACTAAAGGGACAGATAATATCTACATGAAAGAAAAAGACTGAACTCTAAACATAACAAAGGGAAAACCTTATTCAAAAGGGATCCCAGAATTGCCATAGGCAGATCTGCCTTGTCCATATCACCCAATTAAGTGAACCAGCAAGCTAACAGGCTTAACCAGGTTCAATCCAGTGGACCCCCATACAGGCTAGTACTTGGAAACAAATACAACCCCAAAGGAAGTTTTCTACTCAGCAGGCTAATTGAAGGGCCCAGTACTTGACGCAGACCCATTATAAGAGAGTGAAACTTTGTGAACTTTCCTATAACTGGTTACTGCTGAGAACCAATACCCAACCAATCCCAGTGTGTGGATTTGGCTACAAGCTGATTAAAGACCCCTATACATAGCCACAGATTGGTCATTGGTTGAAGCCACTTGACATCTGGGTCTCTATCTGGAAACAAAGGAAGGACACAGGAATGAGTGAACCACTGGCTAGAGTTCAGCAACTAGGTCTTCTCTCCAAGATAATAGAAGGGCATAAAAACAAATGAGTTGACTAGAATTACTGAGTTAATGGTAGGGGAAAAACAAAGGAGGAGGCAACAATGCTGAATAGGAAATGTACTCTTTACCTTGCTCATGTAACTGTAACCCCTCTGTACAGCATTTTTCAATAAAAAAGTATAAAAAATAAAAAATTAATCTATTATCTCCTTTCTATATTGTTATTTTTCAATACCGTTTCTTCTCACGTTTTCTATCTCTCGCTTACAAACTATTTTACCATCGCTTATTCCACCTCCTCTAAATATTTTTAATTTTTCCTTCCCTTTGGTATCTCTAAAAGTAGCCACATTCTCCAAAATAGTTGAACTGTGTTCCTACACAATGGTAATGTATTTATTTGTGGTCTTCACACTTTATTCTCCATATTTTCCCTTACTTCCTTACTAGCTTTTACTGTCTAATTTTTAACTAATTTTAATTTTTATTCTTTTAACCCACCTACTAGGTAAAAATTAGGGATTAAAAATAAATGCTGAGAGATACTAATAGGCCAACAGACAGGTCATCCAGACAAAAAAAAAATCAGCAAAGAAACCTCACAATTAGATGAAATTTAGACCAGTGGATTTGAGGGACATCTACAGAATTATTCATCCCAGTATTGACCAACATATTTTCAGCAGCTCAAAGCTCATATTTTAGGATAAAAATCTTAGCAGATACAAGAAAATTGAAATAACTCTTTGTATTCTATCAGATCATAAGTAAAACTAGGACTCAAAGGTAAAAGAAAATATAGAAAGAGTTTAAAATCCTGAAAACTGAACAACTCAGTTTTGGGTGACTAGTTGTCATTGAAGAAATTGCAGGAGAAATTTAAAAGCTCCTGGAATCTAATGAAAATGGATATATAATGTACTATATTTTTTAGGTTGCAATAAAAGGCATTGCCAAGAGGAAAGTTGAAAGCTGTGATCACGACCAACAAAAACTAAACAGATATCTCAAATCAGTATTATAAAAAAAAAAGCTCCTAGAAAAACAAGAATAAGCCAACCCCCAAATTGGCAGATGGAAAGTAGTAATAAAGATTAGAGAAGAGATCAATGAAATAATTATTGCAAAAAAACCTATGCAGTGAATTGATAAAACAAAAATTTGTATATTTGAAAAAAATGTGTGATAGATAACCTTTAGCCAAGGAGAAGACTCATACTAATGAAATTAGGGGATGGAAAGGGGTATCACAACAAATATCAGTGAAAACTAGAGGAATATGAAAATTCGACCTATATTCAAATAAACAGGAAAATCTAGAAGAAATAAATGTATCTATTTCAGCTTTTTAAAATTTATCTCTATATCTACTTCACCTACCAAAGTTGAACTAAGAGGACATAAACCACTTCAAGAGACCTATTACCGGCACTATGGTTATAGAATTAACAGAGTCTCCCAAAACTTATGACTATATGGATTTACTACCAGGTCTTCCATCTCTTCCTTTCTACCTCCCTTTTCCTCCCTTTTTTCCTCTCCTTATGCCTAGGAAAGCTTTTAATTTATGAAAGAGAACACCTCAATATTAAAGATCACACAGCCATGGGGTGAGAGCTGATGCAGACGTACCCAGCAAACTGGGGGTTGGAGAAACACTGGGTAGGGGGAAGAGCCAAGGAAGGTGCTTGGTGTTTCCATATTTAAATGGAAGAACAAACCATGGGCTGAAGTTGCTTCTGCTGGCCATGAAATCAAATACTCTTCCTTCTTTCTTGACTGGGAGATTTGAGCAGTACTCAACAACTGTGTGGTCCTTGGGGGAACCTTTACAATTACTTTCAAGGCGAATTTTAATAGTTCTTCCCATCATGGTTGCAGCCCCAAACACAGTTGTAATCAGCAGTTCCTGTGACTTTTTCACAGTGCAAATAACAACGATTTCCCATCATGTGAGAATACCAAAAAAATTAAATAGTACTTATGGACTAGACATGGTGGTACACACCTGTAATCACAGCTACTCAGAAAGTAGAGGTATGTGTACCTCCATCCAAGATCTGTGAGGGCAAAAATGTAAGACCCTTTCTGCAAAAATAAAAAAAGCATACAATATCCATGGAAGAAAAAAAGAGAAAAACAATGAAAATAGCTTACAAGAAGTAAGCACAAATTGTTTGTAATCTGGCTCAAATTGCTTGCTTAGTGAGCACAGGCCATGAGTTCAACCCTTTATTATCACCTCCAAAGGAAAACAGACAAGCACAGTGTATGCTCATGGCGGCTTCACATTATGAGAACCTACTGTGAGAAAGCGTTTTAATGTAATTATAAGAACCACACCTATTCCCATAGCACTCATTGTTTCTTTGTACCTCTTTTCCCTCCATCAAATGGTTTCTGATCCTTTGATTTTTTAATCATTTAATAACTGTTCCAACAAAGGTCCACAGGATCTACTCAATTGTGAAAGGAGTTCATGTTACCCAAAATAAGTTTCTCTGGGTGCACTGCATACTGCTTTTCCCATGCTCATTTTCCTCTAGCTTCACAGGACAATTTGAATCCACCCATTACCTTTATGCTTAATGCTTTTCCTACAAAGAAGGCACTTCCTGAAGCTCTGCTCAAATAGCTTCTCATTATTCAGGTCTCATCTCCAAATCACCTCTTCAGAGTGACTGCCTCCTGTACCCTATACAGGGAAGACCTACCCTCATTTACTTTCCATCACTTCACTATTTATATTGGCACAAAATCCATCACTACTTGAAATGTGCATGCTTATTGGTTTATTGGTTGTTATGTCTGAATTGGAGTGGCATCTCTATTGGAGCAAGGACTCAAATGGATTATTTCCATATCCTGAGAGCATTGAGCAAAGTCAGGAATATAGTGAGCACAATAAATGTTTTCTGAATAAAAAATGATATTGCAGGGAGAGTGAAGAGGATGTAGAAAATGATTTAGATTGGGGAGTGTTTACTGTAAAGTCTGACAGAAAGGCCAGAAGGGCCCATTGGCCTCCTGCCTTCCCCTGTTTCTTCCGCAGGAATAACACAAGCTCAGTGTGAGCCTTTTTGATCAGTGCAGAAAATACATTTTGAAGGATTCATTGATCTTAACAGCCAAGCCTTAAAAAATGCTAATGGAACAGGTTGCTTAGCTATTTCTCTTTGCCTTCTCTTCTACGTTTTTTTTTTTTTTTAAATCCACTAACGATGAGCAGACACTATTTAAATACTAGGCAGGTGCAAACCATCAAAACCCTGGATTAATAGAGCTGATGGCAAACATTCTTTCTGTAGGCACACACGATAAAACTAGATTCTTGACAGAAGTTGTAGCATACGATTTTGGGTACTCAAAGAGCATGCTTTATGAGAGAGAAAAAAAAAAAATGGTAATGGGTTCACTGCTGCCAGAATACAGAGTCTTGACACACAGTTTGAGATGTCTGAATCTGACATTTAATAGCTGAGATGATAGTGGCCAAATACTTCGCGAGGTCAAATTCATGCAGAGTTCCTGAAAAGGTGAGAAATCGCTGAGATCTGTAATGACAAAGCTGATGGGAAGATTGATGAAATAGTGGTGGCAACAGGACAAGCCTCCAAAATAGCTTGCGAATGATTTATTCTTGTGACAGCAGAGCCAATTGACAATAGCAGAGTGCTAATTAAATACCAACCACTGGGAAAATACCATAAATTTCTGTTAGCTCTGTGTTGGCAATTTTGTACTTTTAAGCAGGAGCCAGGTTATTTTCTAATAAGCGTTTCTTTTGAGACTTAAATTTTATGTGTCCTCATTCCTTTTTTTTTCTTTTTTTCACTATTTGCAGAGTATGTTTCCATTTTTATTAACCACAAAAAAAAAAAAAAGAAAAGGAAAAGGAAAGGCAAAAGAAAAAAGTGTTGTGAGAGAAAAACTGATGAAAGAGGAAGCTGGAAGTATCTTAATAGCATTAGCTAAGAAAGGCTCCCTTCCATTCCTTTCAACTTCCTGGCTATTCAGGGTGGTCAAATAACCACCATTTATTAAGAACTCACTTGGAAAAAATTATATTAAGTGAAGTAAGCCAGGCCCAAAGAAACATAGGTTCTATGGTTTCCCGTATTTGCAATAACTAGTATATGTCTGAGTCAAGCAGAAAAGGTCAGATAAGGTGATGTTAGGGAAATGAACCTCAAGATAAGGATTCAAATGTTTTTTTTTTTTCTTTCTTGCAATTGTTTCTAACATATTTATAAGATGATTTCTTTGTTGCTTTGTATGTCCCTCCCCCATGGTATAAACCCTGCTTTCATTGTATTTGTTGTTGGTATAATTTGTGGAGGGGAAGGGCAAAAACAAACCATTTAAATATGGATACAGGTGGACCCACTGCAACAATGAGATGTACAAGTCGTTATGTCGAAAACGAACTTTACAACTTTGGCTGGGTGGGGGGAGGAAGGGGATGGGAAGGGATGGGAAGGGGAAACAAAGGAGGTGGCAACAATGCTTGATAAGAAATGTACTCATTATCTTGCCCATGTAAGGTATTTTCACAATAAAGAATAATAAAAATAACTCATCACAAGGTGGGCATTTTGATAAGTGTTTAGTATGAATTAATTTAGTTGCTATGAGTGGGCCACTGTGCTAAGTATGAGCCCTCACTGCAACACTAAGACATAGAAACATGTTTGTTTGTTTTTTGTATGTTTTTGTTTTTTGTTTTGCCTGTCCTGGGGCAACTTGGCGCCTGGGCATGGTCCCTAAGCTTCTTTTGCTCAAGGCTAACACTGGTAGAGTGTTGGGTAACAGCAGCACTTCCATTTTTTTTTTCCATTTATGTGGCACTGAATACTCAAATCCTGGGCTTCATACAGGGTAGGCAAGCCTCTACCAAGTGCTACCACTAAGTGCATGCCCAGTCCCTTTTGGAGGTTTTCATAAATAAGTAATCAGAGGCAGGTAAGGAACTAAGTACTCCTGTGGATTATGCTGTCTTGTTTTAATGTATGAGTAATTCCATAAAACAGTTTTCAAAGCAGCTTAACATGTGAGAGCTGCCTATTAGAATTATATTTTACCAAGAGATACAATGGATGTAAGGGAAACTTGCTAAGTAAATACGCACTATATTTATATGAACACTTATCCCCCATGATGAAAAGGGGAAGAGGAGTCTTGACTCATTATGACCTCAATTTGGAAAGCAGCTATCATGGGCTAGAAGAATAAGGCATTCTGTGCTTAAGAAAGTTGGGCTCTTGTTATCCTCTTTCTTATTTGCCCTAGGTTGGAGAGAGGCAGGGGTTAAAGAATAGTTTGGTAGAGGTTGAGGAAGCTTAGAAATTAGGGTGATCTCTACAATAATCCCACAACCTGGAACACATATAGCTAGCTAGTTGCGTAGTAAACCTATAAAGCTCTGGAGGCAAAGCTGAGGAGAAGCCTCCATCTCTATGCAGCACAGAGGAGGAGTGACAGGAAGTACTGAAACAGAAAGGAACACTCAACCTCCCACCACCAAAAAAAAAAGTAGATGAAGACAATAGATAACATGAAAATTAAAACCATTAGTAACTTTTAAGAAGGTGCATGTTTCTTTAAACAGCTTGAGTGTGTGACAATGAACTATGTTCTTGGTTAATGTGGATTACCCCTGGGTGGTATAAGGAGAGTTTTATATATAAACCCCCACCTTGTAAATGGCTCTCAAGAGAACACCATATCTTGTGAAGTGTTTAGGTAAAATATCCACAGGGGGTTAGGTATACTCAGGGAGACCTTTTCCCATGTGTAGCAATGGCACATTCTGGATTGTATTTATTTGCGGAGGGGCCAAAGTTAAAATGGCAGTACCTGCAGAGGGATTCCATCCCTCCTCTCCTTTATTTTCTCTTTTGGCTGATGCAATGGAAATGATGCCTGTGATGACAATGGAAGCCAAGGCCCATTAACACAGGTGTTGTCCCTATTTTTAAGGTTTAAGATGAGCTTCAAGATGGGCTTGTGGTTACAAAGACCACCCACCCAACCACCATGACTGTTGAGATTATATAAAGGGGAGAATAATGTCAACAGAGGACCTGAATGCTCCCATGGAGCCTGGGACTTTCTAAGTCTTTCTATGGCACTATTGGGGACCAGGCAGACACCTGCCAAAGTGTATTCTAAAAAAAGAGAAACATATTTGGAAAAGCGAGTCATGACTTCGACATTTTCTGAGTTCTTCCATTTGTTTCTCTGCAGAATCCCCATATTGTGGCTTAACATCCACACATTCATCTTCCCACCAGTTTTGCTGATCAGGTTGGATGATGTGTTATTGGCCAAACCTAGATCTCATCAGAGTTCTTCATGCTGGAGCCTCAGGCCCCAAGGCCAGCCAGGCTTTGATTCTGTCCCTTAGACACATTCAATGGCAAGTGGGTGTTTAAGCCATAGGGAAGGGACAGCAAGAACAAATACATAATTAAATGTGTTCTCTGGCTGTGCATGTCATAGGTAAGCTGTTGGGTTTTCTCTTGAGTGACTTGTCCTAATTGTGTCAGCATCTTCTCCCAGCAGAGAACTGGGCTGCATTTGATCCATGAACTTAAAGCGGGAGGTGAAGAATTGTACATCTACAAGAGCAATTCTAACTATAATTAAGAATGGTTCACTTTTCTTTTCAGTTTGTCTTCTTCTTCCTCAGTGAGCATGGCAGGGATTTCCATTAATAATGGTGACATTCTGGTCATGTAGAATTAGGAGCTAGATGACTGTAGTTAATTGGCATATTATTGTATTCCCATAAATTCTGTCTGGGACCGCTGTGAGTAGATTTAAAGCTGCTAGGAAGAAATAAAATATATAACCCCTTACAATGAAGTTGTTTTAAGCTTGAAGCTTTTGTGTTTTAGTGACTTTGAAGCTAGAGAAGTATTCACTTGAGGAATTTGAAGAAATGTTAAGTAACAGACAAGAGTTTCTGGTAGAAGTCTGCCTTTGGACTTGTGGCCAAGTAAATAAGAATGAAAATGACAGTGTGACCCAAATATATTGTCTGCCATCTCCTAGTTGTCCATCCTCCTCATTATAGCTCAAAACAAACTAAAAAGTAAAACCCTTACATTATTGATGATAATACCCAGCATTACACATAATTAGGATATGCTAATTGCAGTATTTTAAAGAAACTAACACTGCTCAGAATAAACAGCGTTCTCATTTTACAAACAGTGATAACAATGATTAAGTGGGGACTTTCTTTGGAGTGTTGTTTACAGTGAATTTTAAGTGAAGGTTGAAGGAGTCAAGTTAATTCCTATGCAGTGCCTAAGTGTGTGATTTTATTTTTCAGTTGCTTTGGGCCGTTGACCTTTCTGAACCCATCCTGACCCCTGTTTACTCACTGGTGGTATTTGGCAAATTGTCCAAGATTTCTGCATATGAATTTACCCATCTTTAGAGTAGGGAAGTAATGCATAACTAACACACAAAGGACCTCCTAGCTTCTGCACCAAGTCTGTATCCCACCCATCTCCCTCCCATCTCTCCAGTCCTGCCGCTGGTAGAAGGGCAGCTCTGTTATAATGCCTGGCCCATGTGGAAAATACAGTAGCAATTTTGATGTTGTTTATCCTGTGTACTTCATAGATAACTTTTGAGAAGTATGTAAAAGAACCAGGCAAAGGTGCTTGTGTGATGCTAAACAAAGGTCATTTGCTCATAAAACCCATTTGTGGTTATTGTGTTGCTTTTATCATTAGACAAAGTATGTGTGTACATACTTGGAAACAGTAAATATTACACTGAGAAATTTAAATATGATCATGTGTATTAGCATGTCAAGTGAAACGCTTTGTAGTAGGATTACAATCCTTTCTGAGTGCAAAGCATAAATTTAATGAAAGTAAGGGGGGTATGTTCTCGAACCTTGTTTAATTTGATGACCAGCTTGGCTCTATATAAATACAGAAATTTTGTACCAGAAAAGAGATAGGAGTAGAAAAGAAACACATCAGAAATTAACGTTGTACACTTCTTGAAGAGTACACTCTTCCTGCTGGTACCTGGTGCTGACTGCTTGCTGGATGCAGACAGACATTTAGACAATTGCAGTTTAACCTGAGGAAGGAGGGTAAGACAGACAGTTGGCAGAATTGACTTTTAAACACTGAGACACTGGTTCATTTGGGTGAACAAGGTAATAAAAGCAGTCACATGGCAATTTCTTACTTGGCATTTCTCATCTTTTGAGGACATTCTTAAATAATTGTCTAACTCCATTTGATTAAAAAGCTAAATTTATTCAGAGAAAAGGAAGATTGTTTTTTTCTACTGACCAAGCAAAGGACATTTAATTGTGTTTTATCACGTACATTTATCAGATGATTTGGGTTGAGTTTAGATACAAGGCACTTTTCAAAATGTAAATCTGCACAGCAAGTCCAGAGTTTGAGAGCCATTTCAATTTTGGAAATTATACTGTGAACACATAGCCAAACAAGCAAGCCCAGAAGCTCAAGGCTGCTGTTGGAAGGTACTTTTGCATACTGGGCAATGGGGCTGAGCGAGACAGATCTGGTGGGTATCTTTCTTTTGCAAGAACAGCTATTTGCTCACTGAGCTCTGTTTGCTCCATCAGGAAAGGAAGCTTTGCCCACAGAGCACTTGTGTCTATGTGAATGCTTCCTAGGCTGTGCTGCAGTCCTCAGAGAGAAATAGAGGGATTTTGATACATCACTAAGGGCTAGCTTTGGGGACTGCTCATTTAACATGTGCAAGCAAACTCAGATTTCTGCCAACTGTGCTTTAGAATGGGTGAGAGAATGAAAACTTGCCTTGTTTTGTCTCTGTTTTTGTGTGTGTGTGTGTAAAAAAAAGGATGCTTCTTCATTCATAGAGAGGTTATTGCCAAAGTTGATGGCCTATCTCAACTCTGGAATAATGGCTCTGAACATGTCCTGTCTGTAGCACACACCTATATGGTGTGCCAAGTCCTATTCCAGGTGTTTTAGATCACATCTGTCCCATGGTCTGGTGTCATCATTCTTTTCATCTTATAGATCTAGAAACAGGCACAGCAATCAATGGCACTTCTGTATATCTTGAAATCAGCCAGTAAACTTGGCTCACATCTATTCTGATACAATAACTTCAAGACCATCTGTACATATGCATACACTTATACTTGTTTTGAAAGAACAGTAAAATGATTTCAACTTCAATTGTGGTTCTTTATTCTGAGTTTCTCCCTCTCTTCCTTGAGTATTAAAGATGAAGAGCCTGGAGGCAGAGTCAGCAGGACCCCTAGGTTCTTAGATGTGCTGCTTCTAATGCATGGAATTGTACACCAGGGTTACAAACACCAATTCTTCCTGGATCCAAGGCAAGCCATGTGAATGAACGAAGCAGGCTGGATAATGTATCCAAAAATTATTGGTTTCTCTTGTATGAAACTCAGACCTTTGTTGCTATGAAAGATTATCCAGGGTCACTAAATAGCCTAAATTTTATGGAAAAGTGAAGCATTGAGATGGAAGAAACATTAGTTCTACAAGTATTATCAATTAATTAAAATCTTAAAACATAGTACAAACCAACCATCAAAAATGCATCTAGAGCTCAAAGTAGTGCTATGACTCTAGTGGTAGAGCGCTAGCCTTGAGCTGAAGAACTGAGGGACAGCAAGCACCCAGGCCCAGAGTTCAGGCCCCACGACTGCCAAAAAAAAAAGTTTCCCACTTATTTATTGGGCTGTTGTTTCTTTGAGGAATTGTTGTTGGAGGATTTAATTTTTTGAGTTCCAAGTATATTTTAGATATGAGACCCTTGTCCATTGTATGGCTAGTGATGATCTTCTCCCAATCCATGGGCTTTCTATTGATCTTGCTAGCTATGTCCTTTGTCATGAAGAAGCTCTGCAACTTCATGCAATCCCATTTGTCCAAACCTTTCTTTGATTTGTTGTGTTTCTGGGTCTCTATTAAGAAAGTTTCTGCCTGTGCCTCTGAAGATGAAATAAGAATGGCCAATAGACACATGAAGAAATGCTCAACTCTCTAGCCATAAAAGAAATGCAAATCAAAACAACATTGAGATTCCACCTCACCCCAGTTAGAATGGCTATAATGAAGAACTCTAATAACAACAGATACTGGAGGGGATGTGGCCAGAAGAGAACCCTACTGCATTGTTGGTGGGAGTGTAAACTTGTTCCACCACTTTGGAAAGTAGTATGGAGTTTCCTCAGAAGACTCCACATAGAGTTCCCCTATGACCCAGCAATCCCACTTTTGGGCATTTAGCTAAGTGATCACAAACAAGACCATACTAAAGCTGCCAGCTATGTTTATTGCAGCATTATTTACCATAGCTAAGATATGGAACTAACCTAGATGCCCCTCAGTAGATGAATGGATCAAGAAAATGTTATCTATATATGTATGTATATATATATACATACATATAATATATATATATGAATTCTATGCCTCTATCAGAAAGAATGACATTGCCCCATTTGTTAGGAAATGGAAAGACTTGGAAAAAATTATATTAAGTGAAGTAAGCCAGGCCCAAAGAAACATAGGTTCCATGGTTTCCCTTGTTTGCCTAGTATATGTCTGGGACAAACAGAAAAGGTCAAAAGCTATGTACATATGACCAGATAAGATAATGTTAAGTGAAATGAACCCCAAGATAGGGACACAAGTGTTTTTTTCTTTCTTGCTATTGTTTCTAATGCATTTATAATGTGCCATGTGATTTTTTTTTGTTGCTTTGTATGTCCTTCCTCCACAGTATAACTCCTGTTTTCACTGTATTTGATGTTGGTATAATTTGGGGAGGGGAGGGCAAAAAAAATGTTTAAATAGGGATACAGGTGGACCCATTGCAACAATGAGACGTACAAGATGTTAAGTTGAAAAAGGAACTTTACAATTTAGGTGTGGTGGGGCGGGGGAGTGTAATTGAGGAGATGGGAGGGAGGGGATAATAGGAGAAAAACAAAGGAGCAGGTAACAATGCTTGATAAGAAATGTACTCATTACCTTGCTCATGTGACTGTAACCCCTCTGTACAGTATTTTCACAATAAAAAACTTATTTAAAAAATGCATAAAGGAACTGGCACTGTGGATCAAGTGGTAGAGCAATTGCTTTGAGCTGAAGAGCTGTGGGACAGCGCCCAGGCCCAGAGTTCAAACCCACAACCCAAAAAAATCTGTAGGGCAGATAATGGATTAGGAGCTATTATTTTGAAATAGTCCGTGTTCTACATTAAGAATGATCTATAAGAAGTTTTTGTTTCTTGTCACTTCTATAAGAAAGAACTGTGGGAACTCTAAAGACGGGAGAAAGAGGCTCACAAAAATAGAAGCTTAGACTTATTTTCTAGTAAATAGTTATAGCACTTAATATTCCCCGCTAGATTTTTACATTTAGCTCTCTGACCTATTCAATATTGTAGGCCCAGAGCTCCATGCAGCTAATTCAAAGGAAAAGTTCAATCATTCACTATCACCAATCACATTTCAAAAACTCAATAATCATCATGGCAAAGTTCTGCTAAACAGTCCAAAGATTATTCAGCTCTGCAGCTGGAGCTACCCTATGACAAAGTGATGTAAAAATGAAACAAAGAAGACATCAAACTATGAAAACATGTCCTGTCTCCTCGATGATTTCTTTCCAGATCCATTTGCCTATGCAACTGGAATGTTCACTGTAGGAATTCTGGGTTAAAAGGTAGTACGTTGATTTTCCTGGGAGTGAGTACTACAATTGGTACTTTGGATCATCCTCATGGTCCTTGGATTAAATTCAGCTATTTTTTTTAAAATTCAGCTATTTGGACTCTAATTTACCAGCTCAGACATGCCGAGAGTATTCTACCCTTGAGAAGAGAAGACTAAAATGCCTATAATATTATCAAATAGTTTCTTGATGATTGCCTGCTTGCATTTCTTGGGACTTGTAGTACTAGATTCTTTTTTTTTTTTTTGTGGGTCATGGGGCCTGAACTCTGGGCCTGGGCGCTGTCCCTCAGCTCTTCAGTTCAAGGCGAGCGCTCTACCACTTGAGCCACAGAGCCACTTCTAGCTTTTTCTGCTTATGTGGTGCTGAGGAATTGAACCCAGGGCTTCATATATGCAAAGTAAGCACTCTACCACTGAGCCACCTTCCCAGCCCCCTACTAGATTCTTTAAAGGATGTTTATGTTGTTAACCTGATACAGTGATTTCAAGGAAAACAAGATGTCATAGCATTGTCTGCCTCCACAGAAGGAAGGCAAGGAAGACATTTTTTTTTCTCATGGCAGACAGATCTTTCATTCACATGTGGATAGCCAGGCCTCCTAGTGGGTCACAACCCTTTGGTTAACTTTGTCCTTTGGATTTATAATGCTCTGGGGGGCTGATACAGAAGTTCTACATGAAGCTAGATATTAGTAGGTTACAAGTAGGATGTCTATCTCTGACCATGAACTCTACTATATACTTTCTAGTTCCAAGACATATAATGGACTACTACAGATTTGGAGGAATTAGAGAACATTAGAACATTTTGGGCTTAAGTGATCAAGAAAGACTTGCCTGTTTTTTTTTTTTATCAGAGAAGAGATGAGTTGACTGCTTTGACCAATGACATAAAAAGTTACAGATGTTATAGCTACCAAACTGATTCACTCAGGAAAGAAATACAATCTTCAGCCAGGTGAGAGTGGTTCATGCCTGTAAGCCTAACTACTCTGGATGCTAAGATTTGAGGATCACATTTCAAAGCCAACCCAGGCAGGAAAGTCTATGAGATCCTAGGAAACATGTAATTAAACAACTAAAAAGCTGCAAGTAGAGCTGTTGCTCAAGTGATAGAGTGCTAATTTTGAGCAAGATATCTCTGGGACAGTGCCCAGGTCCTGAGTTCTGAGTTTCCCCCTGGACCAACACACACACACACACACACACACACACACACACACACACACACACACGCACACGCACACGCACACACACACACTAACATGCACACACACAAATACATCTTCAGAAATGAGCCATATTGAAAACACAGAAACTCTACTAATGACAATTTTTTGGCCCAACCAAAAAACAAAAACAAAAGACCAAAGTGACCTTTCAGAGATCAAATAGAAGATAATTGCTATATAGTCAAGAGGACATAGGTAACTATAAAAAGAAAACCCAAAAATTTCTAGTTGCACTTCATTTATCATCTGTTTCCTTCAAAATTTTTCTAGCATACATCTAACCATACACTGGGAATCAAAAAGATAGGGCCATGTTATTTTTGTAACAGTTGTTATAGGAAAATGCCAAAACATTATGTAAAATAAAACCTTAAAGGAAGGCAAAAGAAAATTCACTATCTTAGTTTATCCCTTTCATCTGAGCTTATGGTTTCACACTGTTAAGCACTGTACCAGCAACTGTATGTGTTCCCCAGAGAAAATAAAATGAGCCTACTAAATATCAGTAAATATTTCTAAGTATTTTGGTTTCTACGTGTCTTAAATGTGAATTTGTGAATAAGGACTTTGTTTGAATAAAAATCTCCTCACTCATTTTCCTACAATGATACTAAAGCTGGTTTAGTGGTATTCAGCTACCTGTTTGGCACAGCAACATGATGCATAGTATGAAAGAAGAACATCTCAGAACAGAAAGTTCATCTTGTACAGATTTAGAAAGTATCATTGTTAAATGTTTGATGGAACAAACAAGTTAAAAATAAGTTGAGAAGTCTATGCCTTCACTATTTAATATTCTCTCTTTTTTCACTGTGACCATCAAAGAGAGACCCCCCCTTTCAGTTTCCTGAACCAGTAGCATTTACTCTTCCTGTATCCTCTGTCCAGAAAACCATTAGTGATTTTTCATCACTATCCAATCTCTGAATGTCATCAGCTCCAAAATGGCCTGTGGTCCATGAACAGCTTCGCTGGAGTCCATTCAATGACTTCAGCAAATAATGTATTTCCAAAAGACATGAGGACATGAAAGGGGCAGGAACACCACAGACATTGCTGCTGCCTGCTTCATCTTTCTAAATCTTTTTTCTTGCCCATCCTCAGTATCTGCCAACACTACATTCAGTCCTACACACCACTTAAGAATATTTATCAAACTATATTCCTTATTCATCTGGATTGCTTGTCCAGTCCTATAAGAAACTAGTATGAGCATGTATTGTTGATAACTCATTTTCCCTCTATATTTCCAATATCTCCAATAGTACCTGGCTCACAGAAAGCATTTAGTAAATATTTATAGAGTGAATAATGGTTCTCCGTCATGGTAACTGTGATCTCCAGAGACATCTGGCAATGTCAACACATTTGTGGAGGAAGGGAGGGGGGTTTCTTCATATGATGCACAGTAGAGTCCCACACACTGGCTCCAAAAGCCAGTAGTATTGAGTTTGGAACCATTAGGGCGGGAAGAGGACCGGTGCCTCTCCTGTGACTCCCTCTAGCTTATCTCCTAGAGAGTGACTCCATCTCATCTTCTAGTCACACATTTCTACTTGCATTTGATCATCCAGAATTTGAAATTATTCACTTGTTCCTTTGCAATGTTTTTGAAGAATCATAATAAAAATCTAGATTTGAGAAGTAATAACTCAGAGATCTAGATTTAATGAGTAATCAGGAAATACTGTGTACCTGGACACAGGTAGCTTACACCTGTAACCCTAGATATGCAGGAGTTTTAGATCTAGTCTTGCAGAAAAGTCTGCAAGACTTCATCCCCAAAATGAGATACTGAGTTCAAACCCACATGTAGAAAAGAAACACACACACACACACACACACACACACACACACACACACACACACACTTGTGTGTGTGTTACTACTCTTTCTTTTTTCTGCCTTTAAAATTCCTTATCTGTTTGCAACAAAAAAAATTTTAGCAAAATACTTATTCACCAAAGAATATCAATTTAAATGATTATTGGTTACAGGCAAAAGATCAATTGATGTCACTCTATAATATAGTCTATTGTCTTTGTGGTTTGTCTTCTTTTACGTTGATTGTATTTTGCAGGCTACCTAGAATATTTCATTCTGTAGAAATAAATCACTGCCAGTTGTTTGCATTGAATACTGAGTTCTTTTTATTCTTTTCTTCATAGAAATAAGTAAATGATGTTTTTTTTTTTTTTTTTTTTTTTTGTCGGTCGTGGGGCTTGAACTCTGGGCCTGGGCGCTGTCCCTCAGCTCTTCAGCTCAAGGCGAGCGCTCTACCACTTAAGCTACAGCGCCCGGTTTTCTGGTGGTTTATTGGAGATAGGAGTCTCAAGGCCTTTCCTGCCCGGGCTGGCTTTGAACCTCGATCCTCAGATCTCAGCCTCCTGAGTAGCTAGGATTACAGGCGTGAGCCACCAGCGCCCGGCGTAAATGATGTTTTATTAAATATTTTAATGAGCAAATTTAGGGTTGTCTGCCAAAATGTTAAATACTCAAATTTAATTTTAATATACCCTACAATATTACATGGGATATACTTATACTGTACTAATGGTATTCTTTCTCTATCTGAAATTCTGATTTGATTGGACACCTTATCTTTCTCTTTGCTAAACCTAGCAAACCATGACATGTAACATTTTTGTCTATTAAAATGTTTGTCTAGTCTTTTTTGTTTGTATTAATATATCTGGGTTTTTTTTGCTAGTTTCATGATTAGGCAAAATATTTAGTCAATATTAGCTACCTGTTTGATATCTATACTAAACATATCTAAAACAAAACAAAACACAAACACCACTATTACTTTGTATGAAACCCACCATATTCCAAGAACTAGCCTCTTTTGGTTCTGAGGAAACCACTGGCCTGGGTGGTAGAAAATTCTTGCAGGCAATGTGTTTGCCTTAGGAGCTCCAATCTGGACAGGTATCCACTCCTTCCAGGACTTACTGTTTCTCATCTGTCAATAAAAGCCTTTGAAAAATGGACAGCGAAGGTTATATCCATACCTGAGGACATTATAATATAATTGTTTGCTTGGTTTTTCCAGTCGGCTATTTCTGTGTCTTCTTTTCTTCTTTATTTGAATGGGTTTAGTTCTCAACTTTCATGGGTACAATAATGTAATTCACACAAAGTAATAATTCAATATTAAATCCAGAAGAGGTCTCTTACTAATATTCAAACTTTCACACTGAATATAAACTTTGTGGGAAGTCAGCATTTCCCACCCCACCCCCACCCCCAGTATTCCCAGGCTCATTCTAAAGATTTCATGGAAGAATAAAAATGTTTTTCGTAGGAGGAAAGTTTTTGGTGGCCAAATTGTAATACAAAAGAAGATGAATGTGAATCTTAATTCCAGGCACCAGGACAATGCAAGAGAAATACTATGCAGTTTATTAGATTAAACACTGGGTGAGACAATGTCTCATTAAGCTCATGGATTGTATGCAACTATTATTTTTTGCATGTAGGCACATGTACTTCTGAACATAGTCCAAATTAAATTTCCTTAAGGTAATTCTGAAAAAAAATGTATGGCTCAAATGCTATATCCCAATTAATTGTAAGAAGAAAATAAAATATGATTAACATGGAAAACAAATCCTAATGCATTAAATAGAATAATGAGTTATTCTTTTTAAAATAGTCAGATTGAGCCAATTCCATTGGTTGGAAAACAGCATTTTTTTCCTCCAAAAAGCTTTTCTATGTAAAAAAATTCCATTCTCTCTCTTTTACAGGTTTCTATTTTGCCTGAACAAAAATAAGTGCTCTTTATTTTATTTAATGAATTAATTCATTTCTTTAGACTTCTGGCAATGAAATGGAATTTCATAAGCCTGAGGTGAGTTAGAGGGTAAATATGGAGGTCAATGCATCACTTGATCAATTTCAACCCCTGTACTCAAATGTTGTAGGTAATGGTATAATTTTTAAATTTGGTATCAGACAAGACTGTGGAGTTAATGATAGAATAAGTACAATAGCAGCATAGTAAAATATCTTAATAATCAGAGTAAAAAACAACCATATCTGATCTGAGTAATGGCACCAAAAAATATAACCATCCAATGATTCTAAGTCACAGTAAGATATACATAATCCCTATCTTTCTACACAACTGAATTAATCAAAATTTTAGGGCAGCTAAAGAACCTCAATCCTTGATGTCCAGAATATAACTCAGGCAAGTTGCAAACATAATAAAGATAATAGGAAAGTATTAGAAAAGAAATAAAGCAGAGAAAGCTTGTGACATAATCATGCCACATGGGAAGGAAGGTTTGCCTATCTCTACTTGCCCTAGGGTATCTTTAATGAGCTTCCTTGAACTTGGCCTTGGCTTCAACAGTGAGAATTCAATGGCTTTCTGATTGGTGAGTCTCATTTCTGTTTCCTGTAAAGTTGTGAAACCAAACATTAAGTGCCCATCCTCATTTCATCTTTCTTTTTTTCCTTTTAACTTCCTCATTCATCTGTAAGTCCCTGTGCCCATTTTATTATCCGGCAGGTTTTGCCTTATCAGATTATCCTGCCATGTGCAAGATTTATAGGCCACTATTCCCTGCTGGCTTTTCTACTAACCCCATATGAGTAGGAGTTCAGAATGTGTTTGGTCCTCATCTTAATACTAACTGGTTTTGTGACCTTAAATCAGTCAGTTAAATTCTCTAAGGCGTGCTCTGCCTATGTCTTAAATATTTTGCCAACCCTAAATTTCTAATTTCCTGCCAACTCTAAATTCACTTCTAAATTTATTTCTCATTAGAATTAGAAAATTCTCACTCTTTGGTTTCCTAAGGCCAGATTTTAACATGCTAGTTTTTTTTTTTAAAGCTATATATTATTCTAGTATCTCCTAGAGACAAGGTAAAGCCTCTTTACTCCCTCCCCCCCCCCCCCCCCCCCCGTCCCCCTCGGGTCATGGGGCCTGAACTTTGGGACTGAGCACTGTCCCTGAGCTCTTCAGCTCAAGGCTAGTGCTCCACCACTTGAGCCACAGTACCACTTCCGGCATTTTCTGCTTATGTGGTGCTGAGGTGTCGAACCCAGGGCTTCATACATGCGAGGCAAACACTCTACCATTGAACCACTTCCCAGCCCCAAGTCCTTACTTTTACAGCAATGGTTCTCAAAATGTTGCTCTCAGGCCCTGAGAATCAGCATTGTGTGGGAAGTTGTTACAGTGGCCACTCTGGTCACCCTCCAGACTTACTGATTTTGAACTTCTGGAGATAGACCCAGCAATTTCTATTCTGATTAAACTCCCCATGTTATTGGAGATCACTGTTGATATTGAATATCTGAAAGGACAGACTGATTCCTAGTTTATTACTCTGTGATCTTCACAATTCATTGTCTGCCTTGCATGCATCCACAAAGAAACCCTAAACAGAGTAAAGAAGTCATCATGGATGACTAAAGAAATTAGCAAACAGGCTGATTGTGCTTCTACTTGCTGATGGAATGTTTTCCAATCATGTGTCTCCTGCTTCTGAATTTTCATTTGCCTAGCTATTTTCAAACTGAGTTCACATTGAGTAATGATGGCTGAGATATAAATTGCCATACCGGAAATAATGTCTTTCAAAAATCCCATTGGGAGCTGAGTGTGGTGAGACAAGACTATGATTCCCCATATTCAGGAGGCTGAGGCAGGAGGACCTCAGGAATTCCAGGCCTGATTGGGATGAGAAAGAAAGAAAGAAAGAAAAAGAAAGAAAAAGAAAGAAAGAAAGAAAGAAAGAAAGAAAGAAAGAAAGAAAGAAAGAAAGAAAGAAAGAAAGAAAGAAAGAAAGAAAGAGAGAAAGAAAGAAAGAAAAGAAAGAAAGAAAGAAAGAAAGAAAAAAAAAGAAAGAAAGAGAGAGAGAGAAAGAAAGAAAGAGAGAGATGAAAAAAAGTCTTACTGATAAATATCAGGACAGGACATTTTCCTGGAAGACACAGGTATGACATGTTACAAAGTAAGATGTGAGAACATGCTCCCAGAAGAGTAGGAGTGATAGAACTAATATTAAAGCAGTAATTTGAGATGTCATCTCAGACACCAAAGGTCATGGTGTTTTATTTATTATTGCAATTATAGGAACGATAAAACGGCAACAGGCAGCACACTCCATACCGATCCGCCGGTCTTTCATGTGGTACAGCCTGTGCCCCTTAGCACTTCTCATTTCCAGGAGCCTGAGTCTAATGAACAGCATGAGCAATATACAGATTAATACATTTGTCTAAGAAAGAACAATTTTGAGCTGGCAGCTGTTGATAAAGATGTGTCTGCCTTGTTTGGTTCTTTCTTGAAATGCTTGAAAGTAGAAATGGTGAGGGTTTTTGTTTGTTTGTTTGTTTGTTTGGCTGGCTGGTTGTGGGGCTTAAACTCTGGGCTTGGGCACTGTCCCTCAACTCTTCAGCTCAAGGCGAGTGCTCTACCACTTGAGCCATAGCACCACTTCCAGTTTTCTAGTGGTTTACTGGAGATAAGAGTCTCATGGAATTTCCTGCCCAGGCTGGCTTTGAACTGTGATCCTCAGATCTCAGCCACCTGAGTAGCTAGGATTACAGGCGTAAGCATCAGTGCCTGGCTTGTTATGTTTTTGTTTTTGTTTTATCACTTCCTCATGGGCTGACATCTTGTTGCCACCAAGTGGCTGCAATCATTCCTTAAATCCAAGACAAAGGGAGATGGATTCCATTGCGCTAGACACCCTGGGGATTGGACATTTTCAGAAGGCCCCAAGAAGGAAACTGCATGTTTAAAGGCTTCAGTGATGATTTAAAACTAGGATAGTCTTGTATTTGTCTCATGTAATAATTGTGCTGTTGTATTTGCCTTCCAGAGCAGACCATAATGAAGACTCTGGCAAGTTTAAAATGTCTTTTGTGAATATGGTTTAGAAGACATAATAAAATCTGACCAAGCAATAAGTTAGGCCCATCAAATAGTTCATGGGTAGGATGAAATTCACATTTTTACTTGATATTCCAACTATTTTTCAATAATAATTTCTGTGATGTTCTTGGGTGCTTCTCTGGTGGATCTAAACCTTAATGTACTCCTTCCCATTCTACCATACACATCTCTATTTTAGTGTGTTATTTTCTTCATACTTGATCAAATGAAACCAGTGGAAGCCATCATGTTATTTTTGTTGTTGTTGTTTATCGTCTTTCAATAAAACCTTCCATGGGTAGCCAAAGAGCACTTATTTTTCTTAAGGCTGCAGTATGTATCACTCACTCTCTACTGCTCAAGGAGAACAGTCTTTAATCTTTGCCTAAAAACTTCTATACACCCTTCATATCATAGCTCCCATGACTGTAATTCTGGAGGACCCAAGCTAGATCACGGTCCCTTCCATATTCTTAGAGATTTTTCCACAGAGTAATTATTTGATTAATACCTGTCTTTCAACATAAAGTTCATTGTTTGTCCATAATCTAACACTTAGTGGTGTGCCTGCTTGGCTATCAAGAGCAATAACGACTGTCCAATGTTTTGAGAAGAGAATGATGTGAATGGATATGTGGCAGGAAAGTAATTGGAAATAGGTTCTTTAATAATGGGAATTGTTTTAGAGAACCATCACAGGAAGGAAAAAATAATCTGTCAATTTTATCATCCAGGTACTTCATTTGCCAAACATTATATGATTATGATATATATGTCAGATGGTTTGAAGGATGCTGGGGCAATAAAGGTACTATGTTTAGAAAATGGAAAAGAAAGGATGGATTTTTAAAATATTTTTTTATTGCGAGGATACTGTTACAGAGGGGTTATAGTTACATGAATAGGGCAATGAGTACATTTCCTATTGAGCATTGTTACCCCCTCTGTTTTTCCCCTACTATCCCTTCCCTCTCCACTTCTTCCACCCCGAAGTTGTGAAATTCTTTTTGAACATAGTATCTTGTACATCTTATTGTTATAATGGGTCAGTCTATATCCTTCTTTCAACATTTTGTTATTTCCCTTACCCTACCCAAATTAGAAAAATGTATATACAAGATGCAGGACACCAGAACTAAAATACAGTAACAACAGCAGTTATACCATAGTGGACAGAACATACAAAAGAAACAAAAAAATCACATAGTACATGAAAAACAACAGCAATAAAGAAAAAACCCTCTTGTGTCCATATCTTGGCATTCATTTCACTTGGCATCATCTTATATGGTCATATGTACATAGCTTTTGACCTTTTCTGTTTGTCTGGTAGGATTATCCTAGATGTATGCTAGTTATTGCAAATAAGGGAACCCTTGGGACCTGTGTTTCTTTCAGTCTGGCTTATTTCACTTAATATAATTTTTTCCAAGTCTTTCAATTTCCTAATGAATGAGGTGATGTCATTCTTTCTGATGGAGGCATAGAATTCCATTGTACATATACACCATATTTTCTTGATCCATTCATCTACTGAGGGACATCTGGGTTGATTCCATATCTTAACTATGGTGAATAATGCAGCGATAAACATAGTTGTACTGGTAGCTTTAGTATGGCCTTGTTTGTGATTGTTTGGGTAAATGACCAAAAGTGGGATTGCTGAGTCATAGGGGAGCTCTATGTGGAGTCTTTTGAGGAACCTCCATACTGCTTTCCATAGTGGTTGAATAAGTTTACACTCCCACCAACAATGCAGTAGGGTTCCGAAAGGATGGATTCTGAAGACAATTTTAGGAGGTTGAATTAACAGGATCCACTGAATACTTCTGGATGGAGAAAAAGGAATTTGAGAGGAAGATAAAAATTCCAGTTCATGGCCTATATAGAAGATGATTCTCTTGACCCAATTTTAGGGCTTCAGGAAAAAATACCAAGTCAGAACAAAAGGTAGAACACTTAATTTTGAACATGTCCTTGTCAGATTTCCAAGGGAATCAAGTGATTTGTCAGTTTTTGAAATGTGACGCTGTTGTTCAATGCAGAGCTCTTAGTGGATTTTGAATGTTGGACTGCGAAGATAGAGAAAAAAGCAAGATTCATTTAAAAACAGAGAAAAACCTGTATAATTAAGGTCAGCAAAATCTTATCTCAGGTAGAAGGATCATAAATTTGAGTCAGACTGGGCTATATAGGAAGACCCTGTCTCAACCTCCATCCCCTAAAAAAAGAATGACTACATTTCATCAATAATGTAGGGTAAATGTAGGAAAAACAGAGCTGTTTCAAGAAAGAACATAAATAATATATCACGGTTGTTGAATAGCAATAAATAAAACTGATGTTTGCTACTCTATTGCTTTTTTGGTGCTAATTATAATTATATATACATATAACATTCTAGAGGATACAATTATAATGGTGAGTATAAATTATAAAAAGCATAAATGATATATAAAAGTATACCTTGGCCACTAGGAAGATATAACAATTTCTATTTTTGCCTTTTCCCCCTTAACTCTAGCATTTCCTCGATGCTACTATTTTTTTTAATTTAATTTAATTTTATTTGTGAACATACTGTACAGAGGAGTTACAATTACATGGGCAGGATAATGCGTACATTTCTTACCAAGCATTGCAGCCTCCTCCTTTGTTTACCCTTCACATCCCTTCCCAGCCTCCTCCCTCCCCCCCAATCCCAATTATTTTTTCTTGTAAGCAATGCTTAGGAATATACATAAACAGAAAAATATAGCAATAGATATTTTGCAGTAAGCTTCAAAGTATCAAGAGATAGGTATTCACTTCTAACCAAATATATTTGTGACAAATTGTGTGAGCCAAATGCCTTAACTAAATTGAGCAGGGCTGAAATGAGTGGCAAGAAGAGCATGTGGGGCTTACACTGCCCGTAGGAGGACCCAGGCAGGCATCCGTAACACGAATGTGCACAGAATTATCTAAGAACACTTTGCCTTGCCAATTCTTTAGTATCACAGGCAATTTGGACCAAGCATGCAGCAATTTTAAAGCAGACCATCAGTCCTGTAGCTTTTCTGACATCTGTTCTTGCAAGTAGATTTTTGCTCAATAAGTTCTCATTTAAATACTGGGATAGGATTTAATAAACTCAGGTTTGACTGGAGATATTTTCACTGACTTGTTGCCTAGCTGAGGTGGTTTTTTTTCTTTTTGTTTTCCTTCTGGTTGTTCAGTATATCTGTGGCTCATATGTTCATAAAGAAATTCTGTCCATTTATATTCACTCAATGCATTACTGTTTAGAAGCTCCTTAATATGAGCACTGTCCTAGAATTTAGGTGGGAGAAAGAAAGCACTGTTACAGATGAAAGACATCTCACCTGTAGGATATAAGGAGTAATAAGCATGGGTACTCAGATCATGACAAATAGCTCAGCATTGCTGCAACCCTGAGCTGGAATTCTGCCTGAATGTGAGAGACTGATAGGATAAGATATGTAATTCATAAGGGCCACAGTATGAAGAACTTTCACTGAAACAGTAATACAGTCAGACTTACTTTTGGTCCCAGGGTGGGAGATAGTATTCATAGTAAGGCAAGGACTCTGTAGTGAAAGCAGGGAGGTCAATGGAGAATCTCTTGTAGAACTCAAATGAGACTGATGAGCATGAGAGACAAAGTCAAGGGTTCAAATGTGCAAAAAAGGGACCAATCAGACTAATCTCAAACCTGGATACTGGGGATGAAGAAAAGGGTAAATGATTTGATGGCATATGGGTTAGTTAACTACCGCTTCCATAAATACCACAAAGTGGGTGACGTTTAAGGAATAGAAATTTTGTTATCTCACATTTCTAGAGGCTACAAGTCCAAAATAACGTGTCAGCAGGGTGTGTTCCTTAGGAGTATCATAATAATCTCTTAGCGTCTGGAAGTGTGCTGGGTAGCTTTTGGTATTCTCTGGCACATAAAAGCAGCCCCTCAACCTCTGCCTTCACCTTTCATGTTCTCTTTGTGATTGTGAGCATGACTACTTCCAAATTCTCCCTTTATATAAGGGCATATCATTCTGGGCTAAAGGCCCTCCCTATGTGAATATGCTTTCATTGTAACTAATTATATCTACAATGCATTCTTTTGAAATAGTGCCACACTCTGTGGTACTGAGGGTTAGGAGTTCGAGGTATGAGCTTCTAATGACGCCAGTCCATAATAATGTGCTAGTCATGGAGATGAAGTAAAATCAACTTTTGTGGGAGAAAAGTGGTTACTTAAGGGGCTATTCAAATAGCATTTCTCTGGGAATTGATTTATGAATCTACACCCTAGAAATGAGTGCCTCTCAAAAGGAAGGACTTTTACTAAGCTGCCTACTATAATTTTTAATTTAGGAAGCATTTGAATGATAGAAAAAATAAAAACAAAAAGGAGTAGAAGTTTACATATTGGTTGGAAATTTAAAAATCAAAAGAGCCAAGTAGACAAATATAGGCGTCTCTTCCAGATGAATTTATTTAACAGCTTGGTGTTCATGTGATAACTTGCGATTAATGGGCAGGCAGCCCAAATTTGGTGGAAATAGTTGAGTCTCTTAGTTTTACTCAGAATATTTTGATTCTGTTTTATGACTGACACATTTCCATATGTCTCAAAGCAGCATCTTGTAAGATATTGAAGTTTTGCCTAACAGTTTTCATCAGAATGCTGGATCACTTATGAAGCTAATTCCTTCATAAGTTAGTCCTTATGATAGGTTTTTTGCATTTGAGGAAAATACTCTGAGAAAACATTTTTAATGTATACTTCTTCACTTGCCAACATAGTATTTACCCATGGTAAATGCTAAATAAATCCAGTTGTTGGAGGCTGATATAGGATTTGCAAAGAAACTCTACCCCCATATGTGTATATAAACTCCATGTAGTGTCCTCCTCCCCCTCTTCTCCACATGGGAACATGTTATGTTTTCATGGACAAGGATGTTGCCAGTAAATAAGTCAAATTCATTCCTCATGTCTTTGCCTCTAGTAGCCTGAGCACCATGGTGAAATCAGAGTATTGGGTAGTGGTCAGAGATCTCTGACCTATGCAGTCCATACACCTACACATGTTGGGTACTTTTAAGTTTTTACAAAAGAAGAATATTGAAAGGTGACATTGATGGGGATAACTAACAATCAAGATTCAGATTGTCATCAAATCTCAGCTAGACTACTCTTTTGATGGTGAGATATTGAGCAAGTAATGCAACTTCTGTTAGTCTCAGATTCCCCTCTGTGATGTGAGAATTATAATAATGTCATCTTCTTAATGTAATTATAGCCCAGTGATAGTAAAGTATTTAAGGCATATATCAAGCTCAACAAAGAGTAGATATTATTGTTGAAATTATCATCACAATTTTCTTCAAGATCTGAGGATTCTGGGCTCTTCTGGGTCTGTTTAAACACTAGAAGACAGGACTAAGAGGAGCTATAGTCATTCTTGCCTCAGGAATTTAGAGTTATAGACGGACTACTGTAGATGCTCATATAATCTGGGAATGGCTCCAGAAGGAAAGGTTTCAGTGCCTGTCAAATGATGGATTTTGAAAAGAAGATTGAAAGGATGCAATATAAACATACTGTCAAAACTCTATTATTTTAGGCACTTGACTGATTTTGACTTCTCTGAGATTTGCTCCCCAAGACAATTTCCGCAGAAGCATCGGTTCTCACAATATTTACTATTGTAAGCTTCATCAAACAGCCAAGTGATTTCTTAAAAAATAGGGGTCTTGACCTTTTGCCTTTCCCTTGGCTGGGAACTTAATCATTCTTTGGTGAATAATACTGACTCTGTCTGCAGGCTCAGGACTTGTGACTGGAGTTCATATGAAGGCCTTGCCCATTTTCTCCATAGACAGCCCTTCAAATCAGAGTGAAGGTCTGATTTGCCCACTGGCAGGGTGGGAGGTACAGGAAATGTTGAGCTCCTTGCTAGGCTGGGTTTCTGCATTGCAACTCTGTACTGCAATAATCTAGTAAACATGGGCATGCATAAGTTAGAATATTTTGATTCCTTGAGAACTGACTACAATTTGCACCCTTCTCTGTAGCTTCCAAGTATTGTTTATATAAGATGGTTTGCCACTGAGGTTTTATGTTTGGGTTTCAAATGCTTAAAGGAAGTGTGGCATACAAGCTTAAATTTTGATTTCACTAAGTTAAACTCAGGTTCTAATTAACTAGTTTAGTGTGTCATTTGTCCATCTGTTCAACAGGAATATAAAATGATGCTACTCTTATTGGAGTTGTACACTTAAAATATGTTTGGCACATGATAGACCTCAATAAAGATTAGTTATGCTATCATTTTAATAGTAATTCAGGCAGATTTTTATGTTTTTAGGACTATGAAAAGTGAAGTCTTTATACCTCTGCTGCTAGGACTGTGATTTCTTTGACTTTTAAGTACGAGCAGTAGGACGATAGGATATTCTGCTACAGAGAATGGCTACCTTTGTAAAGGATTTGACAGTGAAGTAAAGCTCTGTTTTTTCTCTAATTTCTTAGCTTATTGCCACTACTTTAAAAATGATTAAAAGAATAATCACTTCAGTTAAACGTCTAAGCACAATAGATACTCATCTGACATGAATTCAAGGGGTGATATTTCAGAGTAAGTGGCTCTGCTAGCCTCAGAGGTACTTTCTCATAACTATGAGTCAGTGAACTATCCTCTGATCTAGGCTGGATCTAGGCTGGATCACACAGATCTAGCCTACTTATCTTTTGTCTCCTTCGTGGGACATACTAGCCTGTATAGACAGATCCTCAGCATGGTGGCAAAAGGTACATATCTGGGATCAGGGTCAGTCACCAAAATGGTTTTCCAAACTTGACTTTGATCAATTTGCTCACATCTCATTGGCCAAACAAGTCACATGATTGAGCACCTTTGTATCAGTCAGGATTCTCCAGAGAAACTGAGATTATCTAAAACCATAAGAGGGGGCTTTATTTGATTGACTGGTAGAATCAGAGGCTGAGTAGTCCCACCATGGCCATCCACCGACTGAAGAGCCCAGGAAATCAATAGCAGCTTAGTCTAAGAAACTGAAAGATTCAATAAAAGAGAGGCTAACAAGATGGTTCTAATAGGAGGCTAAAGGCTTGTCAGCCCTCTAGAGAACTGCTGGTGCAAGTCCACATAAAAAAGCTAAAGAATCCAAAGTATGTTGTCCACAGGTGACAGCAACGGAAAACAATGCCTCCTCAAGAACAGTTGCATGCCCATACTAGCTTTCTTCTACCTTTTCATTCCAGTTGAATCTGAAGTCTATTGCATGAGACTGCACACTTTGTTTTTTATTATTTTTTTTTCTACAGAGGGGTTACAGTTACATAAGTAAGATAATTAGTACAGTTCTTGTTGAACATTATTGCCCACTCCTTTGTTTTTCTCCCACTCTCCCCTGCCCCACCGCCCTCCCACAGTTGTAAAGCTCATTTCCAGCATAGTGTCTTGTGAGTATCATCGTTACATTGGGTCACCCTTTGTCCTTGTTTCACTATTTTGTTATTCCCCTTACCTTTCCCAAATCAGATAAATGTGTACACAAGATACAGGGTACCAGAATCAAAAACAGTGACTACCGGGGATAAACCAAAGGGAAAAAGAAAAGAAAGAATTTGATATAGTACATTGAGAACAACAAGGTCAACAACAACAACAAAAGACCATTTGTTTCCATATCTTGGAGCTCATTTCAATTAGAATAATTTTATATGGTCATATGCACATAACTATTGAGCTGTTGTGATTCACTGCTAGGACTATCCTAGAAATATACTAATTACTACAAATGAGGGAAGCCATGGAGCCTGTTTCTTTGGGTCTGGCTTATTTCACTTAATATGATGTTTTACAAGTCTTTCCATTTCCTTACAAATGGGGCAATGTCATTCTTTCTGAAGGAAGCATAGAATTCCATTGTGTATATATACACCACATTTTCTTGATCCATTAATCTATTGAGGGCATCTGGGTTGGTTCCATACCTTAGCTAAGCTAAATAATGCTGCAATGGACATAGCTGTGCTGGTAGCTTTAATGTGCCTTTGCTTGGGATCATTTGGGTAAATATCTAGGAGTGGGAATGCTAGATCATAGGGGAGTTTTATGTTTAGTCTTTTGAGGAACCTCCATACTGCTTTCCAGGGCGGTTGAAGCAGCTTACATTCCTACCAACAGTGTATAGCATTCCCTTTTGGTGGTGATATCTCCACCAACATCTGTTATTACTTGTTTTCTTGATAATGACCATTCTAATTGGGGTGAGGTGGAATCTCAATGTGGTTTTGATTTGTATTTCTTTTATGGCCAGTGATGTTGGACATTGCTTCATGTGTCTATTGGCCATTCTTATTTCCTCTCCAGAGAAGTCTTTTAAATAGAAATCCCAAAGATTGGGAGAAGATCTTCACTAGCTATATAATAGACAATGGCCACATATCAATAATATGCCTAGAGCTCAAAAAATTAAACCCCCAACAGCAAATCCTCAAAGCAACAACCACCCCATTAATCAATGGGCTAAAGAATTAAAAAGGTACTACATGCATTCAGGTGAAGAATTAGTTAGCTGATTCACATACCAATATTCTCTGGAAACACCTTCATAGACATGCTCAGAATTCTGCTTTTTCCAATTTCCTAGGTATCTCTCAAACCAAATAAGTTGACAACTGACATTAATCATACATTCTCCACCCAGGGGGAGGGTACAATGGAAAAGGAGGTATATTTCCAAGGATATGAATGTAGTGGGGGGGGGGACAGGGGCAGGCACACGGCTTCAGAGTAACTGACTGATGAAAGGCCAGTCACCACATGGCACCTGGATTCCGGGGAATAGTCTTTTGCACTCATATTGATTCCTTCCCTAAAGTCAAGCAGTTTGCTTCAGCGTCTGGTTCTGCCATCAGTAACAGAAGCACAGCAGCAAGGCTCAGTGATTGTCAGCCACAAACTGGGATAAAAATATAACCAGGACTATTATTTGAAGATGAAAGAAGCTTCACAGTAGCAAGAATCATTCCCAAATGTTTTGAATAGGTTATCGCTGATGGAACAGCTAGAACGCGGTTGATTAGAATTTTCTGTGAATACTCTGAATTACTTCATAGAGTTATATGCAAGACTAATTTATCGTAAGCAACAGAAGAACCATGCAAGATTAGATTTCCTGGCATTGTTCTCATCTGTGAACAGTCTCAGACTTGTATCCAAGACCTTCAGTTTTAATTTGGTCATGACTACGTTAGTACAGTTCTAGAGAGTTTGAGAACCTCTGGGGTTCCACACGTTCCCTTCTTAAACATCTATTCATGCATGTCAGCTTTTCTAATGTAATTTATGACAGAGCTATATTTCATTGGGATGATATTGATTGCTTTTCTTTGTTTTTCATATCATTATTGTTAAGTATAACAATAGACATACCTACGCTGAAAAAGTCCCCCAGGACACCTGGTTTTTAGAGGAAACATATCTTGCTTTTGAGCCTTTGAGCCTCTGACTTCCAGCCTCTTGATCCCCCAGGGAAATTCCTTAACCCAGTGAGCGGGTGGTAGGGTCACATTCTGGGCTTTCTATGGCCCTCATTTTCATGCTGCATTCCTCAGAGGGGCCTGGAGTACTTTAGGAGCTGATAGAGTTTGGCTGTCATTTGAAAATGTTTTCCTTCTAACTGTTTTCATTTAGAAGCTAATTTATACTGTGCTTTCAAGTAGGCTCAACTCCATTTCACATCACTGACATGTTGTACACACATCTCAGTGACTGGGATGGAAGGAGACAATTCAATCAAAGGATGTTTTCTCCACGAAGGGAAATGAATATTATTTGTTGATCTTGCAAGTCAGGATTCTGGGCAAATTATGATGTTTGGCAAAGGCCCTGGCAAGACAAAAAAGACAAATAAATTGCATGGTGTGATAACAGCCTTCTCAATATTAAGGTTTCTTTAAAACAGTGGGTATTGGCTGCAGGCAAAATATTAAGCTGCAGATCACTGGTTTGCAACCCCCTTGATCATCAGTTATAATCCCAAGAACATATTTAATTTCCTATTTAGTCCTAATTTCTCTTTGTTCCTTAATGATATTTCTCTCCACTCAAAATAAGCCATCTGTTGGCAGCAGCCCACAGAAAACAGATACTGCATACTCAGTAATCTTGGAGTGAGCCTGTTAAAGCTGTGAGAATGAAGGGGGAAAAATTAAAATGTGAATAAAAAATGGCCTCTTGGGAATCAGAGGGTCACCTTTTAAAAATCACCAATTTTTATGTTTACCTTTCCCCCCTTCTTTGGCCATATGTAGTATTAGAAATAACTCCTGTTTCATTGTATTTATTATAGCTTTTGCAACTAAAGGAAAATCCTTTGTGTTGAAAGGATAGAGAGTTTGCATCTCTGCTGAGAGATCCATTTTGCCATTTTGTTTAAACCTTCAATAAATCCCTGGATTTTCCCTTTTTTTTCAATAAAAAATATAAATGATAGTATTTTGACCAGAAATCAAAGCTACAATAGAATAAATTCTTTCATTTAAAGATGGATGGACTATGAGAGAGGGAACAATGTGATGCAGCACAAGAGAATATGATATATTTACCCTCAGCCTTTCCAGCCTTTGATCGGTATGTTACCTGTATGTGAACAGCATTCCTCATGGAAAGAAGGGACTTTTTGGCTGTGGATGAACTTAATGATAACAAACACTGTTGTACAGAAATTCAGTTGCAAGAAACAGAGAAGCCACATTTGGAGAAGTTGAATCAGAGAGCCCGTGGACCCTTGTCACAAAGAGCTGCAGCCCCTCAAATACATTTAACACTGTTAGAAAACTGAGCCATGATAGCAGGACAGGAAAGAAAGAGCAGAAAAACAATACCAACAAACTAGATCAACTCCAAAGGAGAACTGAAGTAGGGTGCCATGGTGACTAGAAGAGAGCCAGGAATCAAGAGAACTGAATAAGGCATGGTGTAATAGTGCCTGCGTTGGTCCCAGCCTAAATAACATCAGGGTCAGGGTCACAGGAAAAAGTATCTGGCCAGCTGGAGGCACAGGACAAGTCCAGTAACCTGTTGTCCAAGTCCTGGCCCCTGCCTCTAGGAATTCAGGCACACCCATCACCTGGGGGTGGAAATTAACTGCTTCTACCACAAAGAGAAGACAGCACCAGTTAAACCCAATTCCTTATCATTCACCACATGGCCAAGATAGCACCAGTTAGACCTAATATCCTTATTTCAACACTCCTTGGACTGTAACCACGTGCATTAAAGTGATTGTATACAGATTTTTCTCCTTTTATACACTCAACAAGCCCATGAAGATTCTCAGAACAGTACTTATACTGTAGACATGACAAAATACCCTCAAAGTTCTAAAAATTAAGTCTGAATCCAGATGATAACCAAACTCCAACATTCCCACTCACCCTTATACACTACCAAATAAAGAGACATGGTCAAGGGCAGAAAAAGGAGATTTATTCCATGTGAAGACAGCATCTCAATGCCTCTTCAGCCATCTTCAGCTATCTTCTAGGTTATAGCCCTTTGCTTTAGGTTAATTAAGAAAAATTGGAGACAAGAGGCGAAAAAAGTATGCATACTTGAAAGAGTCCCATGTCACAAGCCTGTTCAAAGGTAGTTAGAAGTAGTGTCAGGTGGTCTGACAGTCCTTTGACTCAGGACTGCTCAGATGAAGCCTTGTTATAATAAAAGGCTGGAAGGTGGTCTAGCCCTTCCTAGATTCCTGGATGGCTTAAAAGGATTGCCTGAGAGAATGGTTCAGGACAGACATCAATACCAAATGGAGAAATCTGTGATGCCTAAACTTTATCTTGCTCCCAGGCAATTCATAGACTTAAGTAAAGAAGTCAACATTTCTTGGCATACACAGAAAAAGCAGTTTCAGAAGTTGCCTCTTGCCGGGTGCTGGTGCCTCATGCCTTGTAATCCTAGCTACTCAGGAGGCTAAGATCTGAGGATCAAGGTACAGAGCCAGCTCATGCAGGAATGTCATGAGACTCTTATCTCCAATTAACCATCAGAAAATGGGAAATGGTACTATGTCTCAAGTGGCAGAGCACTCACTTTGAGCTGAAGAGCTTAAGGCCCAGAGTTCAAGCCCCACAACCAACAACAACAAAAAAAAAAAAAAGAAAGAAAGAAAGAAAAAGGAAGAAAGAAAGAAAGAAGGAAGGAAAGAAAGAAGGAAAGAAAAAAGGAAGGAAGGAAGGGCCTTTTAAGAGATTTCAAGGTTTCTCTACACTATAGGTAAAATCGAGAATGGTTTAAAAATGAACATGTTTTATCCTGCACAGATGCAGGAGACCTCCTAAGAATAAAGAAAAGAATCCAGTTTGCCTTATAAAAGAAGTGTTAGAAATATTGAAATGGACACACAGAGTCCATCAGTGCAAAGGTGAGTGAGGCAGAAGAGTGTTTGATCTTCCCTTTGCTCCTTTAGGTTTTGAAATGTGATTCCTTTTGATGCCAATGCTTTGGTGGTTGCTGTACTCTGGCTTTAGGTGACTTTCCCATCTCCCAGAGCAATTAAAAGGTAATATCGCTGTTTTACCATGGGGACGCTGATATCTGATTCATAGATCACTCAGCCTGAAGGCACATTTTTCATCCTCACTTGGTACATGTCAAGCAGTGAATTGATTGCTTCTAGGATTCAGAAGGAATTCCTTTTTCCTGAGGAGGTTCAGGTGAGTGAACAAAATTAATGTCCCCATTACTCCCCATCTTCTTTAATTAGCAAGCCAGAGAGCTAACAATTATCTCAACTGACAGCCATCTTGACATCTTACTGTGGAATCAAAACCAAGGAACAACTTTCCCTGGATCTCAAATCCCAGCAATTGCTTTAAAAGACTCTCCCAAGGATGGGGTCTGCTTGGTGTGAAGGCCCATTGGTATGACCCTCACATGATTTCAGTTCTAGTTCCCTCAAACAAGTCCCCCACATCCTCCTTTCATCATGGATATTCTGACTCATAAATGTCAGAACAAGGTGGAAGTTGCCTCATCTCACAGATTTCCACTGTCAAAATATTCTCAGCAGTACTAGACAGATGGAAACAATCCAGGGAGCAAAACAAACGCTACTGCAGCTTTTAGAGCACTCCAAATATAGTGGTACTTGCTGTTCCTATCTCACAACATGTCTATCGTCATCATTTTTTCCTCTGACAATCTGTCTATGATGACAAGCCCTATTCTAGTTTTCTGATGAGGGATCGTGTCTCTAGGTCCTCTGCAGTGACTGGAAGACTTGGCAAATTTGTAGCCTTTATTTTATTTTATTTTTTTAAGAAATGGAATACTGCCTCTCAGATTACCTCCTATTATCTTAGTACATATCTCAGTCTGTATTCAAGTAAATAATTTTCCCTGACTGGGAAAACAAAAGAACACATGTAACGCAATCACAAATTGGTAGATTGGCATAGATCATCTAATTGCTATTTTTTGCCAGAATTCTTTTTTTTTTTTTTTTTTTGAGTCCCATTTTCAGAGGATGTTCTGTCTCCTGCCATGAGCTGACATGGTACTCCTGACTCTAGCTACAGTAAGCAGCTGTCCAAGGCAGATGGAATTCTGTGTTGAGCCAATGAAGTTTTGCCAGAGCAAGTTTTCATTTCCTCATGATGATTGCTCATAATTCTGTATTTTAGGACTTACCATCTACCCTGGTTTTACCCTATTAGTAATTGTCTCTGAATAAACTATGCATTTAGGATAAACACCCTCTTAGAGACATTTGCAATCCCAGGCACAGTCAAAAGTCTCTGTTTGGATTCATCCAATTGTCTCTTGTTGCTATCTATTTATAGCCATCCATTTGTTCTCCCTCCTACCCATCTATCTACCATTCCACCATTCTCTGTTGGTCCATTCTATCTGGATATTTATTATCTTTTGGAGAGAGTCAAAACTACTTTTTTGAGAGAAGTCTTAGGTTCCTTTTTCTTGAATCTAGGCCAGAAGTGATATGCCTATTAGTAAACAAAGCCAAGGTCGTTAAACTGTCAAACTAGTCTGTAAAATCTGTGCTATCCCTCCTTGGTTCTTCTGAGATGTTCTTTCTGTAAAATGTCAGCACACAATAAAAACATATACCACTCTGAGACCACTAGAAAAGAAACATTGACAATCTGGCCAACAATCCATTCAACACCCAGCAATTAGCCAATAAGCCACCTTCAGCATCCAGACCAGTGAGACCTTAGATAATTTCTATTAACTTCATCTTTACTAGAAAATCCAGGTGACAACTATGTAGCCAAGATCTTCAGACTACCTTGAATCATGATCCACGCCAACTTGGAAGATAGTAAAATAATTGTTTTAACTGCTAAACATTGTGTTAATTTGTTGCTGAGTAGAGAAAATAGAAAAATAAACTACTATGGACTTCAGCGGAAGGTTCATTATAGGCGAATTTTCTTTTATTCTCTGATTTAAACTATCAGTTTGTAAACTTATTTTGAGATAGAATTTGGTGTAGAAATATATCTAGATGGTTATCCTAATTTATTTTTTACAGGATCATATATTTTATATGCATATGGAGAAAATATCTTAGTAATATGAGTTTGGAAGCAAATAACAAAAGATATAAAATATTTTAGGCCATCCACTTCTATCTACTCCTAGGCCAGATTCTCATGTTGCAGTGTATACCAGATACAAATCATCTCTTGAGGATTGAATACCTTTTAGGGTAATGGACTTTAGTGCAGATGGACTTCATTTTGAACTCCAAATCCCAACCTCAGTAAGAGGGATGCGTTACAATTCTCTAGATCCTTTCAGATCAAGCCCTCTTTTCTTGTGTCTGTCTCAGTCACTATGTCACATGATATCAAAGTTGTTTTCTTGATTCTTGTGGAATGACCTTTACTTAGTCAGAGAATTTGTTAACCCAAATCATGCACAGATTTTTTTCCTATGTACCTATCAACTATTTTTCTGAACTATTTGACCATTAATTATTGAGATATTGCTATTCACACATATGGCATTAGAAAAAGTATATTTTTCCTATGTGACTGTGTAAGCATTTTCATACTCAAGAAACTTGGCCTCAATATAATGCATCCAATATATAGTCCATATACAGACTTTTTTAGTTACCCTAATGATGTTTTCTGGGATTTTGTCATTGGGACAGTCCAACACATCACATTTACTTGTCAGATCTATCATGCTGACATATAGAAGAGTTTCTCAGTCTTTTTGTATTGAGAAAAACTGATTTGTGAAAAGTCCAGAGCCTACTATTTATAGAATGTTACAAAGTTTGTTTCTATCTTCCTATCTTCTTATAATTACATTCAGATTTTATGTCCTTTGTGGGAATATTATAGATGTTAGTATCACTTCCAAGCACATTATATCAGGATGTACTTGTCATCATTTGGTCCTAGTACTTATGATTGAAAGTTTGACTATTTGACCAAAGTAATGTCTTCCATATATTTCCATACTTTTCTTTTTAACCATTTATCAGTAATCAAGAAGTGACATGTCTGTCCATATTCCATTCTCCCAGCAATTTTTAAAATTATTTTATTCACATTCTCTGTTGTCTTAATTGTATAATTATATTGTTTATAATTAAACTGATTTATGATGATCTACTGCTCTTCCTTGTCAGGGCATTTAGGTATGTAAAGGGACAGAATTGGTAATGTGAAGTAAGAGTTTAACTGCTCTATTTGTAAGCTTTCTAAAAATTTTCCTGTTTTCAGTCCTAAATTTGCCAATTTGTTCAGGGTTACTATATATTTCCATTTCAGAACCTGCTCATATATTCCCTGGCAAAGATCACTTGGTCCTTACTCATTACCTATTTTGTAGGCCCTTACATTATGTGTGCTTTTCCACATCACCTATCACCTCTCATTTCATAATAAAAAAATCAGAACTCTTCCTGTGTCAACATATATTCCATTCATTAACCTCATGGCATTTGTTTATCCACCATTATTATTTTATTATCTTTTGGTAAGCATTCTAAAGAATTGGAGAGGAAAGTGTATGAAGTCAATGACATCTTAGTCCTCTAAGATTAGATAAACTAGTGATGTCATAATAACCTGAGCTGATGTAAGTACCTCCTATGGCATCCTACCAATGAAAGAATGGCCTGATGATACATTTCTAACAATGTGTTTTTGTTACTTGCCAGAGTCCATGGCCATTGTGACCATGGACATGGAAAAAGGAATGGAATGGAAGTGGAAAATGGAAAAATGAATTTCAATTTTAGCCAGAACTTGGGAGAGAGAAATGCTAAGTTTCTCTCTGTTTTACCCATTGCAGTGTTACAACCTATAGGAAAGATGGAACAAAATTCTGGAAATATCCACGTATAGTTTAGCTATGAACTCAATACCTCCTTGGTACCAGTAGCAGAGCTTCTGGAGTGAGCCATTTTCAGTCCCATCATGATATTTTCTACTTCATCTAGATCTGAAAAAAATACTTGAAAATGCAGAACCCATTACATTCTTCACCCTTAAATCATGACTCCCTCATTGTTATATACCTATACTTCAAGTTCTACATTTTGTGTATTTTAGTGTGTTTATTCTTGAGTTTCACAGACATTTATTTCAGTCTCTGTTCAGGCTACATTATTCCATGTGTATTTCCTGCCTAGTATTATATATTTTTATTAATAAGTTTGAGATAGGAGGAAAATATTCCTCAACTTTTATTTATACATATACAATTTTTTCTTCAAGAAAATCCAAAGTTTGTTTTCTTTTATGAAAAGGTATACTTTATGATTTAATCAGACATAGGAAGTAAATGTAAGATGAACTATTTTTCGCACCGCTTATAGTTTATTGGAAAGTTCTTCTTTTTCTTAGATGGTCATTAAAGAAATTAGCACTCCCTTGCCAGAAGTGGAGTCTGAGCCTTGGGGATAGTCCTTGGAGTTGTTTTGTTGACATCTTGACAGATTGTGTAGATGCTTACAATCCTCTGTTATTTTTCTGGAACAAAAATCTCTGAAATGTTTGAATAATCTTTCTATCCATGTTCCTTTGGAAAAGTCTAGAAATAAAAAGAACTCAATGTTTCCAAGGGTATCTTTTAATGATCAACCAATGGGAATCAATGAATAAGGAATCTGCTCTCTTGATCCCCCTCTAGGACATTTGGAGGAATGTCCTGAGGGATTCATCAGAATCCATCAGTTTTCTAGTCTGATAATCTGCTTGCTACTACTCCCTTTGTTCACTTTCCCTTTGTTTTCTCATTCCCTAGTATGTTTCATGTTCTCTCTGGGATCACTTGCCAAGTTAACTATGTGTACCCACCTCTTTTTCTCAGGATCTACTCCTGGGAAACTCACACCAAGACAGGTATAAAGACAAAACAAAACAACACCCACACCATCAACCATAAACATCCAGAGGAAATGCTATTACATCTTGCTGGAAATTGACCCTGTTGTTGGAAGGACATACTTATCTAACCATATTATTCTTGCTTTTAACAAGCAACTGGTATGGTTATGGTGTGAGTAGCATGGGTAATTTATTCTACAAATATTTCTGGAGCCCCTGCTATGCAACTATCTTTCTGCCTAGGGGATGAGAACATAAGAGAGAACAAAATAATCATATCCAACCCCTCTCTGTTACAGAGTGCAGATTCTAGTGGTGATATATGTAAACACTCAATTTCATATAAAATGGGTAGTGTCATGCTAGAGTACCTCTTAGTTCTGTTGGAATACACAAAGTCAGAAAGACTTGGTTATTCATTCCAATTTCTCAATGTGCAGCATAATACTTAGAGAACAGTGGCTATTTCAGAAATATTTATTGAGTAAAGTAGATATATTGAAGAATAATTATGTATCTAAGGAAAGTTAATGGGACCCATTTAAACCAGAGAAGAATAACAGGTATGGACATGGGCCCAGACTTGGAAGGCTTTGAATACTGTGTAACTAATATTGTGAACAGGAATTAGGAATTGGAGGAACATGACCAGTTAAGAAGCTTCCTATGGCCCATTCAACAGTCACCTACAGAGCGCATAAGAAGCAGCATGACCCATCAGAGTGTTGTGCTAATCCTCTGATGGGCAAGAAAAGCCATCAGAAGGTTGTGTTAATCCACAAATCCAAATTTGGCAGGTGGCACTATGGATTGGGAGATGTAGCTCAAATGGAAGACATTTAGCTCAAATGTATGAGGCCTGGTACTTGTCGAGCATAAGAAATGATAATAAGCCAAGCATGGTGATTCAAGCCTATAATCTTAGCTACTTAGGAGGAGGAAATTTGGGTATTATGACTTGAGGCCAGTCAGGGTAGAAAAAACAAAGGTTTTGAGACCCCATCTCAGTGAATAGTTGGGTACAATGGCAAGTACTTATTATCCCAGCTAAGGGAAAAATGCCATAGCTGGGCATAGTGGTGTACATCTGTCATCCCAAGTGTTGTCCAGGGCATAAATCAAGGCCCTACTTTGAAAATAACCAATGCAGAAAAGGAGCTTGAGGTATGGCTCAAGTAAAGTACGTGCTTAACAAGTCAAGAGTCCCTGAGTTCAATGCCCAATACAGGAGAAACATGCTAATAATGCTCAGGGTTCTTACTGCACAGCCCTCTAAGTCTGAGATTGCAAGAGGAAAGATAGGTTTAAAGGTAAAGATGGAGAGAGAGGCATTCACTTCAATACTATGCTAAAAGAGGGAAGTATTGCCACAGTTCTTCATTACATTTTCTTCTGCCTGTAAAAGAATTTTCTATTTATCAAAAAGATAAATCCAAACCTGGATGCACTTCAACTCACATCAAAATTTAGTATGTTAATTTTTCTATCATATAAGCATCTTATTTTTAGCTATATAAATTTGATAATCCCATTTGGTGAAAACCCAAGCTCTATAATATTCATTTTCTTAAGCAAACTATGACTGTGTAACTTGGATACTTAGAATAGCTGTTGGAAAGGTTTAATGAAATAGATTATAGCCCTTTAGGTGCCGTTTATTATTGTGAAATTGCTTCTTTGCTTAATGTGAGGAAGAGGATGAAGGTTAAGTAACGCACAAGTACCAACTTGGGCCATTTAAGGAAGCTGTGAGTTGAAATTCTGATCACCAAGTACAAACGTCCTGAAAGACCTTTGTTTGGAAGCAAATGACTTTAGCTGTTTAGTCTTGAAAAGAATAAATAGAAGTATGCATACTAATTTTGTGAACCATGAGCTATTCCTTATCTTTTATTCATTTCAAATTCTACAGATCTTAAAGGTAGAGAAATTCTTGCTTTTTGGTTGTATTGTTACTGAAACATAGGAACTAAACTTGTATGAGTAGAGTTTGTGTTATTCCAGATTGTATACTGTTGCATTACAGGAAATTGCTGAAGAGAAAGTACAAACATGGATTACGAACATAGGGGTCTATGGGAGAAGATAGAAGTAGGCAGAGGGCCCCATTCTGTGGGTAAGAAAGGAGATAGATACCGACTAAGTGTCAAGTAACTGCCTGTCATTGTAAAGAGGTGTTCTTATTCTCCATCAACATGTATCCAAATCAGAGCAATGACTCATCCCACCAACTATCATCATTTCTTAACATACTGGGGATTGAACTCAAGGTCTCCTACTTGCTAGGCAAGTGCTCCACTATTTAAGAGATGCTCCCAGGTAATTCCATCAATTCTTACCCCACTATGGAATAGGGAGACAGAGGGACATAGATTGAATTTTGAAGTGGTCCTACTTGTAGACTTGTCATTTACCTTATGCATATTTATTTGGGTTTCTTCTTCTTGCAATTTTTTATGGTTTTATCAATATAAGTTAATGCAAAATATTAAAGCCATCATTCCAGAATGATCTAGCATTTTTCTTGGGGCAGAAACAAACACATACTCCTAATTATTGAGCTAATTGTGAGTAAGAGATGTATTCTGCCCTTTTCTCAAAAAGATGTCTGAAATCCAGAAGAACAGGTAAGGAGGCTGGCACTGGGGACAGGTGAATGTTCAAATTTATACTCTGAGTTTATCTCACTTATCAAGAAAATTTGACATTAAAAATCACTGCAAATTAACTGCAAGTGAAAGCATGTGACATTTAGAGTTTCTGCTCTTCAAATGAAGAACATGTTTATTTGGGTTGGAGGTAGTTTACTTAGGGTTCATTGACCTGATCTGTATCTTCTCTAGGCTCATAAATGGAGCTTTTTGAAAAGGGTGCATTCCTGACTTCCTCAGACCTGCTTGTGAACTGTGCTTGGCTTGGAAAGCACAGAAGCTTAGAGAAGGAAAATTAAACTGGGTCATATGCATCTGTGTCCTCTTTGAGGCAAAAACAGCCATTCCAGGAACATCATAAACAGTTTTACCCATCTGTCTTGTTTAATCTATTTGGGGATTAAACCTTCTGGCTTCTCAGAATCCTGGGTTATGCTAGAGGCTCACTCACTTACGATTTGTGTTTCCGGAATGCTGATTATACCAATATAAATGATGGATGTGAGGTACACTGTTAATTTAAAGAATCATGGATCTCTTGATTTATACAATGGTATCTGGGTTTTTTTGGTCAAAAAATATTTCCATAAATTGAAGTTGTTTACTGAAAGATAAAAATAACCACTGGACATTTATGATATTCAGTTGTTAGTAACCAGTAGCTATTTTCTAACATATTTTTGGTTAAATGCCATGCATTATTTATAGGAACAGAGTTCCTCAATCATAAAATTTTATTGGTAAAGGCCTACTTGATTCATAGTTCTTGTATATTACAATGCAGTTCACAGCAAGTCTATATTCATCTTTTAGAACATAAGAAAAGCATTTGAGAGTTATTTCTAACAAGAACGCTGTTGCTATTTTTCACATGATTATAGTTTTCATAATGAGAACCAATGTTGCTATAACTGAATATGTATGGGGTTCATTTCTGGTCAATGTACCCTCACTCTTTTCTGAATTCTCTATCTCCCAGAACTGGAATTTGAACTCAGGGTCTGAGCTTACAAGGCATATACTTTACCTTTTGGGTTTTTATTTAAACATTGCTTTCATAGGGTCCTGTGTTTTTGTCCCAGGCCTCAGACTGAGACAAAACTAGTACCTGTAGTCTTATGAATACTTGTGAATACCATACCTGGCTTATTTGTTGTAATAGGGTCTTACATTTTGCCCAGTCTGGCCTTGAATTGTAGTGCTCCCCAGTCACTCCTTCCCCATTCCTAGTGCCTGATTTATTTCTGTAAAATGGCAGGACTTTGCTTCAGCTAGGGATTTTGAATCTAGATCACAGTGTGAAATTAATTGCCTTAGCAGTAAAGGAAGAACCTGTCCTGAGAGCCAGGTTTCAGTTTGTAAGTTGCTCACAAATTGCAGCTTTACTAATCTAAGACTCACAGAACCTTGCATTCAAGATTGACACCATAAATAGGATGGCTCCAAGAAATCATGTGAATCTGAGTGTTCACTGGTACAATCACGAGTACAGAAGAATTGGCAGCAACAGAGAGTTAATTCTCAAGTAATAGGTGCTGATTCATCATTACCACGATGAGTCTCTCATTTCTAACTCCTTTCATTCCTTCATTCAAACATACACATTCTACAGGGTATTAAAATTTATGTAAATTTTGTGAGTTCTTAAAAGAATTAAGTCTGTTCTCCTTAGGCACAATTCTATTGGGTAAAATTTAGCCCAATGATATAAAATAAATTGGTTCCTCAATTTATGATGGCATTACATCTTTAAAAAATTCCATCATAAGTTGAAAATTCATTTAATGAACCCAACTTTATAAGTATTGTAACCTTATCACATAGTACATAATACACAATAGAGTATCATTTTTCACCCATCATCATGTATCTGACCAGGAATTGTGACTCACACTGCTGCCTAACATCGTGAGAAATGATTACTCTTCATATCAATAGACTAAGAAGAAATAAATGCAAATATAAAGTTTCTACTAAGTACATCGCACTCACACCATCACGAAGTTGAAAATTTGTAAACTGAATCATTGTAAATTGAGTAACTTACTGATTAGAATAAGTTAGGTTAAGACACAGATAAAAGACACTTCTTAACTCTTCATTTGATTAGCTTGTTCTGTTTGGATTAATAAAATGACTCTATTAACAAAATTAATTATATTCTAAAATTTAGCTGTACTTCAAATACCGTGAAAGGGAACAAAATGAAAGGGGCATTACATTTAGTTCCAAAAACAAGAAGAAAAACACAAAATCCAAAAGATTTGACATGTAATCTAAGAGTATGATCTTCTGTTTCCCCCCCCCCCCTCTGGCAACAGACTTAGGAAGCTTGTCATTGGCTCTTGGATCATTTCCAAACCCCAGCTTTACAAGTCTATGGTTTCTTGAGACTTCATCTACCATGTCAGATATTCTATGACTTGAACAACAGGGTCAACAGAAAATTTAGCCCATGTTATGGCCAAACATGTTTACCATAGAAAGCATACTCAAGTGGGCTCAGATTGTATCTTTCCCAGCCCATGCTGGAATGTAGAGAACACAGAGGGGGAATTGGGTTTAATTTGGTGCAGCTGTTACAGTATTCCCGGGCTTATTTATTTGAATTTTCTTTACCAAGCTCCAATGGATCACCATTGTTAAGACAATCCAGTGTGTTTCGCTCCTTTACTCTTTCCAAGCCATTCTATGAGGAGCCCTCAAATCCCCCTTCCTATGAGTAACCAACCACTCAATATTTTAACTAGGATAGGCTCAAGCAGAAGTCATTTAATATGTGCTTACTGTATACTAATAATTGTGAAAAAGCTCTGTTTGTATATGCTATCCAAGCCAGGCACCTATGGTTCATATGAACCTCAAGAGGCTGAGGTTTATAGGATCACAGTTTGAAGCCAGCCTGGGTAAGAAAACTCCATGGGATTTCAAAATAAACAGCAAAAAGTCAGGCTGGAGGCATAACTCAAGTGCTATAGTGCCAATCAAGTTAGCAAGCCAAGTGAGCATGAGCCCATCCAGTGCTGGCTAATCATAATAGTGATAATAATAATAATAATATAATGATGCACGCATTGCAATGCTGAGATAGAAAACAGTAAATCAGTGAAAGGGTCAGAGATCAAGATATTCAAGGTTACTATTGTATCAGTGAAAATTCATTTGATTCTGACAGAGCATGCACTACCAGTGCGGGATGCTGGTATATTTGGCTGGAACTACCCTATCAGCACTTTATCACCACTGATGGAGTAGACTATTTCACTCTTATTATCCTGATGGTCTGTCACCTCAGATGTCTAACTTCCATGTGGGGTCTCTGTCACCCTGGCAGCTTCCCTTTGTATGCTGAAATCATGAGGGCTTTTCTATTTTGTCCTATGGTGGTCTAAAGAAAGCACACTCAAATGTACTTCACAAAGATGCTTTGGTTCTGCTCATCCACATCTTGGTGAAGAAAATTCTTTTGATTTCATTAAGCAAGGTGGTGATATCGCTCCAGTAAGTTAGCATTTCTTGGTCTGTTTTGTCCTTTTCCTTTATCTTTGGAGTCTTGCTCAGAATCTGGAGAGTTATGATTCTCCAGCACTAGAACTATTTAGTCAACTCTGGGACTGAAGTTCTTCCTCTAGTAAAATTGTCACTGAAAAATTTATAGCATCATTTTATTGAAACAGATGGATAAATGGGTGGATAAATAGGATTTTTTATGAAAAGAAAGAAGTATGAGTGACTGTCACGAATGAAGATTTTGTTGTTATTGTAAAGATCTGTTTATACCATTTAGTATGTTTTGCTGTTAGGAACATACTTTTTCTTTTGAGGTAATACATCATGGTTCTCAGGTTGACTCATGGAATTGAGGAAACACTTAAAGCTATTAGATTATGAGTGAACCAAAATAGCATATGCACAAGGTGCCAGTGGCTCATATCTATAATCCTAGCCACTTAGAAGCTGAGATCTGAGGATCCTGGTTCGAAGCCAGCCTGGGTAGGAAAGTCCAGGAGATTCTTATCTCTAATTAAGCATCAGAAAACTGGAAGTGGTACTGTGCTTCAAAGTAATAGAGTGCTAGCCTTGAGCAAAACAAGCTCAGGGATAGCACCTAGACCCCAAGTTTAAGTCCCATGCTCGACAAAAAAAAAAAGAAAGAAAGAAAAAGCCAGAAGTGGAGCTGTGACTTAAGTGGTAAAGTGCTTGAGCAAAAACAAAACAAAACAAAACAAAAAACTTAGGGACAGTGTCTAGACCCCGAGTTCAAACTCTAGGTCCAACACACACACAAAAGACAAAAGGAACATGTGAATAATATTCCTAATTAAAATTATATATGATATGTCAACTGCACCAAATAAATATTGAGTAAAATAGGTTCTTTTTAGCTTTAATGTTGACAGCACAGTTTCAAGATCAAAATAGATTTTTATTTTTTCTGTCTCCTCACCTATTTCCCACATTTATGCCACTCTGTAGAAGGAGAACTTCTACCACTTGTTGGAAGAAATGGGGACAAAGTACTAAGTAAAGTACTTTCAATCTCCAGCTTGTATCTCTGGCAGAAAATGATTGAAGGGCCAAGTGGCCTGCAACCATTGGTCTTTGTCCCTTTGTGGAGTGATCGACATGCTAAGCATCTTTGCCTTGTGTGATCACTCCTCTTGGGCTCACAGTGCTTTGATAAAGGTGAGATAGGTAGGATTTTCTATGAAATCCTCTGTTTATGTTTCTCTCCTGCAAACCTATTTCACAGTCCTTGTTGGTATAAATATGTTTATACCAACATGTCAGGAGTAAGACATTGACTTTGTTTCTAACCTACGTTTTTAAAGACTTGTTTGTTGTTGTTGCTTATTTTTAATTTATTTTTTAAGGTTAAGGTGATGTATAGAAGGGTTACAGTTACTTATGTAAGGTAGTGAGTACATTTCTTGTAGAATACTGTTAATCCCTCCCTCATTTTTCTCCCACTTCCCTACCCCCCTAGGGCTCCCCCAAGTTGTATAGTTCAATTCAAACAGTGTCTTGTGAGTATCACTGTTGCATTGGTTTGCTTATATCCTTTGTCTCACTATTTTGTTGTTCCCCTTCCCTTCCCTAATTCCGACTTTGAGAGGTCGAATTAGGAGTCTTTATTAGAAAGCCAGAAACCGCAGGCAGACATATGTCCCCCCAAAACGTGTAGCCTCGAACAAACTTCTGTTTATCTCTATTTTCATTACTTATATATTTACTTTTCCTGTGGCTTTTCTCATTTCATTTAATGGTAACTCCATTTTCCTTTCCCTTATGTGAAAATCCTTAGAGTTGCCCTTCACTTTTCTTGCTCCAAAGTACATTCTCTCTGCCAATCACTCAACAAAGCCCTCTCCAGCACTTGGGCCTTTTAAAAAATAATAGTAACCAACCTACATTTTGTGATCTAGTTTTCCCAGTAAAAACTGATGTTTTAATCTTCAACTCTTGCATGTATGTTTCAGTTGATTCCTGGTTTAGATTTCAGAGGGCTATGATAATATATCCTACTTAAACTTTAATATTTTTAAAATTAAATCAAAACTATACATATCACAGGCAGAATGCCAGGTATGATATGCTTCAAATGCCAAGATTGGGACAGAGAAAAGAAACGGGACATGAGGCTCTCCTCTAGTGTAAAAAGTCAGGTTTTTTTCCCACCATGGTCCCTCTACTTTGTAGTTGATAAAGAGCTTGAGGATGTTGAATTGGAGTAAGCTTAGAAGGCCTAGGTTTGACTAACAGTTGTATCAGTTAATTACAAGGAAACTGTTATGCGTTACTTAATCTCTTTGATCTTTAGGGCCCTCATCTGTAAAATAGGGAGAAAACAACAAATTACGAGGCTGTAAAATATTAAAGATTGAAATAATAAATACATTCATCCAATACATATCAGAATGCAGTGATGATTGTAAAATTATAACTTGAAAGAACAGTTACGTAGGTAGTGGATATGGGTTTCTTCATTCAAAAGTGACCTAAAATAAGCCAAGACTGGTCATGTTTTTTTTTTTTTTCTGGAAAGATTGTATTTTTTTCTTTTTCATTCTTAGACACACAGTTCTACTTTAAATATCCTAGTTCATGTCTGAATCAGAAGTGAGATGGGTTGAACGAGGGCAAGAAATTAGATAAGTAATCAAAGGCAAATTATTCCTAGCTAACCATATCTAAAAGGCTACAAATTAGTTGTTGTTTAAGTGCCTTGCCATAAAGAAGGCAATATCTTAAGGATCCTAAGAGAATGAAGTGTTGAAGATGTTGCGATACTTTCTGTATTAGGAAAGACCAGAGGTGCATGCTTCCCTTGCTGTAGGCAGGGAGTGTTAGAAGCAAGAATCAATGCCCTCATCAGGAGCTATGGATCACACATTCACCTTCTTTGTCTGAACATCTTCTTCAAAGTGTGTGAAAATTGGGTTTAGTGTCATTATGCATTTAACTGGAATAAGCATGAGTTATGCAATTAGCTGTGGCACTTTCCAACAACATGTGCAAAGTGAACTAGAAAGATAAGCGCAAGTCTTTTCCTCCAGAAACAGTAGCCTTCTTCAGCTTCTGAAATTTTGCAATCTGTAGTGAGACTATTACCATTGCCTCCTGTGAAACTTTCACATTTTCAGTCTGAGCCTAGCATAGGAAAGTGGGTACTTGCTTTGACTTTGTCAAGAATTCTATGTTGCTTGGTACCACTGGCTGTCCATGTTGAGGCTTCATGAATCCAATAGGATATTTCCTTTTACCCATACTAAAAATTCAATCATTGATTAAAAAGCAATACATGAATGAGAGAAATGAAATGAAACAGGGCAATAAGATCTGGCAGGATTTTTTTTTTTAGTTTGTGCATATGTGTACAAATACCAAGGTTTGAACTCAGGGCTTTGCTGTCTTTGCTCACAGCTGGTGCTCTATCCCTTGAGCCATGTCCCCTTCTGGTATCTTACTGTTTAATTAAAAATGGCGTCTCATGGACATCATCTGAATAGTAAGGACTATAGACCTGAACCACTGTGTCTAGCTTGGTTGGAAGGTGTGATACTGTCTTTGGCTTCTATGAAATTTTGCAGTAACTATTCTTACACAAGTTACATTGTAAAAAAAAGTGCTGTTTTTCTTTTTTTTTTTTCGGTAGCCATGAGAGGAGATGCTCGGGATATTAAAACAAGAACAAAAAATAGAGCACCCTGTTGTTTGATCTGAGCTACTGCAACATCACTGTTTGATATCCCATTTTGAATAAGAGGCTATTTACCATAGATTCCAATAATGAGGCCTGTACTTTTCCTGGTACAGAATTTATTGAGGTTTTGCGTGTCCCAATTATGCTGAATCAGCATCAACACCAGGCCAGATCTATTCCTGGAGGAACTATTAGCTTCTCCCTTACCATGGGAAGTAAGATGGTTCTAATGAAGTTATACAGAGAATTTCTTTTGAGCAAAGTCTTTAAAAGATTTTAACATTTGTCTTATTTCTGTACTTATTTCCACAGTGATGGCTACCACTGTCCCTTCCCTCTAGTTTCTCCAACATTCCAAGATTTTGGTGTATTTCTAGCTCGGTCCATCTTGAAGAAACCACACTAGGCTTTGACAGCTGTCTGTGTCTGATGGGAGCCTGACCCCTTAGTGATGTGGAGCCTTCACATTAGTGTATGATGTGGAAAATGAAACCCATGTGTGAATACAGAGTTAATTAGTATGAAAAAGTTCCATTTTCCACTGCATTTCTTGCCAGCAGCTATGATTAGGAGCACGTAAGTTTTCCAGATCTTCTAATATTCTTTAACTAAATCCAAGCCTAGAGATTGCAACACATCATATTATAGATACATGACAAAGAGAAGTAGTGTCGAAAAGAATATGTGTGTATATGTGTGTGTTTGTATGTGTATGTATGTGTGTATGTGTGTTCCAGGATTGTATGTAATGACCATACTTTCTAAACATACAGCTAGCTTCCTTTCTTAGTGTTTCAGCGGCAACTTTTCTTCATTTGTTAATGGTTGAGTGACTACTTAAGGCACACCTTAATGAAACAACAGGTTTGAAAAACAGTATCAGAGTCAAGCTGATGGCAAGTTAGTATATTATCTATATGTTCTCTGAAGGAATTTTTCTTCCTGGTTGAGAACAAACTAAGATGTTTGGAATGTGTTGAATGGAATGAAATGGGTTGGCTGAATTTAGACAATGAATCTTGCAAGGCTGTAGATGCTGTTGGATGAGCCAGGGAGTGCATGACAAAGAATGCTTGGAACACCCACCCCATCATGCATGTTGAGCTTGAATAGAAACATACCTTGAGCAGGAGCGGGTAGCAATGCTTGATAGGAAATGGACTCATTACATGGCTCATGTAACTGTAACCCCTCTGTAAAGTATCTTTACAATAAAAAATATATATTTAAAAAATCCTTAGAACCAGAAAAAAAAAGAATTTACACTCATAAGGGTGCAAGAAGTCAGAAAGAGTCAGCAGCTTACTTTTGTTGCTGACACTATAACTGGCTTGCATATAGGCTTTGCTAAATTTGTGCCTGGCTATGCTTACATGCTTATTCATAGATAAGGATGTGTTGATGCTTTTAAAAATAGTGAGCTGGGTGGTAACAGAGAATCAATGTATTTCTCTTGCATTGATGTCAGCTTCAATTACAGGAGATTGGAAGAGGCTGAGCCATACTAAATTACCATGTCACCCCCCCACCCCTTCCTTCCTTTCCTGCTCTCCTTATCAAAACTTCCCACCTTTAGGAGTCAGACAATGTCTCTTTTTCAAAATACCTTACACCTTGGCTAAACTGGAGATTGCCAGTCACATATAGTAATGTGGTAGATTTGCCTAGCTGCTATATGCTACCTTGATGGCCTTGAGCAGGAAACCTTTTCTCTAAATATCTGTTCCTCGTGTCTATATGCTCTGTATGTAAAGTTTGCAAACATTAAGCGTAATGGAAAGAATATTTGGCATACTTTCTTAAAAGAAAGCTTATAAATTATTTTAGCATTAAAACTTTAAAAGAGTATGCTTTACCTTAATAGATATCCAAAAAAAAAATCTTTTGAGTTTGAAAGAAAAATGCACCTTCTTATCAGGATCAACAAGTTAACAGAGTGTGTCATGGGTTGATCAAAGAAATAAAATAATATGTTTTATTGCACACTTTTTCTAGTGCTTTGCTGGAAACGCATGCCTATAAACACCCTTTAAAAAGAAGTTTGAAAGAGGAGTATAGCACATTGTTTGTCTTACTAACAGGAGGGAATGAAAGCAGGCTGAGGAAGAGGGTTCCTTAAACTGTTTCCATACATATGATTCCATTTAATCAAGCCTGGAACAAAGGATAGGCTTTTCTTTCCTTTTTCTCTCTGTGTTATTTCATGTTATTAAATGAGATTTGAGTGAACTGAAGTAAATCAGCCAAAACCCAGCTTGGATTAGATCCTCTAAACTTCTTTATGCCCAGATTTTTTCCAGATGGTTTCTCATGTCACCAGTTTAATATCAACAGTATGTGACACGCTAGGAGAATATTTCTTAGACCAGTTCAGTCCTTGAAAGATAATTACACTGTCAGTTACCATCACTGTTATTGTAGAAGTGAAGATAACTTGGATAAGTATATTTTAAAAACCCAGCTTCAATCCAGCCTCACTTTCAAATTCAGCATTTACAAAGCTTCCCATATTTTTGGTGCTATCTGTCCACAGTGCTATATGCAATCTAACTCTGCTATGTTTTTGACAGCAAAATGCTTGCCATTCACTCTGTGGTTGTATGTTGGGGAAAATATAAAGGATTTTTACATGATGAAAAAGATTATATGCTCATGTCTGTTTAAAAACTCTGCAGGCTCTGCTTTTCCACTTTTACTTGTAAGTTGAAAAATGTATTTTCATGCAACTCCTTACTTTCCATCTTTTTTATTATACCTCTGACTCTACTTATAGCACATTTTGCAGGTGGGTTTAAAAACATATTAGCAAGAAATTGTAGATACCATGTCAACAAATGTAGAAAACAGAATAAGACTAACAAATATTGCATGCCTGGATTCTGTGATTTGAAATTAAATGTAATGATTTCTTAAGCCGTTTGTCCTCCTTTCCTCTAAACACCTTCTATGCTGGTACTTGGGCTAGAACATAGGACCTCACACTTTTGCTTGGCTTTGTTTGCTCTAGGATAGCACTCTACCACTTTAGCTACTGTTCTATTTCTGGCTTTTTGGTGGTTAAGTAGAGATGAGTCTCACAGACTTATTATACATTTTCTGCCTATCTCAGCCTCTTGATTAGCTAGGATTATAGGTATAAGCCACCAGTGCCTAGCCACTTGTTCCTT